>NC_044365.1:9530269-9901556 GCF_007364275.1 Archocentrus centrarchus | reverse complement strand
TGGTACAGTGTTCTTAGGTTTGAAAGCTTCACCTTACTCCTCCAAACATACCTCTTTTTAGTGGCCAGATAGCTCAATCTTTGTCTTGAAGGTGTGGATTTTGAAGCAGGGGCTTTTTCCTTGGTCAGCACCCTCTTACTCCATGGTGATGTAAAACTTGCTTTACTGTGACAGTGATGCTGGTGTTTTCAGTTCCTTGCAGGTTTCTGGATTGCTCTTGACCATCCTAACCAATTTCCAGTTTGGGTCACACTCAGATGAGAGGATGAGAGGAACTCAGATGAGGCCGTAATTATTTTTAATAAGGCTGAATTATTTTTAGTTAGGCCGTAATTATTTTGATTAAGGCTGTACTATTTTGAATAGGGCCCTAATTATGTGACTAAGGCAGTCAATATTTTACAGGGATATACCCTGTAGTACATTTAAGTTATACATAATTTAACAGTTATTAACCTGAAAAGCCTCTAATTTTAATATAGTCGAAAAACGTGTTACCATGTTATATTGTAAGCATGTATTTATCATTTATCGTGGTTCATGGCAGTTGTTTTACTATTCAACGTGTTTTATTTTCACAATTTGATATGAAACATTTTGCCTTTCCAGTCTACTTGCAATACCATCATAATTTGGAGCTAAGTCTAATCTTTTTTTATTTACATTAAGTTCAAACAGTCAAAATAAATACAACATTCCAATATGAGCACATGCTTATGTAGTTTATTTACAAGTGAAATCAATTCAGCCTTATTGAAAATAATTATGGCATAATTGAAAATAATTCAGCCTAATTAAAAATAATTACGGCATAGTTAAAAATAATTAAGGCCCTATTAAAAAAGAATTATGGCCTAATTAAAAATAATTATGGCCTAATTCCACATAACTTAAATTTACTTACAGGATAGTTACGGCCTAAGGGCGGGCCGTAAAAGAAAGCGTTACCGGGTCTTCTCCCAGACCTTGGCAAAGTTGTGACTTGTACTTACATACGATTGTTTGAACTGATGATTTTAGAATCTGCAGTTGTTTTGAAACGGCTCCAAGAGATCTTCCCTGCTTGTATAAATCTACACTTTTTCTTAGGAGAGCTCCTTGGACTTTTCCATTGTTCTGAGTACTGGTCAATCCAATGAGTGCTATCAAACAAATCCTTTATATGTTGGCAAAGAGAACCTACCAGTTGTAGTCAATCATGGTCACTAAGGAGCAATCAGCGAGGAGCAGCAGGGAGGCAGGGCACAACAAGGCCCAGACCCAGGTCCAGCCACAAACACTCGCACACACACATACATATGCATGCATTCACAAACACACTTACACGCGTTCACCCACCCATATACACCCACAAAGACTGTGACAAATGCACAAAGACTACATGCACCCACCATTTGAAGTGAGGGCTAGTGGACAACCTCTCAGGGCCAACAGGACCCCAGGATGCTGCCAGCCTGGCCCCCGAAGCACCACCCGACCCCCATCCTGGACAAAGTGTAGCAAATAGGGGTGTAGGATGACACAATTACCCCTTCCCCATTTAATCATGGATTTGTATGTATTTATGTTTGTGAATGTATGAGGTGCCCACACCCAAACCCTCAATGTCTAAAGTGCAAATAATATTGAGGTGCAGACAGTAGTGAGGACCTGAGTGGGGCCACTTCAGCAGCCCCATCTCATCAACCTCTGGGTAACATGCCTGCCCCTCAAGGTCCTGTGTGCATCAAGATGTGTTGTAAATTATAACGACTATAATGTATTAAAAAAGGAGAGGCAAGTGGCCACGTGGCTCTGCACATGAAGCCAGCTGTCCACTGGCTCAGTAGGCACCCCAATTTCCCACACCTCAGCACAAGGCAGAGGGAGTTGGCCCCAGGGCCTGTGGCGAAAGCACCCTGGAGCACCACAGCACCCAAGATCGGCACCACTGCCCCTACTGCAGAGGGTCAAGTGAATGGGTGTCTGCTCAACACCAGACACCCATTCACTCGACAATAGACACAAACAAGAGTCAAGACAAACTGGCCTGATTTGGAAACTTGGTGACCCATCTACCCCAACTATTCCACGACCCCAGGGCCACGAGCCCTACAGAGCCACCCAGCAAAAGGACCACCATCCATCACCCCAAGTACCCTAGGCCCACACCCAAGCCCCCACCAACAACAACAACCAGGACAAGCACAAGACATCACAAGAAGGCAGCCACAGGACTCCAGTCCCAGGGAACCACATGACACACACAGACCCCCGGAGTCCACCCTCAGCCGCCTACAGTGCACGCCGGGAGCAGAGCCCACAGCCAACCACCCCCACTAAGTAATGGAGCTGATCAGTGGGAACCAGAGAGAGTCAAATTCATCCAACTGTTTTTTAGAAGAAGCAGAATTCTCTCTAAACTAATGTGATCTACTAATAAATTTCTATATTGAGTAATACACAGTTTATTTTTTGATTTCCAATTCATGAGGATAGTTTTCTTAGTGATGCACAAGGCGCTAAGAACTATGTATGATATATTTGCCTCCATAACTAATTCACTGACATCACCTAAAATGCACAGTCTGGGAGAAGTTGGGACATGACAGCTAAACCATGTGGATACGTCTTCACATATCCTCTGCCAGAACTTCAGAACAGGTATACAAGACAGGAACGCATGCATATAGTGAATTGCTTGTACAGTGGGTGCATATGTTTGAGTGTGTAAGGCCCATTTAGAAATTCCTTTGTCCAGAATAATGCATTCTATGGAGAATTTTATATTGTATAAGTTTAATTTGGGACTTCTATTCATTTTGAAGATATTTAAAGATATTTCTGTCAAGAAGTTTTGATCTGTGTTTATAGAGAGATCACACTCCCACTTTGCAATTGGGAGGGAAACTGAATCATCAGTTTTTAATAATAATTCATATAATTTTAATAACAATTTAGGGGTACCGAGGTTTAGAAATTAATTTAGCCATGTACCGTATTTCTAAATTTAATTGATTGAGATTAAATCTTCCCTGCAGGATGGACTTCAGTTGCTGATATTCAAGAAATTTACTGTTGCCACTTCCATATTTTGATATAAGTTCTTGGACTGTAAAAAAGTTTCCATCTTGAATAATATGTTCTAAATTATTTATACCCTTATCATGCCATAATGGAAAATTCAGTATTTTCTTTTTCTGACAGATATCTGGATTTTTCCAAATGGGTGTTAGTTTACAGGGGATAAGTGAAGGCTTATTTTTAAACATTCCCACCAGGCTGTCAGAGAGGTGTTTATATTAAGGTTTTTAAAACAGTTATGATGCTTAATACTGGGGCTAATGAAAGGTAGAGCCAAGAATTTTACTTTTCCTGTGCCTGTTCTAGAGCCAGCCATGGGCTGTCTAATGAGTTTGATTTGATCAACTTTGAAGTGTACTGCAATCTACTGCCTTAGAAATAGCAATAAAGGTTTGGTAGTTCTATAGCACATTTAAAAACAACAAGGTTGACCAAAGTGCTTAACTACAAAATAAGCAAGATAGATCCAAAGAACAATAAAATAAATAGAGTAAAACAGAAAAACAGAAACTCCAAAATAAATTTCAATTTGTGCACGCAATCCTTGTTTTTTAAAGTCATTAAAGATGTTTTGATTTATTTTCCACCCTGGAAAATAAATCAGTTCAAAGAAATCATTAAAAGGCCCAAATTACCATGACATTCATGCCCATTATCAGCGCATATAAACATCTGACCACAACTGTACATCTTAGTGTCCCAAAGCTAACAATCTAGTGAAAAGCAAAGGTTATGCTACATGACTGTGAGAAGCATCAGAGGTCTCTGACCTGGAGATGGCAATGAGTGAAGGGGTCTTCCAGCAGTTGGTGGCACACTGACTCTGCTTGACGGTGTAGCGCAGAGTCTCCTGTCACATCACAGCTGTGACCGAGCTCAGCTCCATCACTGCAGCCCTGACGGAAGCATGGAACATAGAGGATCACCAATCAGGGTTACATTTCCGAAATGCACATTTATTTCAAAGACAACCGAAGTATTGCAGAAGTCTACATTCACACCAAAATAAATAATGAAATCATTTAATTCCATATGTATGTTTTAATGGTTGATGGCTGAAGGATGGGCTCATAGTGCAAGTATCAAAATGATTTGGTTGGCTGTGTCGAGTGTGAATTTAATGACTGCTATGGACTGTCTCATTTTGCAAAATAATAATGACAACAGAAGCCTGAAATGCTGCAGTTAAAGTGAAATGAATTCACTGCAGTACTTCATCGTGCTGGTCCGGAACTTTCCACGAGTTCCCAAAGCTGGCTGCATACTGGGACACGGATCCATCCGTTGTGGTGAAATCATCTATGACGGCCAGATACAGAGAGGTTACTAATGCAGTGCAAAGGTCTATGACATCGAAAACTTTAAAGTGTTTCTGTTAGCAAAGTTAAATCTAGAAAAAGTGATCGACCCAGGTATGAAGACAGAAAAAAGAAAATACTTTTTTGATTGCAACTGTGTATGTATTGTAGTTCTCTCACCATCAGCATTGTTGTTGTAGACTCCACAGAGCCCCCTAGTGTTTGCCAGGTGTTCGGCGGTCACTGTCAGGTATACTGTGTTTGTCAAATCAAACTTCACTCTGACCCCCAGGCCACTCTCCACAAACACAAAATCTCCCAGCCAATGTATACTTACTCCTGCAAGAAATTAATTTTAAAAAACAACTTTGTATATAAGCTAGGGTGCTGTTTCTGATCAAATAAATGTAAATGAATAAATAAATATGTAGGCTGTTTTTTTTAATGTAGCTTTTTTTTGTAAATGCTGTTAGCACATATGCTTAAACGGGCCAGTTTGGGGTTTATTTGTTGTTTGTTTATTTGTCTAATGAGGCAAGGATGTAAGCAAAACTGGCATCCATACTGCGGAACGATTACCACCTAATGCATTGGACTGTGGCAGCACTGGGCAGCTCCTTCAGTGAGGAAAGGGTGCTCTTTTTCAGACTCCCCTTCCCCCTCCCCAAAAGTGTACAAAGAAAATGTTGATCTTTTTCATGACATTTCATTTTACCTGGTTCTTTGGTAATTTAATGTTATAGGAAGTATTAAAAACACATCCTGGTGTTGAAAAATGCTTGAAATCTTGGTATCAAATATACTCTTTCCTATCTATTAAAGCATTGTATTGTTATACTAATAAACAGATATACTTAAATATATTAGAATTTATAGGGTGCAATAAACTGGTTTGAATTTGAATTTGAATGTGAATGTGTACTGCACTGTATGTATGTATAATGTACATGCCGCCACACTGTACACAGTGGCAGTGCGAAAAAGTGATTTCCGATAATTGACAAAAAATTATTGCTGGTATTTATATTGTTATAAATGACTTGTTGACCTATAATCTGTCAAGCATATCTAAAACGTTGAATGATATCAGTTCATTTTGAGTCATGAGGAATAGTCCTCACATGGTAGAAGCTGCAATCAGTTTTAACTTAGCAACGTTGTTGGTAGATTTCAGACACACACACACACACACACACACACACACACACACACACACACACACACACTTCTTTTTTTTTTTCCGGTGACGTCTGCGACTTTTGGAGAGTTTTGGAGATAGACTGGAAACCTGAAATCCTCCACTGTCACCATATTTTGTGTAATACAGCTGTGTCCCCTTGTATGTTATGACATTCCCCCAGACCTCACTTAAGCACCCCCTCTTGATTCGTCCTTTAGTGACTGTTGAGACAGCCGCAGCAAATATACAGGCCAGCACAGATGAAAACACGACAAGAACATGCAGAATTATTGTACATACCTTCTGAATAAAATCCATCATTGTTTTCTGTGGTTTAATGTGTACGGTTTCCATTTTTGAGTCAACTTTTTGGAACAATATTTCAACTTCCTTTGCGGCTTTGGCTGCTTTCTGCACCTGCTGCGCAGCACTTGCACCTTGTTCCTGCCTAATATCATCAGTAGAGAGTCTTTTTGTGACTTGATGAGCCTCTTTTAGAGAATTCAATGAGGCCATGTTGCTGAAGACCATGCAATAGTGCAGTGGTGTACAAGTGAACAAGAGTGGGTGCCTCAGGAATTGGGGGCCAGCGGCAGTGCTCAAATTACATAGTTCTGACCGTTGTTTTCTAACTATTTGAGACGCATACATGTTTACCAACTCCACCCGGTGTATGATTTGTATGCTTTGGAAAATTTTGATAATTGTGAATGATCCCTAAATGTATATAAATGTTTAGAGATATTTGTTGTAGAGTATTTTAGTATTTTCCTATCAGATTTTATATATTTATTCTTGTTTTTGCACTGAGTGTTCTGCTGTCCCTTTGCTGTTTGCAACACTAAATTTCCCACAATGTGGGACAAATAAAGGATTATCTTATCTTAAATTCTTTCATATAATTAAGAAAGGTATACTTGTGTCTGCAAGTATACCTAAGCTCAAATGGCTGAAGTTGTATATTAGTGAGAAAACCAAACCATAAGTTTTAGAGAACAGTGACAATTTATAGGGATAGAAAAATGGAAATTGCCCAAAGCACACTAGCCGCTGTCATTCTCAGATGGAAGAAGTTTGGAACGAGCAGCCAAACATAGAATCACAGATGAACCGCCTTGTCAGACAGGGAACTAAGTGCCTTCTGTTCACTGTAAGGTTCAGATCTTCAATGTGGAGATCCCGACAGGAGGACAGCCTATAGTGCAAGACTTCACCAATCAGGGCTTTATAGTATAGTGGGCAGACAGAAATCTTAGTAAAAGACATGACTGCTCACTGGGAGTTTGCCAAAACAAAAAAGGCCCCTTAACAACATTTAGACAAAGAGAAGTCAAATCATTCTCTCTGATTAAGTTTAGATTGAACTATTTTTCCACTTTTCCCAATGCTGTATGTGCAGAAATCCAGAGACTGAGCATAACCTTATTAATACAGTTCCCACAGTCAAACACAGTGGTTGCAGCCTCAAGGTGTTGGTTTGTCTTTCTGCCACAGGGACAAGGAAAATAGCTTGATACAGAGCAATTCTGTGTGGAAAAAACATAACAGCTGGGAACCCCAGCTGTGGTTTCAGGAAAACTCTGAAAGTGGAGTGGCCAGACCAGAGTTCAACTTTGTACACAACTCAGATTCTCTGGAATATCCATGAAAGTGGCTATGCACCAATGTTGGGCATTAAATCTAATTAAATCTGAACACTTTTACCAAGAAAAATTTGGGAAACTTCCTAATGCCTGTATGATCATATCCATAAATACTGTCAAGAAGTTGTAATTGCTGCCAATGGTGACCAACAACAGGTGATGTGTGAATATTGATCTACACTTTTTTCTCCAAATGTTTAGCAGGCATTTTTGTTTTTTGTTTTTTTAATCTAGTCTCACATTGTCTGTTTAATAATATCTGGCAGGAGGGGAAAGAGCATTGAGTTACAGCTGGGAATATTTTTACCATTTTGAAAACGTGGCTCTCCAATTGGAACAGGTAGATTATTCAGGGTTAAATTTCTGTGATGAACTGAAACCAAGTCAAGACCCAGCATCATTCTTAGTGCCTGAAAGCAAAGAGCCACAGACAGATATGGAGAACATGAATGTGCAGGTTAGAGGTTAGAAGCATATTATAAAGAAAAGTACACATGATGATTACTATACATTCAAAATTTGGGGAAGTGGCTGCTTTGATCAGCAGGTCTTATGATACAAGCAGCTGTCTGCTAGACTAAACCACTGCTGATTTAAATTACTTGTTTATGTCTGAGCTGTTGGTGCCAGCAAAACTGCTTCTGTGTGGTCCAGATCACCTCAGAAGTTTGCGCTTCAGTTTTGGTCTGTTACTAAGCAACAAAAAGTAGTTAGCTGTATCTGTACGATGCACCCTTACAGTTAACAGATGCTGCTTGTGAACCAACTGATGACATCCTTTCATCTAAATATGATCACTTCTGGCTTTAAAACACAAGGTCTCAGTGGTCATAAACTGAAAGTGGAATCTACTGGCCACTGTGACAGTGGCCATGTCCATCTTTTATATACTGTCTACAGTGTAAACCCAGATTTTGATTCCACTTAAAAATATTGTGTTCAGACTACTTAAAATTGCCTAGAATGTGAACATTACTTGTTAATGCTGAGTAGACTGTACTTTTTGATGGTCTATCTTATTGTAATCATTTGTTTGAGTTCAAACAAGTTTTGCACCTGCTAAAAATCTAGTTGATACCAGTTTTAACAGACTGGATTAATGCGCAGCTGCATGGTGGCATGATGGTTAGCAGTGCTACCTCACAGCTAGAATAGTTATCTGATAGTCTGGGTTCAATTCCACCTTAGCCTGGGACTCTTGCTGTGTGGACTCATGTATGTTCTCCCTGTGTCTGTATGGATTTCCTCCCACAATCTGAAGACATGCTACTGGAGTTAGGTTAATTGGTCTCTCTAAATTGCCCACAGGTGTGAATGGTTGTCTGTGTCAGCCCTGCAACAGGCTGGTGACCTGTACGGGGTGTACCCTGCATCTTACTGCCTTGTCAGCTGGGATAGGCTCCAGCCCCCACCACCCCACACAACCATGAAAAGGATAGGGGGAATTGATTGATCAAAAGACATTTTATTTTTCCATGAACTATAAAAGATAAGTTTGGTCAATTAGAACATACAATTTAGTTCAATTGGATATGGAGTAGTGCTTACTTAACAGGCTGAGTTAAATGAACTGTTTCATTACTTAAAAAATTTAAGGCAACAAGTTACCTTGGTTATTTTAAGTAGATTCAACTTTTCCGGGTTTACAGTGTATGGTAATTGCTATTATTTATTTATACCTATAACAATGTACAAAATGTCATTGCTGAGTGTGGAACACAATACCTTACTGCAGTCTTCTCGCCCATCACAAACTGTACTGATGTAAACAGCCCAGGTGCTATCAGTCGATGAGGCCAGCAGGTAGGTACAGCTGCCCTGGAAGTGGAAGTGCTTCCTGTCAAAAGTACGGTAGTGGACTCCACCCCAGGACATGCAGGTGGCTGAGCTCTGAGGAACCCTGGCACTACCCAACAAACCAATACGCACCACAGGAGAGGTTTGGGAGTCTGTAGAGAAGAAGACTATCTAGAATAACCAGCAGCTGCAATATTACTGAAAATGTCAACTAGATGGATTTTGAAAAATAGATGAATAAATTGCACTGAATTTAGCTCCAATATATGTATGTACATGCTATCTAACCTGGAAGCAAAGTGTAGGTGCAAGACAAACAGGTTTCGTCTGAAGCATTCTTCCAGCTCAGTCCCCACAGGGTGCTGCAGCACTGCTCCATGAGCATAAGCGAGGAATTATGAACTCCAGGGAATTCCTCACAATTCCATGTAGAGTAGCACTGACCACGCACACCAACAGCTGGGAGGACGAAGACACACCAATGAGTTTAAAAATGATAGAACAAATAAATGGAGAGGAAAGGAAAGCTGAGAGAAGAAAATGTGAGTGCAGTGGAAAATCATGGTATAGCCACTGTCTTGTTTCATAAATTCAAAACTGTACTTAATTTGAAGCAGTTACAGAAAATTTGCAATCCTTTAAAAAATAATTTAATCAGTTTGAACCTGAGCTGGCTTGAATTGACAAAAAAATGAAGTAACATGAAAAGGCTGTTCTTTGAAGAGTGCCAACTTTGGAGTTGAGACAAAGAAACAACCAAACTTCGAAAAAAATCTAAAAAAAAAAAAAATATATATATATATATATATATATATATATATATATATATATATATATATATATATACTCTTCAAAGAACCCATATGTCTGTATGGGTTTCCTCCCACAATCTGAAGACATGCTACTGGAGTTAGGTTAATTGGTCTCTCTAAATTGCCCACAGGTGTGAATGGTGTGAATGGTGTGAACCCATACAGACATACTGTTCTTTGAAGAGTGCCAACTTTGGAGTTGAGACAAAGAAACAACCAAACTTCGAAAAAAATCTAAAAAAAAAAAATATATATATATATATATTTTTTTTTTTTTTTTTTTTTTTTTTAAATATGAAGACTATATTTTCCATCTATCCATCAATTTTCTTCCGCTTTTCTTCCACTTATCCAGGGCTGGGTTGCAGGAGCAGCAGTCTAAGCAGACAAGCTCCCTTTTCCCAGCCACTTCCACCAGTTCATCTTGGGGGACCCCTAAGGCGTTCCCCGGCGGGTGAAGAGATACAATCTCTCCAGCATGTCCTGGGTCTGCCCCCAAGTCTCCTCCTGGTAGGACATGCTCGGAACACCTCACCCAGGAGCTGCCCAGGAGGCATCCTAGTCAGATGCCCTAACCACCTCAACCGGCTCCTTTAGATGTGGGGGACATATACTTTGAGCCCCTTCCGAATGGCTGCACTCCTCACCCTATCTCTAAGAGAGAGGCCAGCCACCCTTTGGGGGAAGCTCATTTCTGCCACTTGTAATCATGATCTCATTATTTTGGTCACTACCCAAAGCTCATGACCATAGGTGAGGGCAGGGACGTAGGTTGACCAGTAAATCAATAGCTTCGCTTTCACGCTCAGTTCCCTCTTCACAGTGACAGAGCAGTGCAGCGTCTGCATCACTGCAAGCTGGAGGCAACCACCTGATGAAGCCAACAGGACCACATCATCAGCAAAGAGCAGAGATGAGATTCTGAGGCCACCAAGGCGGAAGCCGTCTGTCACTTGGCTATGCCTAGAAATTCTGTCCATAAAAATTATGAACATGTCACAGAGGGGGCTGTGTGCTGGGAAGGGGTGGACCCAATTGCAGGACGCAAGAGACAGAACTAAACTTAAAATGATTTATTTGCAGAATAACAGAAATGATACGAAAAACATAAAACACAAAAAAACCCGAAATCTCAACCTAGGCGAAAAACACTCACGAAGCCTGGGAGAAAGAAAAAACAAAAATACTAAGCTGGAACACACAGCTAAGAGGAGAACACTGAGGGCAACAATGACAACACTGCAACAAAGAACAGAGAAAAACTAAGGGCTTAAATACACACAAGGAAATCAGGGAGAGTGGAAACAACAGGGAACAACAGGTGAAACTGTGACCCTGTGACCTAGGGTGTCCTGTGGCACATGCACTTATGGACATTCTTATGTTCAAACATGGTGTTCATTATGGACAAACTGTGGTTTGCACAAAAGTCCAATAACAAAACACCATTCGGGTTCAGATTGGGCAGGCTGTTCCTCCCAATCATGCCCCTCCAGGTCTCACTGTCATTGCCCACATGAGCATTGTAATCTGGAGCACCCTCAAGCACTCCGCCCAGCAACTCCAAAAAGGGTGGGTTCTCTGAACTGTCATTCGGTGCATAAGCGCAAACAGTCAGGACCCATTCCCCAGCTTGAAGGCGCAAGGAAGCAACCCTCTCGTCTACTGGTGAAAACTCCAATGTACAGGCAGCAAGCCGAGGGGATACAAGGATACTCACCCCAGCTTGCCACCTCTCACTGAGGGCAACTCCAGACTGGAACAGAGCCCAGCCCCTCTCCAGGAGACTAGTTCCAGAGCCCAGGCCATGCGCTGAGGTGAGCCCGACAACATCTCTCAACCTCACGCACTAGCTAAGGCTCAGGCTGTGTATAACTGCGCATGTGACAAATAAACACTATCTTATCTTAGCCTTCCCCATCAGAGAGGTGACATTCCATGTCCCAATAGCAGTCTCGATAGCCAGGGACCAGTCCGCCAGGGCGTCCACCCTTGGCCACTGCCCAGCACAGACTGCACCCAACCCCTACACCTCCTGTGGGTGGTGGGCCTACAGGAGGGTATAATTTAAAAAACAAAATTAAAATAAAATAGCACTTTGGTTTCTAGTCCTCACCTTCAGCGCAGCGTGGGCCACCCCATCCCTCACAACATGCTCTCACTGTTTTGTTTACCATCTGCCTCTGCATCTCTGGAGGTCTGGGACGGACAGAAACATCAGAAAACTGGTCAGGATCTTCAAAAATACTCCGCACATTCTTTTAACTGTCGAACTGGTTATTGTGATCTAAGATGGTTTCCTTCACATTTGCATGCAATCTATGTTTGACTCAATGAGAGTTGTTTAATTTATATCTATTTTATCAGCGCTACGGTTACCAAACTACATATGACAATGTCTAAAGCAGGTTGCACAAACATTAAAATGCAACACGACATGCTGATTTGGGGCTGGGTGTGGGTTTTGAGAAACACAGTTCAGTTATAGCTGGCCCTGACCATTGAATTCACTTTAAAGCTTGCCAGTCAAAAAGGAATTTAGTCAGTGTTAACCCAATATAATTTATCCATATGCTGATTGGTAATAAAATGTAATATGCAGTATTGTAACCACATTAGCTTGTGCTAATGGTCCCTCAGTACTTCATAAAACCCTCTGATCTGTCTCATAATGACTCATCAGAAACAAAAAGCTGACACTTTCTAAACGTCTCACTTACTTGTATAAGAAACAGGATGCCTTGGACCCCTGTTGTTTATAGTACAGAGCAATGCCATCATCACCCCCATGTTTGATTCTCATCCTGTCCACATCCAGCCTCCATCCTTGGGTGTTGTACTGATACACCTCAGAACATCTCACTTCAAGCTGTAGGCGTGGGGACAGGACTTGTTCCACTCTTTCTTGTACCCTGTGTTCACACCAATGTCTGGGACATGATATAGATTTAATGTAACCTCATCCAGCAGGTCATTGTTTACCCATCTAGAGTTAGAGTAGGTTTAGGGTTATGTTAACATCCACCACTTTTTAAAGAATTTTCTATTTTAAAAGTTTTTGAAATTTTTAATTTGAACTTCCAAATGAAAAAGCTTTTAAGAGAACAGCTATAATGCCAAAATGATTTTCAAAAATTAATTATAAATGTAACATCTGAAAATATTACATTTAGTATGTGGCTTTATAAATCTTTATAAAGCCACATACTAAATGGAATATTTAGTATGTGGTTTTATAAATCTTTATAATCTTTATGAATTCTTTATGAATTCAACATTATCACATATAGGCATATATTTCAGCACACCACTGCTATGAAGAAAAAAAAATGTCAACTCTTTACCATGGTTAGAATTTTAACAAACTGATTGAATGCAAAACATTTCTTTTAGTAACCTGAAAGTTAGGGTTAAGGCCACAGTTAGAAACAGTTTGAGTACATCTGAGACAAATTAATGTAACTTCACACTGGAAATTTCTTTCAGGGTAAACAACTATTTTACTTGTACACTGAAATAATGTAATGCTCCTACAGCACACCAAAGTTTATTCAAATCTGTGTGCTGGAAGGTTATTTGTTAAAAGCCAGAGAAATAAAAATAGAAACAATATTTTAGTACACCAAAAATATTTATTTGGGGGTTTGGGATAATTAAAGCATAAAATTACAATATGAAAACAATATTTTTGTTTATATGAATCCTGCTCATAATTTGGTTCCACACTCTACAAAATGTGCTTAATCTGCCTTGACCAAATCATTACTCACCCCATTCCCATTACTGTTTGCAGACCAAGCAGACTCAGTAGCAGTTTCTCCATGATTCTCCTTTACATTTCTGTTTTAAATTCCTGTAAAAAGAGGGTTTTTTTTAATACTGTGAGGTGAGACTATTGTTTTTAATTCAATTTAATTTCAAATGTGTAATATCAATTTTAAACCAGCAGCTTTTGCCACAAAGGTTTAAAAAAAAAAAACACCATTTTTTTGGGAAGCTGAAGGAATTTGATCAAAGCCATCAAAGTATTTAGCCTAATGACATATTGTTAAACAATCAGAAGAATGTACAGTATTATTATAGTGTTTTACAGTTCTACCATTCTATCATCCTACAATTTACATAAAGTGCACTTACCTCAATAATCCTTATGCATTCCGCATTAGAGAATATCTAGATTTTTTTTAGTAATCAAAAATAGTATTCTCGTTTTGGGAATTACTGTTCTTTCTTTCTGTTTTTACTAATTTTATTTTTCTGTTTTTTCCAGCAATACAGACTCCACAGAAGTGATACTTTGCTTTTGTAGCTCGCAGAGCCTCAGATGAAGTGTTTTAAATGTGGGGGGTGACTAATGAGATGTACAGTAGCATTTGTGCCTGCTGCCATTGGATATAAGTGGCAAGGTCACAGCTGGGTTGACAGGCATTGGTCACTAGATCTGTGATGGAAACATCTTCTCACCTTGCCCTGTCACACATTCAGGACACTGGAGGTGCTGCGATAGCAGGGGTGGTGAAGCCTCTAACACACAATAATGAAATGTTTGTCAGAGCCTAATCTTGTAAAGAGAGCCGTTTCTGGAAGGATGATGGGGGCATTTATTCAATGAAGCATGTCAACAGACGTGGGAACTGAAGGTTTTTAGAATTACTGCTATCCCAAGACAAACCTTTTGACCCTGAGCCAGGAGGCTCAAACACAGCTGTCACCACAGCTGGGCTCCAAGGAAAAAGAGGATAAGTTACTGGCATAAGAAACACAGTGTGTCAAATTGACTTCTTTCAATTGGAAACATCATGTTTCTTGACAGAAAAAAAGTAGGCAATTTCATTGTATTGGTTCTTCATTATCATTTATGGAAAGAAATGTAAGCTGAGATAGAGACACAGGAGGAGAACCAGGATTTAAAGTCAACAAAGCAGCTCTGTCAGGCTGTACTTCGCTACAGTAGTACATTGTACTAAAAGTAATGACAACATGCCAACATGCCAACATGTCCACAGCGACAATGTCAGTTTGAAGTAGATATAGTTTTTACTTTTGCTATGTATAGCACATTAGCACGCTAACATTTGCTAATTAGCAAAGAACACAAAGTACAACTGAGGCTAAAGGAAATCATTACTTTGATGGTGTTAAATGAGCCATCATGAGATCAACAAAGAAAATATGAAATTTCAGATTAGTTGTTAACAATTTGACCAACCTGTAGGGACTAACAGTTGGAACCTATTTAATTTAAACCTTTGGTACCTGGGGTCTGATATACTCTGTGCTGTTAAAGTGTGTATTGTCATCAAAATTTGTAAGGGTCTTAAGAAACAAAAGAAAAAGAAATCAAATATATCAATGCCTGGAAAGACATCGGGCATAGATTTCAAAGAACCACCAGTTTGTCCAGGACTGACAGTAAGTACACAGTAAAAGGCATGCATGATAATAATTATTTAAGAAACAGGTCACAGTAATTTTTAAGTTCATAACAGAGAATAATGCATGAGTACTCAAATAGCTCTGATAAAGGTTGCAGTACCACAGTAAATTTTAGGACAAAAGGTGTACTTACTTTTTTTTTACAAAATAATATTAAATTGATTGGTTTTATTGTTGCATAAAATACTATAAAAGCTAATGTTTCTTTTAGTGTCCTTCAAGTATATCAACTTTGTCTTCTTCAAAGACAATCAAGTACTGTTCACATATGGCAAAAAAGCGAACATATACGACTTTTTCATGACTAAATTACCAACCTCCATGGAAAACATGTATGCATACAATAATTAGTATTCAACAAGCACCTAAAGATTGTTGCTGATAATAAACGATCCCTCATTTTGCCTGAAAACAGACTTACTCACTTTAATGTAAGTTGTAATGAGTTTATATGACCCAGCATTAGAAAGATTGTATGTCTAAATAGTGATATGACCAAATTGTTGGACAACATTCATTATCTAGATACAATATATAAGTGTAAAAACAGTAATAATAATAATGCATGCTGCCTCATAAGAAACAGTTGATCAGATATTTTTTGTTTGAGCAAAAGGTGTTTAAACCTTTTATCTTTTCCCTCTAGTGACAGTCACTTGAGCAAAAGTTAAAGGACAAAGTCCATCTTGTCTCAGTAACTGAACTGCAAGTTGTAAAACATCAATCACAACCATTGTCAAAGCTGTTTTCCTTGCATTGATGTCAGTTAGCTGCCAGAAAGTGAAGGATTTACTGTTATATACTGCTGTGGCAGGCAAGGCAGAAAGGACCCCAATGCAGGACTCAGAGGCAAGAGTTCAACTGATACTACTTATGCAAAACACAGGAGACACAAGGCTGGTCAGGAGCCAGCTTCACAAAAACACAAAACTCACAAGAAACTCGAAATACTAAGGGCACACAGCAGGAACAGGCAACATCAATCGCAACACAGACAAGGATGTGGCAAGGAACAAGGGAAAACGCAGACAATATAAACACAGAGGGATAACAAGGGAAGTGGAAAAATCTGGGGAGACACGGGACGCAAAACCAAACATAAAGAACACAGGGACAAGGGATCATCAAAATAAAACAGGAAGTAAACAAAAATAATATAACGCAGACTAGACATAACACAGGGAAGCAGATCCACAAGGAAACACCAAACAGACCTCAAGACTACAACACAAGAACCAGACAAGAAAGTAACCAAACGGAAAAGACACAACACAGAAGACTAGACATGGGAGGGAAAACATAAACACCGGAACACAAGAACACGGGGAGACAGATACACCAAAGAGAACAGACATGGGAAGACAAAAACACAGGGAAACTAGAATGAAATACAAATTACTATTACTAATAACAGAATACAAAACTACAACAAACCAAGAAGCTAAACCATAAGAAAAACTAGTAAAGACAACCAGAGATATAACAAAAAACAGAACTTCACTGAAGGAACTCAAAACATTGGGCCACTGGCCCAGGACCATGATATAAACAGTACCAAAGTACCAGAAGTGGAATATATTCGACATCAGTGCATTGTTAAAGTCTCCACAGGCCTGTTGTTTGGGTTCATCAAACGCATGTTTAAGGCCTTCAGTAGCACCAGACTGTGTTTGGTATAGGCTGCCATAATGAAAAAAAAGTAATTCTGATTAAATCCCTCTCCAAACTATGTACTGTATGTGTCATGTAGCAATACAAACACAAAACTACAAAAATAAGGCAGGGCTGGAACCAAGAATACAAAAACTAGGAGTCTTGGGGAAAACACGGAACAAGGGATCATCCAGCGATGAGGGAGGGCATGGCAAAGGCCAAAGGGAAACTCAGACAATAAATACATAAGGTAATGAGGCAAAGGGTAACAGGTGATAGACACAGTGTGAACAAATGAGGCGATATAACAGCATGTCTAAGCAGGGTTTCACAAAATATGTAAATGTTTTCATTTCTGATAATCTTTTTAGAGATGCTTCTATCCCATTACTAGTCAGCTACAGTTAATTTATAACACTGTCGCAAGAGTCTTCATAAAGGTCAAGTGGCTTCATTTTATTTATGTCTTGCTCTATTCTATGCAATTTGTTACCATATGTTCTTTCAGACTCTTCATCTTCAAAACCCATTTATTTGTTTCTCTTTTTGTGTCTTTTGATTATTCTTTGTGTTTATTATCTTAATGTAAAGCACCAAGAATTGCCTTATTACTGGAAGGTGCTTGCCTTACTTTTGGAGGATCAATTTTCCAAAAAGAGGACGAATAATTACATTGCATTTACAACCCACTGTTGGCCAATCAGTCTCTCTCACTGCAAAAACCAAGAGTTTAAAGATTAGCAACAGTGCATAGATTCGATCATTTGCTGAAGACTGGACCTTACAACCATTTTTTTCTGACATATGAGAAGCAGAAGGTGGACTATGGGTCCTGTAACTGATTTATTTCTTTGTCCCTCGTGCAAGGCTGCAAGTGGTTTCCAGGGAAGCAGAAAAATGACTCCATTGTCAGTGCATCATTTGTCACATTGTTACATCAACTCTATTATGTAAGCATATTATGAAATTTAATCAGCAGTGAAAAATTAAACAAACAACCATTTAGGACTCGATGGGAATTTTGATATTTAAATAAGCACTCATTTATTGGTGCTTTTAAAAGAGTACTTTCGATACTGCAAACTAGTAATGGGGTGTTCTTCCTAACCCCCCCCCCCCCCCCCCCCCCCAACGTCCTCTTTCCCCCACTTCCTCTTTTTCATAACTTCCTCATTTTCATATGGTCACGCCCCCCTCAAAACTGAACTAGCCCCCCCTACCCCACTCACCCACCCGCTGACTGACAGCTATCCCCCCAACTGTTGTATTATATCTATTATATAATACCGCAGGTCAAACAATATCATCAGCAGACACTGTCCCATATGCGTATCACTATCCGACAGACAGCCGTTGTTCAGTCACATCTCCTCCTAGAGGGGTTGTGTTTCTATGTGGGACAATGGGATTTAAGGACCTACCAATCGTCATTTCTACAGCAGCCATCACTGCCGCATCTTCAGCGTCCTTTGAACCCGCACATCAACCATGGAGGCCTTTCCACAGCTAATACGCATAGGGACTTTTGAAAGTAGGTTGCTGGTTAAGCAGGTTAACTTGCGCTCCCCACAAAAGAAAATGTGGAGAGAATGAATCTAAATAAGAATACAAGACCAAACGGTCTTCACTCACATGAGGGCCATTAGGTGACCTCACACTCATGTTCTCTTCCTGCTCTTGTCGGAGACGGTCGCACTATCTCTCTCTCCCTGCCCTCCCCATCTCTCCGCTTGCTGCTTGCTGTGAGAGCGTCTTTTACACACTGTCCGAATAAGAACAAGATTGAAACATGGATCTGGCAAACTGGGCATTCTCCATCATTGATCGAATTTTTTTCCACTATGAGATCTGGGACAGGGGAGCCTGCGTGTCCGAGTGGAACAGACCCGGTTGGATACGTCATCGACTCTTGGAGCTCGTGGAGACCTGTGTGCTTCTCAGCCCTTGGAGTGGAAGACGTGGAAGACGCATATATATTCGGCCTTTTGGTAGCGGTATCTTCTCTGTTTGGGCTCGGTGGATACCTGCTTTACTGGCAAATTAAGAAAATCTGGACGGCGGTTCGACATCTGCATGGGCTGCCGACCCAGGTGGAAGGGCTGAGCAGAGCCGTACAAACTCAGACTCAAAGCCTGGTGGACCTGAGCCGCAAGATTAGCGGGCTCGCAGGCGAGAGGGGTTAGATCAGGAGATATAGTTCGGTTCTGCACAGTGAGGACGGCAATCAACGAATTTGGAATATTGGATTTTTGAATGGTTTCCCAGTAAGACTGAAGGCTGTTGGAAAAACAAGCAGCCTGTTCCAAAACAACATTTGTTATCAGGAATTCGGCTCCCCTGCCGGCCTTGGGTTGGCAACCATATCTCTCTCCAGGGCTCTGTGTGCGGCTGCTCTTCCCCCCACTCCGCGTTGTGATTTGTGAAGCTGGGTCTGGTGTACCACGGCCGCTGATGAAATTCCACCACTATCAGCGAACTGTTTTGGCTGGAACCTGGCATCTGGCTCCACAATGCCCCCACCTCTCGTCTCCGTCTGCATTCCCTCCTGACCTGACCTCACCTACCGCCGCTGTCCTAGCTTTACATGTGCAAATGCTTTGCTAAGGTGGTTTTTTTGGACCCTGGTATAGTGCTCTTTTTGAGCACTGTACCAGATGACTTTTTTTTTTAACCTAACTTCCCCATGATGTGTTGTTGTTTTCTCCTCCTGCCAAAGGTAGCGCTGCAAGTCGGCTGCATGACCCTAGGACACATATCCCCCCATGTGTGTTGTGTTTTGTGTATTCTTGGATGGTGTTCTGTAACTGCAATTTCCAATGTGTGAACTTGTTCACCCACATGGCAATAAACTTCATTCATTCATTCATTCATTCATTCATTCATCATGTATACTTTAACCACTCATCCCCAATTACTAAGGTCTGAGCTACGTTAGTTTCTGTTTTTCAAAATCCATAGTAAAACTTTCTGAATACTCTGTTTTTATTCAACCATAATAAACCCATTACCACTGTGAAAAGCATTATTGCATTAGATTCTCACCATCCTTTTCTATCAACATTATAAGTTTGACTCAATAAACTCAGAACATAAAATAAAACATCACAGGTTTAGAATAGTATTACCAACTAGTTGTACATCCCTAATAACCATCTAAAAAAAATCAAAGTCTCTGGCATGTGAGGCATAAAAATGTTTTTATTCATAAAAGAAACAAGAACTTCATACACCACTATTTTATATTGCACCATTGTTTTGATCAATGTAAGCTCGAAAATAACCCCTGACAGGTGGATTTGAATAACATCAGGAGCACAGCTATTTTCCTAAAACACTAAGGACTGTTAGAAAACCCTTTAATCATTAAAGATATGTGTTACCAAACACTTTAACCATTGTGTGCATTGAATGATACATGTATGACACCATAATCTTCTGTATTACCCCCTATGTCCATCCATCACTCCTATGTATGATTTAAATCCACAACTTGATGGTTAAGCCTATCATCAGTTTTATTTTTTCCTTAAAGGATCTATACAAGCTTTCATTACCATAGGTTATATCTTCTAACCAGAAGCCAACAGAAAGAGTCTAAAGTCAGAACAGAGAGATGCAGTGGAAACATCACAACTTTAAAATACGTTTTTTTAACACACTAAAACTGAGTCCGATCTCCTTCTATGTCTTGATGCGTTTGCTTTAATAATAATCCTTTTGTTTGGAAGCCAAAATGACACATTGACCATAAAGCATACTTCTATACTTTTTTCATTAACACAGATTTCTATGCCATAACAAATCATTTTTTCTCATCAGAGTCACATATCTCTTATTTCACAATAGAGTAGGTCATGCACACAGAGAGTTTTTAATCCCTCCTGTAATGTACAATCCCACAAACATCGGGTCAAGGCCTGAGGAATCTGTTGCTGCCATGGCTCTTATGCTGTAGTATAATAAGTTTGTGTCATGTACTGATTATATTTATTGAGACCCAACCTACCTACAGCGCATGCTATGAATGTACATATATGTGACAGTTAAAACTGGAATATTTCCATATGTTTTGCTGTAGATTGGATCCAATAAAAAAACCTAATCTAACCTAATCTCCACAATCTTTTCATCACCTCATCGTGATGATCACGGTAGAAATAAGTAGGTGTATGAATCATAGTCTGGTCGCGTGTCTTGACATCCGCGGCACCATATCTCTTCATGGTAGCTCTGCAAGGTATTATACAATAGACGTAGTGTGGTGAGCTTAATGGCCTTCACACCGCACACTGACAGATCCTCACCATCTAGTTGGTGACATGGAGAAGGTGAAGAAGATGAGGAATTAGGCGGGGTCTGCACCTGTGACGGGGATAATGGTGGGATGAGACACATGAACCCTCGTTGCATGTATCAACGTCTGGAAAAAAAAAAAAAGGAATGTCAGATTTAATATTATTTATTTATTTAACATTACATTTGTTGTAATACACACAGACACACCGTTTTTATTTTCTACTAGTCTAACTGATGATTTTAGGGTTGTGAATGGCCTGTGTAATATCATCAAAAATCAAGACATTTTCTAACATACTCAAAAGCTGAGTTGTCCGCTAAATTTAACCTCCTCGTTAGAAACCACACACATCATAATTTCGCATTGCTAAATTTATCTGTATACACATACCCACTACGGCTTTTGTATTCAAATTTAAACTCAGTCGCTCAACATCTCTTACTATGTACATTGGGTTGATCATCAGGTGACGTACCTTCAAAAGTCCCTATGTGTATTAGCTGTGGAAAGGCCTCCATGGCTGATGTGCGGGTTCAAAGGACGCTGAAGATGCGGCAGTGATGGCTGCTGTAGAAATGACGATTGGTAGGTCCTTATATCCCATTGTCCCACATAGAAACACAACCCCCCTAGGAGGAGACGTGACTGAACAACGGACACATGTCGGATAGTGATACGGATATGTGCTGAGGTGATGCAGCAGGGGGGATAGTGTCTGCTGATGATATTGTTTGACCTGTGGTATTACATACTAAAGAGTACAAAAGCTGGGGGATAGCTGTCGGTCAGCGGGTGGGTGAGGTAGGAAGCACACCGAATAACTACTCTGCAATTTCTGTTTTGTGTGCAGCATAAACTAGGCAGGGCAAACAGAGGGAGGGACAAAAGTGTGTTGCAACAGTGGTTTGCAACTTTGTCTGGCACAGTTGGTGTGAATGAGGGAGAAGTGCGTTTTCCAGCTGTAAGAAGAAGAACGGGAATCAGGTGAGAAAGCCGTTTCCTTTGCATTCTATTGGAGAGCATAGCCCTATACTTTTTGCTTTTTCTTTCAGCTTATCATAAATTTGCATAAAAACTATTTAAAAAAATGTCTGGATACTGATATTGAATAGAATATGGAGAAGTAGGAATAAAGCCACTGCTGAATGCATAATTTGCTGTATTCTCAAGACCTGTAAAATTTCTAATGGAACCCCACCATAACATTCTTGTGCTTATAGCTATGAAGTTTCTCTGCCTGCTGCAGCTGGCTTGCATGGCAAGTTGTGTTGCTTCCAGATCCAGAGAATGGGCTCATCATGGTGCCCCCATGTTTGCTGACCTCACAGTACATGAGATGAAAGCTGTCCGGGCATACCTGCATGCTATTCCAGAGATGAGGCTCACTAATGCTCATAGTAGGTCTCTGAATAAGAACAGTATCCTACTAATGGAACTCAATTTGCCCAAGAAGCATGAGGCCCTAAGAGCTCTAGACCGTGGACAAGCCAAACCCCCACGCCAAGCTCGTGTAATTATCCAATTTGGCAACCAGACCAAGCCCAATATTACTGAATACATTGTAAGTCCTCTGCCATCCCCAACATCTCATGAAGTCAAGACTTTCAAGGGGGCAAAGCCTATAACATTTGAGTCCAGACCTATTACTGTTGTAGAGTATGCCCATGTTAATGACATCCTTGAGAAGATCACAACTAAAGCTCACAAACTCCTGTTTGAGACCACAGGGGGATTTTCTTATACTAACTGTTCTAACCGCTGCCTGACATTCTCAGACATAGCTCCCCGTGGGCTGGATCCAGGGGAGAGGAGAACCTGGATCATGTTGCAGAAGTTTGTGGAAGGTTATTTCATCCACCCAGTTGGATTTGAGGTACTAATCAACCACCAGGATCTGAATCCAGAAAAGTGGACTGTTGAAAAGGTCTGGTACAACAGCATGTATTTTGACAGTGTTGAGGAACTGGTAGAAAAGTATGAATCAGGAGAAGTGGAAAAGGTCAAACTGCCTGCTCACAATGATGATGACTTTTACTCTACCTACATACCTCGCGGTCAGAGCAACACTCACACTAATATCCATGGGCCAAAACTTGTTTTGCCTCAGGGACCTCGCTATCACATTGACCGCAACTTTGTTGAATATGCTGGATGGTCTTTTGCATATCGAGTTCGCTCATCAGCTGGGCTTCAAGTCTTTGATCTCCGTTTCAATGGGGAACGAATTGCCTATGAGATCAGCCTCCAAGAAGCCATTGCCTTCTATGCTGGTCATACTCCCGCAGCCATGCAAACAAAGTACATTGATGCAGGTTGGGCTATGGGCACCTCAACTTTTGAGCTGGCACCTGGAATTGACTGTCCTGAAATTGCCACTTTTATTGACCTTTACCACTACTTCGATACAGACAAGCCTGTGCGCCACAAGAACGCTCTCTGTATTTTTGAGATGACAACAGCTATGCCTCTGAGAAGGCATTTTAATTCAAACTTTAAGGGGGGCTACAATTTCTTTGGAGGACTGGAAAACACTGTGCTGGTGTTGCGGACAACCTCAACAGTTTACAACTATGATTATATCTGGGACTTCCTCTTCTACCCAAATGGGGTGGTGGAAGTAAAAGTCAGTGCTACTGGATATATCCATGCCACTTTCTTTACTCAAGAAGGTCTTCAGTATGGTTCAAAGGTATACAACTATGTGTTGGGTAACCTGCACACACACCTCGTCCATTATAAAGTGGACCTGGATATTGATGGTGAGTATTTAAGCACAGTTGCATACATTTTCTGGACTACTGCTGTACTTCAAAAACTCAAGAATCAAGTCAGACTTTGTTGTAAGATAGAAGAGTTTGTATCATGTCATAGCCCTACAAGTAACATACTTTTTTTTAACTGCAACTGTGATCTTTCCCTAATTTATGCAACATAAACATACTCTCCTTTGCTTGTAACCCCCTATAGAAATGTTTCAAAGAAAGAAATAAAAGTAAATACAGCAATACAACAACAACAACAAAAAAAACAGATGATTATGGGAACAAGTCACTTTGTGAAGTTCCAAGAAACATCTAAAGTTGTTTGGCTTCATATTGTCAGGAGATAATATTCTGGCACGTACACAACACACTGTGGTCTCACCACCCCTGGACTGACAAAAAGGCTTATCTCTCTTAGCTATGACTAAGCCTTTCATAGATGCCGCTCCAAGTAAGCAGGTTTTATGGACTTTATACAGCTGTAAAGGACACACCTGTGGGCACTCAAGTTTGATCAAGGCTATGTGACATACTTATGTCAGTAACTAACACTATCTTGCAAACCTGTCTGTCCCTTCTAATAACTGTCACCTCTGACTTGTTGCAACTTCTTGCAAATAAGATTTCTCATGCAAAAGCAACATTTGTAGCATATCAACCGATTGCTTGACATCTAGGTTCTCCTAAAAGCTCTTTCCCTTCACTTCACTATAGGGCGAGAAAACAGCTTTGAGACATTAGATCTGAGATATGAGAACTTCACAAATCCATGGAGCCAAAAGCATTTCGTCGTCCAGTCCAAACTCCACAGGACAGAACACAAGACTGAGCGATCTGCTGCCTTCCGCTTTGGTAAAAAGTTTCCCCGCTATGTGCACTTCTACAACCCCAATAAGAAAAATAAATGGGGGCACCAGAAAGGCTACCGGATTCAGTTTAACTCACATGCACACAGTGTCCTCCCAAGAGGCTGGAGAGAGGAAAATGGCATCAGCTGGTCGAGGTAATATTTTGTTTCCTGATGTTACTCTGAACAATATGATGTAGGTAGATAATATATTCAAACCTGTGTGCAGACATTTAGTTACAGTCTAACTCTGAAAGCTTCTACAGCTGAAAGTTTGCAGATTTTGTGGAAGTTTTTTTTCTTTTGTGTCCCAAGCCAAGAACCTGCATGCTTCTTATGGATTTAGTGTAAAGCCTTCACAACCCTAACAAAAGGCAAAGTAGTTGAAGTAATGTTCTTGAGACCATTCATTAAAATATCTCCCTCAAAAATGGTGTCAGCTGGAGAGGATTTAGAGACTGGCACAGCTTCACTGATGACAGTCAGAACCCCAACAGATACTTGTGCCTGGGCATCATTACAGACAGAAGGCTGTTTAAATGCAAACAAAACCAGTGTTATAACAGGGAGATATTGGTAGACATGATCAGTTGACAGCCTGCTGTTCACATCAGCCACTTTTTTACATTAAAAACTACTTTTAAAATTTATAATGAAGTTAGAAAAGGAATTATTGAGCTGGGCAAATGTGATAAATTAGGTTAAATCATTCATCACTTGAAGGAAACCAACTGTGATTTGGTGCATTCCCATTGCCTCTGTGTTGGTAATGGGAAATGTATTTCCTGGTATCTCCCTTCTGTCTCTCCTCCTTGCAGAAATCCTGAAATGCTTTACAAATAATAAAACAAAAAAGAGGAGTGAAAGTTAGCATGCAGCCACTGTCCATCTTTTGGCTGAACTCAATGTAACAGGCATTAATCTCTTCATCTTCATGTATGATATCTCCAAAACCAAAGTAAATTTCCCCACATCTCTGTGTGGTCCTTTAAGATGCAACTATAAAAGCATGTTGTCACAGTTTAACTTTGTCACGTGTGAGTTTGAGACTTCTGTTTATGTAGCAGACAGTTAATTTGGTAGCACATAAAATCCAAGAGTGTGAGGCTTGTCACATTTGGGATAAATAACTGGCCAAAATGTTTCACACTCTGTATGATTTCTTTGCCTGTCTTTCCTGGTGAAATGTTTCCCTCTAGATATCCTCTGGCTGTGACACGTCATAAGGATAACGAAGCTACCAGCAGCAGTATATATACCCAGAATGACCCATGGGAACCTGCTGTGTCCTTTGAGAGCTACATCCACAACAATGAGGACATAGTCAACCAGGTACAATAGCAAACCTTAATACATATATACCTTGTGTACATATGTCCCACATTTCCACAATTTTCTCATAGGATGAACACCAGATTACAACATGGTGCTTATTAAAGTCAAGACTTACAGCTTTGTCATAGAAGGTAGATAAATGTATTTCCAAACTACTGCTTTACTCTGAAAATCATTCCACAGAGAAACCCAACACACTTTTTCAAGCTGATAAATAACACTTTCAAATCTATTTTTAAGACAAACACAGGTAATTTTGTCTCTCACTAACAACTTCACAAGTTCCAGTAGCTAAACCAATACAATCACCTATCTCAACATGTAATTTACATCCTGTTTTTATTACTTTCAAAGAGTACCTATGTCACAATTCACTAATGGACAGCGTTCTTCCAAGAAGTTACGTCATTAGTTTAAGTTTGTTCTTCCCAAAAGAATCCATTCAGCAGGTCTAGTCATTCATCATCATGGTTACTCATGAATGCTTTTCTTTTGTTTGAACTTTTAGGTTGATAAAAAACCACCTAATCTGAGTTCTATAGTACAAATTCCAAGGTAATGTTTACTCTTCTGCATGCAGGACCTGGTAGCCTGGGTGACTGTAGGCTTCCTTCATGTGCCTCACGCAGAGGACATCCCCAACACTGCAACTCCGGGCAATGCAGTGGGCTTCTTTCTCAGGCCCTTCAACTTCTTTGATGAAGACCCTTCTGTGGCATCCAGAAGCACAGTCATCGTTCGGCCAGGGCAAGATGGCAAGCCGAAGATCCAGAGATGGACTTCTGATGTCATAGGTCACTGTGTGACAGACAGGCCTTTCTTCTACAATGGCACATATGCCGGAGTCTAAAAGTGGTTATAAACTTATAATCTCTGCTAAAGAAAACTGCAACAATTGTGTGAAAGTACATGTAGTCAGTAATAATTTTTTTTTTTTTAAGATTATAAAAATGGTACTTCTATTCTGTGTTTCATGTACTCTTTTTCTTTCTACTGCTTCAAAAGAAGATATAATGAACTCAATATTAAAGTATGTACACTAGCTGAAACCACTCATGTAACAAGACAGGCACTGACAGAAGAGAAGAGGTTGAGCCTTGAGAGTTATGTTAATCCCATGATGGTGTCTCCATGGATGAGGTTTAGCAGCGGTGAGTATCCAGGATGCTGGATGCTCTGTATCCGCCCTGCTTGGTCTCAGTTGCTGCCCCCGCAGCATGCTCTGCTTGCTCCCATGGCGGGAATGTTTTTGCTGGAAAGACAACAGGCCCCAGAAAGCAAACAGCCTGATTCCAGATCCTTCCCAGCAAACAGTGTGGGATACCACCTAGCTGTGGCGTTGCCCCTGGGAACCTAACTTTGCATGCAATGTCCAAAGCATCAGCAGCACATGTAACTGCTTTGACCTTTATGTTTATGTTCCTGCATAGCAATATCATAGGTTTTAACAAAATAAATAAAACATGTTTAAATCATATTTATTTTGATTTACTTTTGATTCAAAATGTTTAAAAAAAACAACCAATAAAAATAGGTGTTAAAATGTACCTCTTGTCATGTGTATTTTGTATTAACAAAATGAGTTTGTGTGAAGGATAAAATTGGGGGAAAGAATCCAGACAACTGCTGTCAGCTTTTTTGAATCTGAAAAAAGAAAAACATTTTATAAGTGTGTGCTGATGTTTGAGAGTGCATGTGATAAAAGAGGGAAAGTCTGAGAGCTGTGCATGCGTTAGTAGAATTAAAGAAGATGTGAAAAGAGTAACAAGCATTCCTGAAGATATTCCTTTAGCGATGATGGCTGTAACAACTGCACTACTGAACATAAGCTTGCAGAATAGTTTTACATATAAAAACATCTGACAATTAACTGTATGAAATTTTATTTCACTCACTCCACTGTGTTTCTTTTTCTGAGGATTCTGAAGTTACTGAAAGGACTGCTCTTATATAAGATAGTGTTAGTTATGTGCTCTAATCTTGATGTAGAATGCAATGTTACTGTAAATAAAGGATATATTTGAAATTTCTTATTATAAAGAGAAACCAATAACAAGTGAAAAGATAAGACAAACAGTATCCTGTTAGGTGCTGCTTGCTATGAATGAGAAACTCTCATTACTGTTATCAAATAAAGAGCCTGTGGACTGAAATGGTGACGTGTTGCCATCTAGTGGTTTCCTGATGGTTCTGCTTTACTAGAATCACAGTACAGTATCTCAGTACAGTACTGACCCAGATGCAGCATAAAGCCCAAACCATGATACTCCTGCATCCATGTTTCAGATATAAGGTTCTTATCTTTTTTTTTTTTTTTGGTCTCATCTCTCAGAAAACAAAACAAAACAAAAAAAAAACAGAAGGGTCTTCTGTCCATGTGACTTTATAAATAGTCTTTTTTAATAAATATTTTGTGTCTATTTTCTCATTTTTTACATTTTTCTCTTGTGTGTGTGTGTGTGTGGGGGGGGGGGTTCTCTGTCTTTTTATGCTCAACCTTAATGGTTTTATGAATAATTATTGTTAAGCGACTTGTTTGCGTTCATAAAAGTTCATAAAAAATGGCACCGTCTGAGACTGATGACGTTTCACAAATGCACAGGAACGCGCTTTGAGCGTGATTAAACAATCGCGAGGGGACGCACTAAAACAGGAAGCGTTTGGCAGCAAAGAGTCCGACGGGGGAATCAAGGCTGGTAGTTTGATATTTTTTAAACTCAAAATGTTGACTGACTTTATTGCTCTTTATGTGTGTGTGGCTGTTGTATTTCCTGTTCTGCCACTCTTGAGTTTGACTGCCTTTTTTTTTTTTTTTTGTCTTCCCCGCTGCAGCGCTGTTTGTTTACGCCTCACATTAAGTGCATAAAGATGAGTGATTTGGAGGACGGAGCAGAGTCTCCGGGACCCAGCTGGTCCAAAGAAAACCCTCCCTCATTCAGTAATGAACCTGGATCTTCAAACACAAAGAAAGAAACTTACTTATTACTTATTTACTGTAAACGGAAATAAAAATGATTCATGTAGCAGCAGGAGAAAAACGACTGCTGTTAAGTGAGCCGTCAATTCTGAACCGCGGTCAAGCCAGCCGCAGCTTGATTTGACTTTTTTTTTTTTTCTTTTTTGCTCTTCTACCCTAACTTTTTTGGGAGTGCTCCTCCTTCGTTGCTGATTTCTCTCCAACTGACCAAAAACAGCATGTAATTATTTTTAATTTATATTTGTATCCTTGTTATGTACAACACTATGACATATCACAATAAAAGTTATAGTGTGTGTGTGTTATTTTGTCAAAATTAAGAGAAATAAAGCTCCAGGAATTCTATTTTTTCTCAGTCAAGGTGTGTTCCTTTATTCGCGTTTGCTGGCTTTTGCTATAATCAGCTTCTTCACTCGTGATTTGCTTCCATTAGAAATTCAGTCAGAGCTTCACCATGTCCTGCAGTATTTCCAGCTGATTTTCATTTTATATGTGGCTAATATGCATGCAGAAAATTAGAATAAATAAAAACAGGGATAAGTTGTAGGACTGTGCAATTGTAATTATAAATTGACTGTTCTGAACATATTGAATAAAGTCAATCCAGTATGCTGATATGATATTTTAAATAAATCATTAAAGCGAATCCTTGATAGCTGCCTTATCCACTCTACCTGGATGTGGAATTTCATCTAAAGCTGCTGAAGGATTCCACAGAAATCAAAGGACAAATCTGCTCAAATTCACCAAGGTTAATGCAATTATGAAAATATCAAATTTAGCATTGAAAGTTGACAAGAAATTATCAACACATTAAGATTCTGGCTCACCCCCTCTGCCTGTGTGCAGAGTTTCACCACCAAGCGCTACAGGATTCCACAGAAATGAAAGGAATAATCTGCTCAAATTTGCCAAGGTTAGTAGAAGATTTTTTGTTAGGAAAGTTTATTAATTACATTATTGTACATTACAACAAACAGCCTCAGAAAGGGTTTTTATCAAGTGTTCATTATACACTCTATAATAAACATCTATAGTATTTATTTAAAAGAATTAAAACATAAAATGACAATACTTAGTATCTGAGATCCTGCATTCTGCAGGACTTGAAATTTCAATAATTAACAGCGGCATCGACATTTAAAAAACCCCTTGGGCAAAATTTATATTTCACATGATACCGTGATCTGAAATGCATACAGTCTTTCCAATGTCCAATGCACTAACTACCTGCAAAAATATTTATTTCACCTAGTGTACGAGGCACTACCACCCTAGATGCCACCTAGGCTTTGTTAGCTGCTGTGTTAAACAGCATGGTGGTATTAAAAAGGATGGTGTTGAGTAAATCCAAAGTATAAATACTTTTGAAATAATATATAATAAATAATATTGTTGAAAGTGACACGTGACAACATGACAACAAATGAAATTAATAACTTCTATTTATGACTTTGAAAACTAGTTAACACACATCTATACATGTATGCAGCACATTACTAGGCAGTATTTGGCTCACTCTCATTTATTTAGATTTTACTTCCAAGGACCCAGCCCTTCATGTTTTTCCTAATCATTCTTGAGCCTTTCTGAAAGTCTTTAAAATGTACTCATTGGACATTCACTAGAAGCTGTTTGTAAAAACACCTCAATGTGACCTATGAATAAATAAACTGTTAAAAAAGACACCAATGGTAAGTCGAGGTATAAACCAATAATGTGGCAGGCGTAAAAAAAAAACAACTAACATGTTCAGGAAGATGTGTTTAATATTTTGAAAAAAAGTAATTACTGTTTTACAAATAACCTAAGAGATGCCTGAAACCCTAAATTGTGTTATGGGAATGGCAGGATGCAAAAAAGTGATTATTAGTGCAAGTTAAAAAAAAAGGGGGTGGGGAGAAACCATTGTGTTATACCAAATTACAGAAGGACTGAACTAAAAATCTGTCAATAGGTCTTCTGGAGTGATGTATCCTAATGTTAAAAATGTATTTATGACAAACATCAAAATGTATGGGGCATACCAGGAGAGAGAGTCACATTACAGACCTACTGTAGACCTGCTCTACCTCCTGAAGTAGAGATTACTTAAGTTAATGATTTAGAAATAAATAATAGCATTTATGCTGAAGACCATCATGACATTGAGAATATTATTTATGTGTTCCATTTTAGTACCAAATGCTTATTTGTTGATTTAAAATGAGCCAACAAGACACAATTTTATTGTGCCAGAAATAATTATTTCAAGCCATCTACATATTATGATGGTGCAATCTTAGGACGTATGGATGGATGTATTGTAATGAATTTACTGAGATTTTGAGTCTTTTCTCAGGTTGGCCAATCAGCGGAGAAACGTAGAATCCTTTTTGCTTTCTACTTTTCTTCTTCAACTTCTCAGTTTCAACTCTGTAAGAATGTCAATTACAAAGTTAACAGACACACAACCAGACCACAAAAAATACAGAAATACAATTACATAACTGCAAAATTTGTGTAAACACATATTTATATTAAATGTCAAATGCAAACTATTTAAGTTGTTTCTGATTGCAGTTTTAGTCAATCTCTTTGGTGCAATTTCAACATATGCAATGTCATTCTCACCAATCTTAATGCTGTTCCAAAGTTAGTTTTCCCACCCATGTTAGCCACTTTTCACTTTATTAGAACTCAGTGCTATAGTTTTTCGACACAAACTTCACTAAAGACATTTGCCATTGTGTGGATGCACTTCACATTGGAAAAACAATGAAAGCACTTTGTTGGTATTTCAGTCAGAATTCTAGATCTCCCACTTTCCTCAAAACTGTCAGCACTGCAAACTACTTCATTCTCATTTATCAGAAAGTTTATGAAAGAGCAATGTTTGTAACCCATTGTCACAGTCACTCATAGATTGTGCCCCACATTGACAGTTCAGCATCACAAAGTTGCTGTCTGATGCTCATTCAAATTTCACCTGCAATCTTGTGACTGTGGAGGCCACTTGGGTAAAGCATTTTTCCAATCTTCTATTGTCCAATACTGGTGAGCCTCTTCAAAATGTAGCCTCAGTTTGATGTTGTTCTGTGCCCTGAGTGGCACCCAGTGAGGTCATGTGCTGTTGTAGCCTACCTAAATCCAGGTCTGACGTGTTATGCATTCAGAGATGCTCTTCTACATACATTTTTATAAAATACCTTGACTGATCACAGAACAGTATTAAAAGAGGTCAGAATGACATTCCCTGTACTGGACTTTCACCAAATCAATCATGAAAAAATAATAATCATAATTTAATATTTACTTTCTTTCTGTTTTTTCATCATGCATCTGCTGGTATTATGTCTATGAAGTCATCGAGCCTTGTGAAACGTTTGCATGTCAATATTCAGTCAGTAATAGAGGTTAAATGACAGAAGTAATCAGATATACCTGGCAGCATTCCAGACCACAGGGTAGCATGTGGCAGAAAGTATTCTGAAATACTTGAACATCCAGGGACAATGGGTTACATCCACTTGCAATGACTTCCAAGAAATGCTGTTGTAGTGACATCGTACCTATGACGAACTGGAATAACATTTTCATTTCATTAACATAGTTTCATTAAAGTACCAACAAGATTATAGTCAACATTATTGTACTTCTTGACATTTATGTACTGTTGAGTTCCAAGATTTGGGGGGCTATGCTATTTGACCATTATTATCTGCCCATGTAATGTTTAAATAAAAGTAAATCTTTTAACATTAACCATTAACATTAAATTTTAACCAACATTAAAATTTAAGCATATGAATTACTTTAATTTGATCTAAAATGCTCTGAAATTATGTCATTATTTGATTACATTCTGAAAACAATTATTAAATGATTTAGCTCATTAATATATATGTATGCGTGTATTCCTAAGACATATAAATGCAATACAGAGCACTGTTTTCAACAACTGTTGCTAACACTAATGAGACTGAAAATGAATCTTCCTCTGTCACTGCTTGGTGGTATGTTTAAGATCTCAGTTTCAACAGCCCGCAGGACATTCAGGAGTGCTGCTGAAGTGCTGCATGCAGGGCTTGTCCCAGCAATTGTGTTCTGACCAAACAGAGAAGAGTTTCAGCTGTCAATGCCCGTGATATTCAGACAAGTATTTAGTAGATGTGCCTGTATTATTGACTGCTTTGAAATTTTCATTGAAAAGCCTAAAGACCTGAAAGCAACATACTCAAACAAACACTCAAAATACAAACATCGCTATACAATGACATATCTAATTTGCATCACACCACAAGGAACAGTTTCATCTACATCCAAAGGGTGGGATGGCAGAACATTGCAGAAATACTTGACTACACAAAGTGGACTTCCTTAGCCTGGGTGATGTAGTATTAGCAGACAGAGGGTTTGATATTGATGAATCTTTTGGGCTGAACTGAAGATCCCAGCTTTCACCAACGGGAAGTAACAACTGGCCCCTCTGGAGCTGGAGTCCACAAGAGGACTTGCATCAGTCAGGGTACACGCTGAGAGTTATTGCAGAAGCAAGAAATAGATATACTATACTTCAAAGTACAATTGGAATTCAGATGTCTGAAGCAGAGCCCCCAAGGGTCTTAGATAAAATAATGCATGTATACTGTGCTCTGACAAACCTGCTCCCTCTGTTGTTCCTTCAGAGTGAACGTGATAAAGCATCAGCTGTTGCACAATGAGTGGATAGAGTGGGTTTCATTAATGAATGACAACAAAGCATCAATTATGTAAATAGTTTTTATTACAAGTTAATTTGTTATTGTACTTTGTGATTAAAATGTTCAACTAATCTATTCTGCAGCATGATCTTTTGTACTCATTTTTACACTTTAACATTTTATAGTAATATAACTTTTTACACTAACTTTCTACTTGACCCTTTTTTGCTTTGTTGCTTTTGTTTTGCTATTTTTAATCAAGACTGAAAAACAGCTTTTACCATAGAGCTGTTACACTGCTTAACACTTACAATAACAAACCCAACAGACTATAGCTCCACCTTCACATCTACTTGCACATCCACTACGCCACTTTAGCACACTGCACTCAGGGTTTTTTTTTTTAAATAAACAGTTTATTGACATTTTCACTGTAAATACCAGATCCTTATTTATCCTATTTACATATATATTTTTTTTTCTAATTTCTATTTTGTATTTGTATTTATTATGTCCGCACCTGGAGAATTGGTCCAACAAAAATGTCATTGTTTTGCGCGATGAAAATAAATATATCTTATCTTATTTCCTGCAGTCACTGCATTTTAATTGGGACATTTTTATGTGAGTGGCATTGACCTTTAAACAGCTGCTGTGGATGTACCATCTTTTGCACATTCCAGTTTGTCTGTCATCAGTTTGCAGGACAGGCTCCTCACAGTAACAGCCCTTATTGATGGTCTTTATGCAAAGCAAGTTTACCTTCAACCTCTTGTAGACAGAATTTGCTATCCTGCCTGCTTTTTTTCAAACTAAGTGATATCCTGAAGACTGCTGGTTAGTGTGGTGGCACTCCATCATCTTGGTAAACTCCTCAACTGCCCTTTCCTCATGTTCCAATCCCCATCTAGAAGCAGAAACAATAACTGTGTTCACATGAACACACAAATATTTCTGGTAACTATTCCAATTCTGTTTACATGGGTCGAAAGTAACTGAATAATCTGATCAGGGAAAAAAAAAAGAACAATCAAGGATTCTTTATTGTCATTCACATCGCATTTGCATGCAGTGGAATGAAATTTGGTTTCTGTGTGTGTGTGTGTGTGTGTGTGTGTATATATATATATATATATATATATATATATATATATATATATATATATATATATATATATATATATATACACATATATTCAGCCCCCTTTTCTCTGAGTGCAACCAATTGCGATCAGAAGTTGCCTGATGACTGCTAATGACTAAAAAGAGTCCACCTGTGTGTAATCTAATCTTAGTACAAATACAGCTGCTCCGTCACGGCCTCAAAGGTTGGTTAAGAGAATATTGGGGAGTAAACAGCATCATGAAGTCCAAAAAACACACCAGAAAGGTCAGGAATAAGGTTGCGGAGAAGTTTGAAGCAGGCTTAAACTATAAGAAGATTTCCCAAGCTTTGAACGGATCACTGTTCAATGCATTATCCAGAAATTGAAAGAGTATGACACAACTGTAAACCTACCAAGACAAGGCCGTCCACCTAAACTTACAGGCCGAAGGAGAGCACTGATCAGAGATGTAGCCAAGAGGCCCATGGTGACTCTGGACAAAATGCAGAGATCCACAGCTCAGGTGGGGGAATCTGTCCACATGAAAACTATTAGTCGTGCACTGTACAAATGTGGTCTTTATGGAAGAGTGGCAAGAAGAAAGCCATTGTTAAAAGAAAACCATAAAAAGTCCCATTTACAGTTTGCCAGAAGCCATGTTGGGGACACAGCAAACATGTGGAACAAGGTGCTTTGGTAAGATGAGACCAAAATTGAACTTTTTGGCCAAAATATAAAACGCTATGTGTGGCGGAGAATTAACACTGCACGTCACTCTGAACACACCATCCCTACTATCAAATATGGTGATAGCAGCATCATGCTCTGGTGCTGCTTCTCTTCAGCAGGGACAGGGAAGTTGGTCAGAGTTGATGGGAAGATGGATGGAGCCAAATACAGGGCAATCTTGGAAGAAAACCTGTTGGAGTCTGCAAAAGACTTGAGACTGGGGCGGAGGTTCACCTTCCAGCAGGACAACGACCCTAAACAAAAAGCCAGAGCTACAATGGAATGGTTTAAAACAAAACATATTCATGTGTTAGAATGGCCCAGTCCAAGTCCAGACCTAAACCCAATCGAGAATTTGTGGCAAGATCTGAAAAGTGCTCTTCACAAATGCTCTCCATCTAATCTGACTGAGCTTGAGCTGTTTTGCAAAGAAGAATGGGCAAAAAATTTAGTCAGTAGATGTGCAAAGCAGGTGGAGACATACCCTAACTACCCTAGGTAGTTTTTGGGCTCTGGGGTTAGACTCTCGGCTTGAGCTGGGGGGGCCGGCCTATGAGGGGACGGGCTGCTCATTGCCTCTGGCTCTCTGGGGCTCCTGCCCTTTGGTCGTGGGAGCTCTGTCTAGGGTCTCTCTCCTTCCTCCTCTGGGGTGTGCATGCAGTTATCATCAAGATGTGTGGCCGCAGGTCTTCTGAGCTCCTTGTGGGCTGTGGATGGCCCAGGTCCCCTGGGTCTTTACCTGTATCCAGGGGGCATAATTGCGGCTTCTCGCCCTCATTATTGAATATGTTTCATGACAGAAACACACATAAATTGTAACATGTCACAGCAAGATTGTGTGTGTGCGTGTGTGTGTGTGTGTGTGTGTGTGTGTGTGTGTCTATATATATATATATATAGACACGCACACGCAGTGGTATGCAAAAGTTTGGGCACCCCAACAGAAAAATGACATCAATATTTCGTAGATCCTCCTTTTGCAGAAATAACAGCCTCTAAATGCTTCCTATAGCTTCCAATGAGAGTCTGGATTCTGGTTGAAGGTATTTTGGACCATTCTTCTTTCCAAAACATCTCCAGTTCAGTCAGATTTGATGGTTTCTGAGCACAGGCAGACCACTTTAAATCACACCACAGACTTTCAATAATATTCAGATGGCCATTCCAGAACGTTGTACTTGTTACTCTGCATGAATGCCTTAGTAGATTTTGAGCAGTGTTTAGGGTCACTGTCTTGTTGAAGTATGTAACCCCGGCGCAACTTCAACTTTGTCACTGATTCTTGAACATTGTTCTCAAGAATCTGCTGATACTGACTGGAATTCCTCAATTTTAACAAGATTCCCAGTACCTGCACTGGCCACACAGCCCCACAGCATGATAGAACCGCCACCAAATTTTACTGTGGATCGCAAGTGTTTGTCTTGGAATACTATGTTCTTTTTCCGCCATGCATACCGTCGTTTGTTATGTCCAAATAACTCAATTTATTTTCATCAGTCCACAGCACCTTATTTCAAAATGAAGCTGGCTTGTCCAAATGTGCTTTAGCAGACCTCAAGTGACTCTAATTTGTGGCGTGTGCACAGAAAAGACTTCTACATTACTCTCCTATAAAGCCTCTCCTTCTGCAAAGTGCACTGAATAGTTGAACGATGCGCAGTGACACCATCTGCAGCAAGATAATGTTGTAGGTCTTTGGAGCTGTTCTGTGGGTTGTCTATGATTATCACCATCCTTTGCCTCTACCTATCTGAGATTTTTCTTGGCCTGCCACTTCAGGCCTTAACTAGAACTGTTCCTGTGGTCTTCCATTTCCTCACTATGTTCCTCACAGTGGAAACTGACAGATGAAATCTCTGAGATAGCTTTTTGGATCCTTTTTGGATCCTTCCCCTAAACCATGATATTGAACAATCTTTGTTTTCAGCCAACCAATCACATACTTCCGGCGCCGCGCGAGCAGGCAGCCAGTTTCAGCAGCTCCGCACTAATTCCGTGTTTTTTCTCATTTTGTTTAGTATTAGATGTGTTTTTGTGTTTCTGTATCTTCTGCTCTTTTTCCTCATGATGGAGCAGACTTTTTTCTGGAAAACGTTGTTTTTATTTACCCTTTTTATGGTGTTTATGTTTGGAGACTGCGAGAGTGGCCACGCTCCTATTGTTTACTCTCGGGACCAGCTGATCTCCATCGGGCGCTCCGCTGTGCCTACTCCTGCTGAACGACTCGATATTCCCCGCGAACTGAGAAGGAAGAGACGCGGGAGACGTGCGGGCATAGGTCGTCGTTGCCAGAGGAGAAGGTACAGGCCCGTCATCCCGTCCATCATCATGGGAAACGTGAGATCTCTTCCCAACAAAGTGGACGAGCTGGCGGCGCTAACGCGACATCAAAGGAGCTACCGGGAGAGCAGCCTCATGTGCCTGACGGAGACGTGGCTAACCGAGCTAACCCCGGACTCACACATAAACATGGACGGCTTTCATTTGATCCGTGCCGACAGAACCAAGGAGAGTGGTAAGAAGAGGGGCGGGGGTCTGGCTGTGTTTGTGAACGATAGATGGTGCAACTCCAGACATCTAACCATCAAAGAGACGCTCTGCAGTAAGGACATTGAACTGCTCGCTGTTAGTATGAGACCGCACTATCTTCCTCGGGAATTTTCACATGTTATTGTGATAACTGTGTATGTGCCGCCCTCTGCTAACGCTGCTGCAGCCTGCGATGTCCTCCATGCTACTACCAGCAGACTCCAAACACAGCACCCACAGGCCCTCTTTCTGATCTCAGGGGACTTTAACCACGTCTCCCTGTCCTCCACTCTCCCCACCTTCACCCAGTATGTCACCTGCCACACCAGGAATACCAACACACTGGATCTACTGTATGCCAACATCAAGGAGGCATACAGCTCATCACCTCTGCCTCCCCTGGGGGGCTCAGATCACAACCTGGTTCATCTCCAGCCTGTGTACAAACCCTTGGTACACAGAGAACCAGTTGTGACACACACAGTGAAGAAATGGTCTGAGGAGACTGAAGAAGCTCTGAGAGACTGCTTTAGCTCCACTGTGTGGGAAGAGCTTTGTGCCCCTCATGGGGAGGACATCGACAGCATCACGGACTGCATCACTGATTACATCAATTTCTGCGTGGAAAACACTGTGCCCACCAGGAGGGTACGGTGTTTTTCAAACAACAAACCCTGGATCAACTCTGAAATAAAGGCTCTCCTGAAGGAGAAGAAGAGAGCCTTTAGATCAGGAAATAAGGAGGAGCTGAGAGCCGTGCAGAAGGATCTGAGAAGGAAAATCAGGGATGGAAAAAACATCTACAGGAAGAAGATGGAGGACCAGCTACAGCAGAGCAACATCAGTGGGGTTTGGAGGAGTTTGAACTCAATTTCAGGCCACAAACCAAGCCCTAGGGTTGTGGGAGACTTAGAGTGGGTTAACAACCTGAACCAGTTCTTTAACAGGTTTGACCAGCCACCCACCCCTCCCCCAGCCCAGTCCCCCCTGCTGTCAGCCCCACCATCTTTAATGACTGCCAACCTTTCTTCTTCTTGGGACCTCACACCTCTCAGCTCTCAGCCATCACCCACCCCCTTCACTTCTGAGGACTCCATCTCACAACCCCCATCCCCCACCTCCATCTTGTCCCTCTCAACTCATCATGTGAGGAAGGAGCTACGTAAGATCAAGGTGCGAAAGGCTGCTGGTCCAGACGGCATCAGCTCCAGGCTCCTGAGGTGCTGCGCAGATCAGCTGTGTGGCATCATGGGATACATGTTCAACCTGAGCTTGAAGCTGGGGAAAGTACCACAACTGTGGAAGACCTCCTGTGTGGTACCGGTACCAAAGACCAAACATCCAAAGGATCTCAGCAGCTACAGGCCGGTAGCCCTGACATCGCATCTAATGAAGACCCTCGAGAGGCTGGTCCTCAACCATCTACGCCTCATGGTGTCGTCTTCGTTGGACCCGCTGCAGTTCGCCTACCGGCCTGGCATCGGGGTGGATGACGCCATCATCTACCTCCTGCACCGAGCTCTGACCCACCTGGAGAAGCCTGGAAGCACTGTGAGGATCATGTTCTTTGATTTCTCCAGTGCTTTTAACACCATCCAGCCAGGACTTCTGAGAGACAAGCTGGAACTGTCAGGAGTGGACCACCACATCTCCGAGTGGATACTGGACTACCTCACTGACCGCCCACAGTACGTGAGGACACAGGGCTGTGTCTCTGACAGGCTGGTCTGCAGTACGGGGGCCCCACAGGGAACTGTGCTGGCACCGTTCCTCTTCACCCTCTACACTGCAGACTTCTCCATCAACTCCCCACGCTGCCATCTGCAGAAGTTCTCTGACGACTCTGCCATAGTTGGCCTCATCACAGGTGAGGATGACTCAGAGTACAGACAGTGGACTCAGGACTTTGTGGACTGGTGCCAGCGGAACCACCTCCTGATCAACGCCGCTAAAACCAAGGAGCTGGTGGTGGATTTCCGCAGGCGCAGACCCACCACACGGACACCGGTGAACATCCAGGGAGTGGACATTGAGATAGTGGACTCTTATAAGTACCTGGGTGTTCACCTAAACAATAAACTGGACTGGACTCATAACACTGATGCGCTCTACAGGAAGGGTCAGAGCAGACTCTACCTGCTGAGAAGGCTGAGGTCTTTTGGAGTGCAGGGGACACTCCTGAAGACCTTCTATGACTCTGTGGTGGCATCAGCCATCTTCTATGCAGCAGTATGTTGGAGCAGCAGCTTGTCTACAGCTGAGAGGAAGAGGATAGACAAGCTCATCAGGAAAGCCAGCTCTGTCCTAGGATGTCCTCTCGACTCAGTGCAGGTGGTGGGAGACAGAAGGACTCTGACCAAAATAACATCACTGATGGACAAGGTCTCCCATCCCATGCATGAAACTGTTGCTGAGCTGGAGAGCTCCTTCAGTGACAGACTGCTGCATCCTAAATGCACAAAGGAGCGTTACCGCAGATCCTTCCTCCCAGCAGCTGTAAGACTTTATAACCATCACTGCTCCCAACAAAAACCACAATAACCTACACAATGTAGGATAATATATAATATACTGTAAATAGTCCGGCACATCATGCACATTGTATATAGTGTTATTATTATTAGTAGTATTAAGGTTAATATTGTTTGTTGATTTTATATATATTCTTTTCTTAATAGTGTGAATTATTATATCTTTATTTATATTTATAATAACTGCGGCTGCTGTTACACCCAAATTTACCCTCTGTGGGACAATAAAGGCTGTTTCTTCTTCTTCTTCTTCTTCTTCTTCTTCTTCATTTGAGAGTTGTTTTGAAGCTCCCATGTTGCCACACTTCAGAGAAGATGCAAAGAGGAGGAACACCCTCAATTGGCCACCTTAACCCTTTCTCATAACTGGATTCACCTGTGTATGTAAGTCAAGCGTCAATGAGCTTACAAAACAAATTTTATGTTCCAATAATTAGTGCTAAAGGTATTCAAATCAATAAAATGACAAGGGTGCCCAAACTTATGCACCTGCCTAATTTTGTTTAAATAATTATTTCACACTTTCTGTAAACTTCATTTCACATCTCAAATATCACTGTGTTCATCTGCTATATGATATATTTAACTGAAATTTCTGATCCAAACAACCAATGATTTATAAAGGAAAATCATAAAAATGATCAGGAGTGCCCATACCACTGTATATAAATATATATCCGAGTAGGCTCATACATGTGTACCTAGCTCTGTCCCCCTATTTCTTTCATTTTGTTCTTTTTCTTCTCTCTCTCTTCTTCCTGCTCTTTCCTTCCTGCCTGTCAGACCTGGCAGTGATATTGTGTGAACAATAATCAAGATCAACGAATAAATAAAAGAAAAAGACAAATTTTAACAAGAGTAGCCTAGAGAGAACTTATAGAGCTTTACGTGTATGTTTAGTACAACAATGCAATTTGGATCATGATTCCATTTGCCAAAACTGGCAGACATGACAGGCTAAAAAAAAAACAAATCAAAGTAATAGTATGTACACATCTCTATCTGATAAATTCGAATTCAGCTCAAACTGAAGAGCAAGAGGGGGTGGTTAATTCTGTTTGGTAAGGTAACTGTCGTGTAAACACTGATGCAAAACTGTCACGAGCAGGTGAGTTGAGATCTCTTTTGGTTAAGATTTGTAGAAGAAATATTTTTATGTGGAAGTGCATGATATATTAAAAACCCAACAATATATTCCTATATCTCCCTACAAACTATGCATTGGTTTTGACCTCCTTACAACCATCCATTTCTTCTGCTTATTCTTTTCAGGGTCAGAGGGGGGGCTGGAGTTTATCCCAACTGTCGTTGGGCAAGAGGCAGTGTCCACCCCCCAGTGCACAGTGTAGGAGCATACCTTAAATGGTGTGGTGTGTTTTTTTGATCTTTGTAGGCTTCTTGGCAGCACAGCCACCCACTTCAGTAAGAAGAGGAGACACATGGCTTTTCTGGATCAGTGTGTTGGGCTGCTTGTCTGTTGGATGCAGTGACTGATCAAACCACATGGAGGTCTCTGATTGCTTTCTAGTATCTCTTTCAATCACATGGCACTGAAGTAAAAGCATTAACAAACACTTTTGTGATATCTCAACAAGTAATGAATTAACTTTCTTCACCAGATATGACAAGATGTCTAAGAAACACAGACATTTCTTAAGTTAAGCTCTACTATTAATTTGTATCTGGAGCTTTCCTGACTAAGGCTGAGCAGCAGATATTGCACTTTGAAAGATTAAAGTGAAAATCAGATCACATTTCTGATTTCCGTCCAAACACGAATTTATCAATCACAAATTATCTGTATATCCCCAAACTGCTCAGCCCTATTCCTGACATGCATGTCTTGAAACAGTTTTCCTAACAAATGTGAAAATGTACCTCTTTGCTCCTTGCTTGCAGTTTCTGGCTGACTGAGCTTGTCCCAAACACAGGGCTTTTCAGTGCACGTAGTGCCACTCAGTTTGTTTACAGCAGCTAGAAGAGCGTAGAGCATGGCACCAACATGTGAGCACACCTCTCCTAACCTTGCCTTACAGGTGAGGTGGCCAAATCGCACCAATCCCTGCTTCTCTACAGCTTTGATCCTGGCAGCAGTGTAAGGTGAGGGATTCTCTACCAGATACACATAGATGTCACAGAACTGGAGCTCTGGGAGAGACGCCGCTGCTATCAGGGAATATGGATTACAGAATATGGATTCCAAGTCATAATGATAAATGTGCTGGGTAAAAAAAAAAAAAAATTAAACAAACTGATTTTTCAATGAGCTTCCTATTATAGTCACTAAACTATACTGGTCAGCTAACTAGCAGTCTTTACTTTAGCAACCCAAATCAGAGGCTAAGGTTAGAATTTGTACCCATCAGTCAGGAAGGTGTGAGGCTAAAACGTAGGCTAGTATAACTCTGCATGAAGCCCTCCGAAGTGTAAAATAAACTATAAAATATTTTGGGGTGGCAGTGGCACAGTGGGTAGGTGCTCACCTTGCAACCGGAGGGTTACTGGCTTGAGTCCCCATCTGAGTGCATGCTGTCATTGTGTCCCTGGGCAAGACACTTAACCCACATTGCCTAAGTGTGAATGTGGTTGTGTGGTTTACCACCACCAAGTATGACTGAGGTGTGAATGAATGGTGCTTGAAATTGTAAAGTGTCTTTGGGTACCTTGAAAAGCGCTATATAAGACTAAGGCATTATTATTATTATTATACGTGATTATTACAGAACTGCTATTAGACTCCCAAATTATTCCTTCCTGTCTGTACCTTTGTTGTAACATTATGTTTTCCCAGTTATCTTTACAACTGACTTTAGCTCATTAGCTAGTTGGCAGTAATGGTTGTGTAACAGGGAAGATTTAACCTTAATCAATTGAATCTAGAAATGCCTACTTGGGTAACAGAATTTCTTAACCTCTGTACCCCAAAATTGTTATCAAAATTATATAAATTATTAATAAAAACTGATGATTCAGTTTCCCTCCCAATTACAAAATGGGAGCGTGATCTTTCTGTCAACCTGGATCAAAATTTATGGACAGAAATATGTTTAAATATCTTCAAAATGACTAAAAGACCCCAAATACAACTTGTACAATATAAGATTCTCCATAGAACATACTACACTGGACAAAGGATGTTCCAAATGGGCCTTACACACTCAAACATATGCACCCACTGTACAAGCAATTCAGAGGATAATCATCTACACGCTCTGTGGTCTTGTGTACCAGTTCAGAGATTTTGGCAGAGGATTTGTGAAGATCTATCCACATGGTTTAGCTGTCGTATCCCAACTTCCCCCAGACTATGCATCTTAGGTGATGTCAGTGAATTAATTATGGAGTTAAATATATCACACATAGTTCTTACTGCCTTGTGCATCGCTAAGAAGATGATCCTCATGAACTGGAAGACAAAAAATAAACTATGTATTACTCAGTACAGAAATTTATTAGTAGATCATGTTAGTTTAGAGAGAATGTCTGCTTCTTCTAAAAACAAATTGGAGGAATTTGACTCTCTTTGGTTCCCACTGCTCAGCTCCATTACTTAGTGGGGGTGGTGGGCTGCGGGCTCTGCTCCTGATGTGCTTTGTGGGGGGGTGGGTGGGGGCTCCGGAGGCCTAGGTAGCTGGTAGCCTCCTGAGACTGGAGTCCTGGGGCGACCTTCTGGTGATGTCTGTGTGCCTGTCCTGGTTGATGGTGGTGGGGGCTTGGATGGTGCTGCCTTCGGTCCTGGGGTGTGGGCGGGGTGCTTGGGGGGGTGGTGCCGGCCCTCGGTCGGTTGGCTGGTCTTCCCTGTGTGGCTTGGGGGCTGGGGTCTGGGGCCCCGGCACTGGGGCCGCGCCGGCTCCCGGTGGGCCCCCCCTGGCGCGGGGGGGGCCTCTGCTGTCCCGGCCGCGCCGCCGGGTGGGGTGGGTTGGCCTGACGTCGGGATGTCCGGTCTACGCTTTTGGGGCCCTGGGGTGCCTGCATTGCAGGGGGGTGGGGTGGGGGATGGGGCCGCGGTGGGGTGGTTGGGGGGGACTGGGCACTGCATTTCCATGCCCAGGCCAGTATGTCCTGTCGCCTGTTTGTGTCTATTGTTGAGTGAATGGGCATCTAGGGGGAGCGGGCCGCCCCCTGCAGTGGGGGCGAGGGCGCCAACCTCGGGTGCTGCAGTGCTCCGGGATGCTGTCACCGCGGCCCCGGGCTCACCTCCCCCTGCCCTGTGCTGGGGTGTGGGAGGTCGGGGTGCCTATTGAGCCAGCGGACCGCTGGCTCTCTTCTTCCAGGATTCTTCCTGGTCATATGCCCCCCCCCCCCCCCCTCCCCATACACAAACACACACACACACACACACAGAATACACATCACTCACAGATGTAGGATGGAGAGGCCACGTGGAGAGCTGCACCACCACTTGCCTCTCCGTTTTAATTGCACTTTAGTCATTATAACTCACAACACATACACACTTACAACCTGATACACATAGGACCTTTGGGGCAGGCATGTTACTCAGAGGTTGATGAGATGGGCCGCTGAGGTGGCCCCACTCGGATCCTCGTCACTGTCTGTCTCCAAATTTTATTTGCACTTTAGACATGGAGGGTTTTGGGGGGGCAGTGTGGGCAAGCACTGACGACCAACAGTTGGCGCTTGTGGCATAACTGTCCCCTCAATTTTAACTGCACCCTATACACCTCATTCACTCACAAACATTAACACATAGACCTACAAGTTGGGGAGGAGGAGGGGTGGATGGGTCATCTTACACCCCGATTTCTTGCGTCTCGCCCGGGGTAGGGGTCGGGTGGTTCCTTGGGGACCGGGCTGGTGGCGTCCTGGGGTCGCTGTTGGCCCTGGGGTGGTTTCCACTTGCCCCGCCTTCAGAGGGTGGGTAGCTATGGATGAATGTGTGTCTTTGTGTATTTGTCACCGTCTCCGTGAGTATGGGTGGGTGAGTGAATGTGTATGTATGGCATATCTGTGTGTGGGTAAGTATGGATGGGCATGTATGAGTATCTGTGTATAAATGTGTACACGGGTGTCTGGGTGTGTTTGTATGTATGGCTGGACCTGGGTCTGGGCCTTGTGCCTTGCCTCCTGGCCGCTCCTTGCTGGTTGCCTCCTCCCCCCTACCCCCCTGGGATGGGGGTGCCTCGGGGTTCCTGGGTGGGGCTGGGTGTTCTGGCGTGGGTGCTGGCCTGCCCCCCTTGGGGGTGCGGTGCGGGGCTGCGTTGGCTTCTTCAGCGTGGGGGGGGGCTCTGTGGAGGGTCGGGCGGTCCTTGGGTGCCGTGGGCCCGGGAGCCCTGCCGCCGGCCGGTGCAGGGGGCTGGCCGCTGGGGGGGGGCTGGCTTCTCATCGCCTTGGGTTCCCTGGAGCCCTCGCTCCTCGACTGGGGGGGCTCCGTCTGAGACCACCCTCTCCCGTCTGCTGGGGTAGGTGTGCGGTTGTCTTTGGACTGAGTGGCCGGGGGTCTTCCTGGCTCTTGGTGGGCTGCTGGTGGCCTGGGTTTCCGGGGGCTTTCCGTACCTGCCTCTGGCTTCTGATGGGTGGAGCTGCAGCGTTTTGCCCTCATTGGTAAGTACGTTCCATGACACAGACACAAACATGACACAGACACAAACACCCACTCAATCACAACTCAACAAAATTGTTGGTGTGCGTAACATGCTTTGTTAGTTTTGTTTTTCACACACAAATTTATTTTTGCAAGTATTGATAGTATTTTTTTTATATGTTAAAGTGATGAACTATCTGATTAATAGACTTGTGCTCTTTCCCCTTTTTTTTTGCTCCCTTTCTCTCTCCCTTTTTCTTCTCTTTATTTTCCTCTTCTTCAGCCTGTCAGCTCTGGCTGTTACATAGTATGTGGAAAAATAACTCAGATAAATAAAATAAAGGGTTAAAACATCAACAAGAAGAGCCTATTGAGAACCTATAGAGCTCATCTTGAAATAGCAAATATGTTTGGCACAACAACGCATTCAGATCACAGTTCTGCTTGCAAGATCTACCCAGGCTTAAAAAAAAAAAAAAAAAATAATAAAATAATAAAAAAAGTAATGGTTGTGTAAAAACCCAGCGAAACTCAGACAGCTAACCTTAATATTTATGAAAACTGGTATTTGTCCAGACATTGGAGGCCAAATAATTGGTAGTGACACAGCCAAACATAATTTTAGTATTAACTACTATATAAAGCTTAAGACAGTCAGCAAAATAGTTCAGACTTATCTGGTTTCAGCAAACACCAGTTAATAAAAAATCAAGGTATTTCTAAATAAAATGATAATGAGATAATTTTTTGTTAGTCTATATTGTTTTAATTTAGAAATACAAATTTTAATATTTGCCACTGATATGAGTCCAAAATCCAAATGAAGTATGTGATTGTCATAGGTGCCCTCCTTCCAACTGTTCCATCCTTTTGGGGTTCTTGCTCCCACAATGCATTGCAGTAGTTAAGAAATATGGAAAAACGACTGTAAATAATATGAAAATCCCTCCACATTTACGTACCTTGTACTGTACTTTTACAGATTTTTACAGTGTATATGATTAATTAAAATGTGGGAGAGGGTTGGAGGGAGAGAGAGAGAGAGGGAGAGGGAGAGAGAGAGAGAGAGACACCGCAAGCAAGCAAGCAAGAGCGGATCCAATAAGCGGCATGTCACAGCACCAGTATTTTCCATGTCTTTTTATCCACGATGTACTTTAGGATTTTAGTAAGATGCGTGTGTGTTTCCAGATAACCAGTTTTCTCATTGCTTTAAACTTTTACTGCCGGCCGCTGCGAGCTCAGGGTAAGTCTGTCCGATTTTTTTTTTTTTTTTTTTTCGTTTGTTTGTTTGAATCTCCACCAACTCGTGTCCGTATCGCCGGTTGTCCCTGCTTTGAAGCTTTACTGAAAAAGGACTGAAGAGTGTACAGCTCAAATCGGAATTAATGTGTCGAATTTGTGACAACTGACATCCGGTTCGCCTAAAAGATGTATTAGCGACGCCACACCGAACTTTATTTAGAATCTTACAATTTGATACTCTCTTTCATGTTAGTGAATTTGGATACCTCGCAAAGTCGTCATTAGGTTGTATTCTGAAACGGTAAAATCTTCTGGTAAAATCGGGTAATTAAAATGTCCAAATATCATTTGTTTGCATATGTATTTATTTTGATAAAAGGTAAAGTTTGTACTAGTTTCACACTGCTAGCTACCGCCCATCAAGGAATGTCCAAGTGTGGGAATAACGGTAATAAAAGAACATTTGGAAAAGTTAGTACTTCGTCACATTTGGTGATTTGGTACATGCCGAATTGAAACGCGTTTCACCGACATTCACAAAACGTTTTAGTGGTGAATGTTCGTTGTGTATCTTTGCCGTAAATCAAATTACCACTAACTGTAGTCAAATTCTTCATTACGGTGAACGTTAGCTTGACGCTCTGTCCGTCCTGCGGAACGCGACGCCTGGGGTTATACTGAAGTCTTCGGGGATTTAAGGACAAATAGGAAACTTATTGTAAACTCTTCGCTTTGGGTTTATTCTTTCAAGAGAGGCTATGGTAGTTTTCAAAGTAGATTTGACTGTTTCCTTGTGTAAGAAATAGCTGGGTAAAGGAAGGAAACAGGGCGGACGTAGCGGATCGGGTGGGGGAGTTAAAAGGGATCGACGGCAAGCGAATGTCGTGAAGAGTTTAACACCTATAAGCGTCATTGCTGTTTAGGAGATCCACAGTGTTTCTAGGAATACGGTTTCATAGTTTTTTTTTTTTTTTTATCAGCACAAACCATTGTTCAGTTCTGCTCTCATAAATTTCACCAACAAATTTTTAATTTAATACCCCCCCCCCTCCCCCCCACCCATTGTTCTTAACTGATTGGTGCTGTATTTATTTCTGTAAATCACAGCTTGCTGTTATTGTAAATAAAACAATGCACTAAAAGCGTGTTGTATATATGCAACATGTGTAGCTTGTAATTTTGTCCTAATTCATGTCTCACCACCTTTCTTTGGTAAGAAACTTTAAAAGTGGCTTTTATTTTGAATGTAGTGTGGTCGCTAAAAGAAAGACCCCCATGTAAACAGAACATGAATGAGTGAAAAGTGTATTAGCTTTTCAGGGTGCTAATTAATTCTGTGGGAAGTGTTAAAAAACTAAGTCAAACTGAGGTGTGTGGTGTTGTTGGATGACTGGCCTTGAATTAGCTTTCATATGTTAATTGGCCAAGTCAACATGTCCCAACTCACTTGGTACATTTTGGAGCCTTTTGGCAAAGTGTCCTCCCAACAGACCTTCAGCTGTTGTCACACTTTAATATAATTTGGGTCAGAAAATATCCAGTCCTCCCTTAGTGAGTGTTTTATCTAAAGGGACTCCACGTGCAGTGTTGTGAATTGGCTTAACATGCTGGTGGATAGGTCTTTGATGTTTAGTGCACATGGATGCAGGATGTGGATTTGTGCTGGTTAAATATCCTTTTTTCCCCACTTGCACATCTGTCCTCAACATGAAAGGAACATAAGACTTAGATCTTCATTTGGGGTGCATATTGTCGGTCAGGCTTGCAACAGTAATAAAGATCTCAGAGTTTCAAAATAGGTATGATAAATAACACCATGTGTCAAAGTGATGAGGAGATTCTGTCTTCTTCCAATGTTCCGCCTCACTTTGTGTAGAAATTCCACACATTTTTGTCCTCTGCTGAGTTTTTTGCAAAACTTTTTTCCTCTGCGCTCTTGTTGTGATTTGGTTGTGGAGGCTAGCCATGAGAGAATGCATCTGGAACCAATCTGACTTCACAGAGCAGAAGGGGGAGAGGAGGGATGTAAGTGGCAGCCCTTTCGTTCCATGGCCACTGTGAGCAGACATGGACCTGACTCTCACAAATCTAATTATGGTTTGGTGAACACAAGATTAAAGTGCAGCACACAGAGTTGAATTTCTTGGTCATGCCTTGGAATAGCATTTGCTGAACTGACTATGAAATATATTGTTTTTTCCAACCAGAAGACCGTTGCTAGGTTTTTGTCAGGCTGAAAATAAAAGACTAAAAAAAGATTATTTAAAAAGTAAAGAGATTTAAAAAATCAGAGAAACTTATTTAAGAAATGATAAAAGAAAAAACAAAATCTTTGGTTTACAAGGTTTGATTTATGTATAAAAGAACAAAATACTGTTCTCAAAATATGTAGTAGTAATTAGCTTTTTATACTGAAAATCTTAACTTTGATAGTTCTATAATATCACATTGTTTTGTTTGGACAGAGACTGTTGACCTGGCTATGCTCCCCAGAGACTCTCAGTGGAAACCATTTTGCTATCAAAGGCAGCATCAGCATAGCTGTGGATTGTAAACACACATTTTCAGAGCAACAGAAAGGCTCACAGAGTGCAGAATTTGTTGTAGACACTTAGGCTGGAGCTATAGTAATTAGGTATTCTATCAATTATTCCATCAATTAATTGAGTAATCACAGAAGAAATACTTTTATTTTATTAATTAGCTATAATAAATATTCAAACAACAAAAAACACAGGTCATTCAAAATAAACTGCTCATTGGTTTACATTTTAGAAATTGCAATGTTTTTAATAGTTTAACTGCATGCGACAGATGTGAAAAACAAACTTTCATAGTATTTTGAATGCCAAATTAAAACTTTTTTTTTTTTGAAGAAAACATCTTTTTGAATGCAAAAACCAATTAAATAATCACAAGAACTGTAATGTCAAATAAAATAAGGTGTACATACAACCTAAACTAAGGCATAAAATAAGAGCCTCTGTCATCTTGGAAGGCTTTCATTTATTAGTTGAATGCAAAAAGATTATTGTATCTCCTGGGTGAGGTAAATTTGGTGTGTGTTCATGTGTATGTGGTTTTGTGTGTGTGTGTGTGTGTGTGTGTGTGTGTGTGTGTGTGTGTGTGTGTGTGTGTGTGTGTGTGTGTGTGTGTGTGTGTGTGTGTGTGTGTGTAAGCCTTTAAAATGTGTGGTGGCTGCAGTGATGAAAAGCAAGCATATCAGCATTCTCAGACCTGAGGTTTGTTCTGTGCTTTGATGCAATGTTTCTTGCTGCAGAAGACCAGAGGGGGCAAAAATACATACATTCTGTGCTTAAGTACAAGTACAAGTACTTGTGTTAAAGAAAAATACTCGTAAAAGTTGAAGTACTGATTCAACTTCTTTACTCTAGTAAAAGTAAAAAAGTGAAATGTACTGAAATGTACTCAAAGAAAGTAAAAGTAGCTCTTTGGAGGACGTTTCTACCAACTATTTTTTGTGTAAAGCTAAATGAACCTCATATTATTGTAATAATATAAAATAATACATTAGAATGCAAATTTTATTCCAGTGTAAATTTTTAATTCTATTGAATGTACTCAGCTTGAATCTTTTATGTAGGACACAAGCTGTGAAAGGAATTTAAAAACAGCTCTATTTTCTGTGTCCTACATAGTAGAGGGTAACTGTACCTCCACACCAAAACACAAAAGCAACTGTAACTCAGGAGTTACAGTGGGATTCAGAAGGTGGAGGAATCCTAAGATCACGCTGTAAACCCGGATAAGTTGAATCTACTTATAAAAAAATACAAGGTAACTCGTTGCATTAAATTTTTAAAGTAATGAAACAGTTGAATAAGTGCAGCAGACTATGTTCAATGTACTTGAGGCCCTTTTGGAATGGAATGGAAGATCTAAGTTGAATGTACTAATAACAGAGTTTCAGTAACTGAAGATACTTAGTTTAAGCAATAAATACCCATTTATTTAACTCAGCTTGTTAAGTAAGCACTACTCCATTACCAACTGAACTAAATTCTATGTTCTAATTGAACATACAATTTCAATTAGAACTATCCCAGCTGGGCCTATCCCAGCTGACAAACCAGTAAGATGCAGGGTACACCCCATACAGGTCACCAGTCTGTTGCAGGGCTAACACACAGAGAGAGAGAGACAACCATTCGCACCTGTAAGCAATTAACCTAATCCCAGTAACTGCATGTCTTCAGATTATGGGAGGAAACCCACGCAGACACAGGGAGAACATGCAAACTCCACACAGCAAGAGGCCCAGGCCAAGGTGGAATCGAACCCAGATCGAACCCAGGCCAAGGTGGAATCGAACCCAGACCTGCCTAGCTGTGAGGCAGCAGTACTAACCACCACACCAACATACTGCTCAGTAGCAAAAACATTTCTTAGTGTTGAACTGTGTCTCTTTAAATTTGGTAAACAAACAAACATGATAAAACTCAGCCCTGCTGAACACTGGTACATTAACATTTACAAATAACATTTGTCCATGGAACAATAAAAAAAAATGCACAAGTAGAGAACCAGAAGGTGAACAAAAAACAAACAAAAAGTCCAAATATCTACTCAAATTTCAAACTCCACACAGCAAGAGGCTTGGGCCAAGGTGGAAATGAACCCAGACCTTGTAGATGTCATTCTAGCGTTCCGGCAGCAGTGCTAACCACTCTGCCGCTGTGTATTAAACCAGTCTGTTAAAACTGGTATAAACTAGATTTTTAGCAGGTGCAAAACCTGCTCATATTAAGTTGTTTGAACTCAAACACATAATTACAATAAGATAGACCATCAAAAAGTACAGTCTACGATGTCCAAGACAAATTTACCTGTGGGGACAATAAAGTATATTTGAGTTGAGTTGAAGTACAAAAAGTCAGTTTGTCTGGCAGTTCTTAACTTTAAATCTAACCTCTCTTCTTCCTCTCCTCTCCTCTTTCTTACATCTTTCTCCATCTGAGTGAACTTCTGTCTCATTCTTTACTCTCCCTGGAAATACAGCAGCTGGACCTTTAGCTAGCAGACATACTGTGTGACAAACTGTAGACATTTTGTATGTTTGCTGATATTTGTTGAGCATTTAGAAATGTTGCATTTAAAATTACCTGCCACATGTTATTCCCTTTATGCTCGCTCCTCTTCAGTACCGCTAGGTAAGATGCTGGTTGTACCACGAGCACAACTTATGGACATCTGCACTTGGCTCGGCCCACTGTAACCCCTGATTATAGCACTATAAATGATACATTAATTATACGGTTTTGCTGCTTTAATCTCCATGTATGCAGTAAGTCCTGGTGATAGAGGATGTATTATTGTTCAGGCTCAGATCATTTGATGTTTGATGGCGCAGTGACCGGAAATGAAAACTTACTCTAAATCAACAAAATGATCTTATTAAAAGCCTTGAAATAAATGTGGTCTCATACACCCATGACTGATTGCTGCTTGTTGCAGGTATTGCTGCCATATAAAATTGGAAGGCTGTCCGTATCCTTTAGCAAGCTGCCTAATTTAAACATCATGGCAGACTAACAGTTCATCTGCATACATATGCTTTTATTTTAACTTCTGTAGCTTAACTGTAGCTTTTTAGCTGGGTAAAAAAAAAAACGGCAGTGCGGTGGATGAGAGCAGTTCATTTGGAGCTTGTTGAACAGGTGATTTGATTCAGGACTCCTGACAGCTTTTTCCCAGTAAAGGTTTTAATAGTGATTACAGTAACAAGTGCTGTTGTTTTGGCTGCTAGAAAATGTTTTCTTTCACTCTGCCCAAGCTCACCATCTCGGTAATCTCAGTAACTGTTTTTTTTTTCTTGTGTGTGTGTGTAAACAGACTCCATGTTAAACTATGACAGCATTATCTTTGTTGCTACTGTTGTTGCCAGTCTTTGTTGAAAAACTAGGGGCTGCATGGGCTCAGTGTTGTAATATTTTATTTATATGCATGCATCTAAATACATTTCTACTGCAGGTCACTTGACATAATTTGTATGCGGCTCAAAACACAACAATGGATGAGACAGAGGCAAGCTAATGCCAGTTTAAGATCATCATCATGCATAAGTCCCCCGTACAATGTTGTAATGAATGAAGGTTATCATTGTTAAGTACTAAAATATGTATGATGTGTGCACGTTTCAGATGGTTCTCACGTTGCAAAACTACAGCTGCAAACTGTCGGTTTGAGCATTCAACCGGTGCTTTGCGTGCCTCCATTTTCTTGCTGTCAGGTTTTCAAAATGGCACGGTTGATTCTGGTGAAGGAGTTGCTCTCATGACTCAACTAGTGACGACACTGCCTTGCCAGTCAGTGACATGCTGTTCTTCCGTGTCACTTTTCGCTGCGTCCACGTCACATTTTGCCTCGGATCGCTTGGAACCCCAGCTGAAAGAGTACTAAAAAAGTACCTGGTACCAGTTACTAATAGTAACACCTTCAAACCGCAGTGGGGTCGAACCGTACTGAGTAGATACTAATGGAAATGCAGCTTAAGTAAAAAAAAAAAAAAAAAATTAAATTTTTTTTTTTTTTTTTTTAAATAATCAAGCTATTCAAGTTCTTAATGAATTGTTACAGTCCTAATAGGGTTATTAAATACTGGTTGCTTATTAGATGCATTGCAAATATACTTCATGTGCACCTACCCCCAATTTCTAAACTGTTGTAACTCTTTCAAAGTTGCATTGATGACTTTTAAATCACCCGATGTAGTGACTTTGTACCAGTTCAACCACTGATAAACTAAGCTAGGGAGGAGTGCATGGTTGGCTTGCTTGTAGGCAAACAAACAGTCTACAGTGTTCTAGCCAGTGGTTGACTGCCTGGTGCTGCACCATGCAGACTTTGCCTGGAGTTACTAGGTCCACATCAGGTGTTGAGGAACCAAGACATACTCTGGAGTGATGGCCTAGGGGAGAAGAAGAGGGTTCGTCACTGAGAGGACCCTGGTTCAAATCCTCGGGCTGGCATCACTGTGGGTCCCTGAGCAAGCCCACCCCCCCAGGTTGCTCCCCGGGCGCCCTTTGGCTGCCCCCTGCTCCATGCTGTGCTGTGTGTACTACATACTCCATGTGTGTGATGGGTTAAATGCAGAGAATGAATTTCACTGCATGTAAATGTATGTGACAAATAAAGCTCTTTCTTCTTTCTTCTTCTCATTAAAAGTGGGATATTGGAACAAGGTGGCGGCATAAGTGAACAAGGGATGAGAATAGGGAACTGGAATGCTACTACACATATAACCCCAGTGAAAAGGGCTACATGAAGAGGATTCTTTGACACCCAAGGTCTAGATTAACATTGAAGCAACTAGTAGCTCAGTGTGCCAACATCTGCAAGAAGCTACTGCTATTGCAACTAGAGACTGGTGAGATACAGCACAAACACTACGACAAGGGGAAGCCAGCATGTCAGGTCAGAGGGGAGATGTTACCATACCAGTACTGCTGATGGCTATGGCCATGTCCAGCCCTCCTAGAGTAACTGCCTGTCTCCTGGAATCTCTTCCACACTTTTGAGACTGTGCTGGGAGACATAACAAATGATCTGGCAACGGCACGTACTGATGTGCCATCCTGGACTATCTGTGTGACCTCTGTAAGGGCCAGGTATCGCCTCGTGCTACCAGTAGTGACACTGACCCTAGCCAAATGAAAAAAAAATCAGTGAAGTTTCAGAGGGAAAAAAATGTCACTGGCTTCCACCTGTAAAACTGTTCTTGTTTTGGGGGTTGACTCATTGTTGCACATTTTGTTAATTTCATTAACATTAAAGCAACTTAACAACTCCCTCTGCTGCTTAACTGACCAGATCAGTAACCCAGAAATTTAATTGACTTGAACACATTTTAATCAGAGCGTAGCATCCTTTAAGTTTAATTGAGTAGTATATTTAGTATTATTTTTAACATGATTTTGTAGAAAAAAAAAATCAGCAACCCGGACATGTTTTTAGAATCAACATTAGGAAGGGATTCATCACTCTGTGAAAGTCTGTGTAATTATGAGTAGCGCAGATTTCATCATCCACTGTACATAATGATTAAGATTCAAATGCAACTTAAGCTTTTTCTTTTTCTTTCTGTACAGTTTTAATTTGAAGAAATGCTTGTACCTTCTTGGGGCCAAATCTTATTTGAGATGGACTGAGGGAAAGTGAAAAGCCATATGTTGAACCTTAGAGGGTATTGAGAGGGAATGGTAGTATTTGGAGAATTAGCATGGGACTCTAGTGTCTGTTAAGGCTCCGTTAATGCTGAATGACACCTAAGTTTTGGAGTAAGATATTTTCTAGAAAGTGGCTTATTAATAAAAATCATGGAAAATCAACTACAAAAATTCTAAAGTTGGAAAAAATATGCAAAGTTTAGTTCATTTGAAAATGACTTTTGTGTAGTTATAGTAAAATTACAACCCATTTTGCACATCTTTCCATACCCTAAGCTTATACATAGATTTGAGACAGTCCTTACTCAGGAGTTCCCTGCCTTGAGTGTCCAGACATATCTTTGTAAATCTTTGTATACAGGGAGCAATAAACTGTAGTGTTTTTCTGAATGAACTGGATAATCTACAGTGTCTTTTCATCCCAGCTACACAGTGTGGCTGTGTGAGGAGTTCTTGTTCCTGTTGTCTGTATGGTAAACCAAAATTGAGGCCAGTGCTCATTAACAGCCAGCCTGGAGCCTCAGACTGTACATGATTGAATGGTCACTATCAGCCCTCCCCTTTCCCTCCAATTATGTCACCTGTCATTGTTTGCAAGGTGTGTGTGTGTGTGTGTGTGTGTGTGTGTGTGTGTGTGTGTGTGTGTGTGTGTGTGTGTGTGTGTGTGTGTGTGTGTGTGTGTGTGTGAGTGAGACTGAGAGCAAAAGTTAATTTGTCAAAATGTGGATGAATAAGTGGCATGAGAAAGTGGAAAAAGGCCACAAGAAAAATCTAAGGCAGTTTTAGAAATATTGAGAAGAAATAAAACATCTAACAAAATTCAAACATACATTTACAGTGGCTTGCAAAAGTATTCATACCCCTTGAACTTTTCCATATTTTGTTACATTACAACCACAAACATATTTCTCTGGAATTTAACGTGAAAGAACAACACAAAGTGGTATACAATTGTGAAGTGGAAAGAAAATTATACATGATTCAAAACATTTTTTACAAATAAACTGAAAAATGCGGTGTGCAAAAGTAATCAGCCCCCCTGAGTCAATACTTTGTGGAACCACCTTTTGTTGCAATTACAGCTGCAAGTCTTTTAGGGTATGTCTCCACCAGCTGTGCACATCTAGTGACTGAAATTTTTGCCCATTCTTCTTTGCAAAAAAACAGCTCAAATTCAGTCAGATTAGATGGAGAGCATTTGTGAACAGCAGTTTTCAGATCTTGCCACAAATTCTTGATTGGGTTTAGGTCTGGACTTGGACTGGGCCATTCTAACACATGAATGTGTTTTGTTTTAAACCATTCCATTCTGGCTTTATGTTTAAGGTCGTTGTCCTAGTGGAAGGTGAACCTCCGCCCCAGTCTCAAGTCTTTTGCAGACTCCAACAGGTTTTCTTCCTGTATTTGGCTCCATCCATCTTCCTATCAACTCTGACCAACTTCCCTGTCCCTGCTGAAGAGAAGCAGCACCAGAGCATGATGCTGCCACCACCATATTTGACAGTGGGGATGGTGTGTTCAGAGTGACGTGCAGTGTTAATTCTCTGCCACACATATCATTTTATATTTTGGCCAAAAAGTTCAATTTTGGTCTCATCTTACCAAAGCACCTTGTTCCACATGTTTGCTGTGTCCCCAACATGGCTTCTGGCAAACTGCAAATGGGAGTTTTTATGGTTTTCTTTTAACAATGGCTTTCTTCTTGCCACACTTCCATAAAGGCCACGTTTGTGCAGTGCACGACTAATAGTTGTCCTGTGGACAGATTCCCCCACCTGAGCTGTGGATCTCTGCATTTCGTCCAGAGTCACCATGGGCCTCTTGGCTGCATCTCTGATCAGTGCTCTCCTTCGGCCTGTAAGTTTAGGTGGATGGCCTTGTCTTGGTAGGTTTACAGTTGTGTCATACTCTTTCAATTTCTGGATAATGGATTGAACAGTGATCCGTTCAAAGCTTGGGAAATCTTCTTATAGCTTAAGCCTGCTTTAAACTTCTCCGCAACCTTATTCCTGACCTGTCTGCTGTGTTCTTTGGACTTCATGATGCTGTTTACTCCCCAATATTATCTTAACCAACCTCTGAGGCCGTCACGGAGCAGCTGTATTTGTACTAAGATTAGATTACACATAGGTGGACTCTTTTTAGTCATTAGCAGTCATCAGGCAACTTCTGAATGCAATTGGTTGCACTCAGAGAAAAGGGGGCTGAATACTTTTGCACACCGCACTTTTCAGTTTTTTTATTTGTAAAAAATGTTTTGAATCATGTATAATTTTCTTTCCACTTCACAATTGTATACCACTTTGTGTTGGTCTTTCACATTAAATTCCAGTAAAATATATTTATGTTTGTGGTTGTAATGTGACAAAATATGGAAAAGTTCAAGGGGTATGAAAACTTTTGCAAGCCACTGTATAGAGCAGGGCTCTTCAACTCCAGGCCTCGAGAGCCCCTGTCCTGCAGGTTTTAGATGTGTCTCTGCTTCAACACACCTGAGTCAAATATAGAAGTCATTAGCAGGACTCTGGAGAACTTGACTGCATACTGAGGAGGTAATTCAGCCATTTGATTCAGGTGTGTTGGATCAGGGACACATCTAAAACCTGAAGGACAGGGGCTCTCGAGGCCTGGAGTTGAAGAGCCCTGGTATAGAGAGACAAAGAGAAACACTTGTTGTTCAGTGTTTATTTTCAGTACAACCACATAAATAACACTTTCCCACGAAAAGGGCAATTTAATTTTTGCAAAGCAAGTTTCACTTTTATTTAATAATTAAGGCTCTCCACATTACACAGACTCAGTAGAAGCCTACGTCTCTTTAGAGCATCAAAGTGGCCACTGCCAGTATTTGAACCGTTCAGTGTTTTTACCACCATGAATCCACTCGGTGCTCGGCCGAAAAACGGGTTCAACTCGGGCCCCACAAAGCTAGTTGGTCTCAAACCAAGAACACGTGATGAAAGTGGCAGAAGGGCGTGACTCTGCCATTTAAACGTAACGTTTTCTACCATATTACATGAGAAAATCGAAGCGATTTTCATGGCTGTGAATTAGGTTGGGCCCTAAGGCTGAACTTGCTGCTTTTTATCAGTTCATATCACATATAAAAGGACGCAAAGTGTGTACTTGTCGTCTTGCTCGTAATCACTGTCTGTGTTTACCTCTGTAGTGCACACAGATGCTGCAGTATTTTTGTTGGGACTGTAAAATGTGTTCTGCTCTTCGGCTTTCATGTCCAGACGAGGACCCACCCACACTCATATGTAAAGGAATCAGTTCGCAGAAATGCGGTGGAAATGCAGGCCCGTTCTTAAGTGTTTCGCCACTTCACTGAAATCAACACTAGCACTGGCATGAGCACCGGCACCTTGGCAGTGGAAAAGTAGCACAATGGACCCAGTGATGGAATCCAGAAACTTCTGCATCAGGCAACTGATATCAATGACATATATACGCACACACACACACTTCAATGTAATCATGAACCTAGAGCTAAGTTGGTGTTATACAATAAAAATCACCCAAGTGGGATTTAAATGGCCCATGAAATTTCATCCGACTTGTAAAAAATCTGTCTTATGTGTAAGTCAGATAAAATCAGATTCTTCAAAATTCTTCAAAAATATCAGACAGTTTTGGGCCTTGTATCAAATTATGCTGCAATGTCTTTCTGCTTCATCCCTGTATTTGCTTCCGCAAATTTTTTAATCTCGTATTTTTGCTCGGAAGTGCGAGTTTGTAGCTTACACTTGACTCCTGCACTTGCCATGATTGTTTTGAAGAACTGATTCGCCCGGTGCAGCCAATCCAGACATTATGTGATTATATAGATACTTAAGCGATCTCCAGGGATTCTTAGTGTTTTGTAGTTGTGCATGAACAAGCTGATGCATGGAAGTGGGCGTGATGGGAGCTGAGGAGGGCTTTAGCGCCAAACTCATCCGACTTCTGCAATCACATTTAATTGGAAATGTATTACAATGGGACCAGATTTTTCATCCAAGGTAGTTGAAAATCCACCTTATATGATCCGATTTAGGTGATGATTTTATTGGAATTAAAATCGGGAACTGCAGAAGCCATCCGTCTAGAGTGAAATTCCGATTTGTGTGACTTTGACTTAAGCATGTACCATGCCTGTCAAGCATGCTCACTTTCTTTCAGATCTCATAATACCTGCCAGAAGTGATCATTGTTGGGGGAAGGTAACAAAAGGGGGCTCCTGGCTGGCTGGTGGGGGGCATTAGGGGACTGGAAGAAAAAGCTCCATACAAGTCATCGATACAACAGAATTTACAGAGCTTCTCATCATTTTTTTAACCGCGTACAGTGAATGTGTAACTTTTAAGTCACTACAGTCACTTTTTTAAAATGTGGCTGTAGTCTCAGCACCCCCTGGCTCCTTGGGTTTGTTATTTCACTTTAGCTGTGAGAAAAGTTGTTATATTATTTAGCTGGGTGATACAAGTGAAAGCTTGCAACCCTGTATGTGTACAAGATGGTTGTGTCTTTGGCAAAGCACCAGAAATGTTACTGCTCCTTTTCCCACAGATTTAGTTACTTTTTTCCTCTAGTATCATCACTTACCTCTAGTATCCAGCACTTAAGTCCTAAATTGAAATCAATAAGAGAATTGTGCTACAACAAAAATGGTATTAGAAATATAGTTCACACAGGAAAAAATTTTAAACCTTAGCATGGTTTTAAAATGAGTTTTAACCAGTTTTATTGATGTTTAATTTACACATGTATAACAGACATTTTGTCCATTAAATGATAAGATATAACAGGAAAATGCATTGATTTCTTTTAAATAAGGTAATTTTGATTGCATTAATTTAGGTAAACCAACCATGGTCACCCCTAAAATCTTAGAATGTATCCTGTGGGGTGTATCCTGGAGGGAGTGGTATCTTCCAGGATGACCCATCCAGCAGACTCACTGAATGGTTTGAATATGAAAATTATTTGAATGATATGCTATGGCCTTACGTTAAATCATTACATTAAATGTCAACTGAACACCTGTAAAGATAGAGTTGTGGTTTTATGGTGATCTCGTGGGACTCATGGGCAGTGGTCAGTATAGCATGCCAGGTAAGTTAATTTTGAAAAGTACTATATACTGTAAGTACCAGTCCATTTACCATTTAACGATCTGTCATCATCACAAAACAAGAGGAGCATGTCATTTCTGTTAATCTGTAGGCACACCAAAGAACAAGCCAAAATTTCAAGGTATCAGTACAAAGTGGCCTCTACTTTATCTCAATCAATCAATTAAAATTTATATGTATAGCACCTTTCATGAGGGATAGTCAAACTTAAAGTCATTCTCAGATGATGTTGTCCATTCTCGTTGGAATGTATTATTAGAAGACATCATTTGTGGCAGCTGGATCCAGAGTTTTGTCACTTTATTAAAATATGCATTTTGTCCTTCTTTCCTATTGTTTTATAAACCATTTTCATATAATCCAACAAAATTTATAAGTCAGGAACATCACCTGTTGTCCCTGTTATTAACCTTGCCATCATCATTCTAAGGCACCTTTGTAAATCCCAGCATCCAGTAACCGTGCAAAGTGACTTGGCTCAACTTGGCTTACCTTTGACAGACATTTATAAACAATTTTAGGGGAACTAAGGGCACACAAAGAGCTAACAAAATAAGAGTTAATTTATAACCCTTTTTTGTACAGTTGCAGTACAGCAATTACAGTATACTGCAATAATGTATGGTTCTTATAAAATCCCTGAATTTGCCTCAAGGCACACCACACCTTGGAATCATTTAAGAGCTATAGCTCTGGACAAATTAAACACTACCGGTCTGAGCATTATAATTTAACAACTATTTTGCTGTAAATCTGATATTGCTAAGATATTGGTGTATCTGTCTGCAGATCCCTCCTGTTGCCACCATGCTGCCGAATTCTCGCCTTGCAAAGAAGCTTGTGACCAGGTATGAACATTCACGCATATGCACTGCTTGTTTTATGGTACTGTGGTTGTGTCAGTTTGTTTATGCAGAGCCTACTGAAAGGAGAGTTCTACCAAGCAAATGTATTCCTGTGCATTCCTCCAAAACCCTAAGGGCGCATAGCTCAGCTGTGCATAGGCTGAGTTGGTCGACAAATGGGCCGGAACAGGGAAGCGACAAAGACCAAAAAATACAGTATTAGAAACACAGGCAGTGGATACTTTTCTTTGTTTTCAACATTCTGTTTCACTTAAAGTGTATTTTATATCTTCACTCCTGTCTGTGACTTGAAGACAACAACAGCACAAGCAAGAGTAGCCCATAGACCGGTTGGACCTGATACTTTGAACACTGCCTCCATCTGGCAACAGATGCTCTGCAGTTACACACTGCTAATGCACTGCTGGCAGAGCCATGTTGAGCCCATAACAAGCCATCTTCAGATCTTTATAGTGAATGAATAGAGGTTTTTGAAGGGGAATTGTAGGAAGTTTTTTGTCTCTTAGATCTTTGAAGTGCAGAATATTGAGTTCAGTTTCACCCTGTTTCAACTGGGAGAAGGTGGTGCCTGTCTCTCTCCATTTCTCTAAAGTCCTCATGTTCTTTTTTTTTTTTTAATTTTTTTTAAAGTGAAAAATGTAAAGGAAATGTGAAAGAGGCTTTTGTGTAGGAGCAGAAAAGAGGCTGAGTGTTCAAATCTCATTCCTTCTTTGGCATTGGAAGGGGGTGGGAAGTGTTAGGGAAATTGCGGGTGAGGGGGTGAGAAGGGGGTGGAGGTTGGGTTTCAAGAGAGATGTTGGGCAGAACTTATTGGGATCTAATGGCTGATAACATCATCACAGAAAAAAGAAAACTAAAAGTTGAACACCAGTAAAGAAAGAAGGAGGCTCAGAAAACTGTGAAATAAAGTGATGCAAGATGACGAAAAAGGCAAAGTAGAGTCTTTAGAAATATAATGGTATCAAAATACCCTGTGGAGGGTGTGATTAGGGGTTTCAGTGTGTGGGTGGTTATGTAGGCACTGGGTGTCAAGGACATGCTGTTATACAAATGAGCATTTTATTGCTAATGGGACCTGCTTCTGCCTCTGGTTACAACCAGAAAATGACCAGTCCTGCAAAGGTTTGAGTGGCTAAACTGCAATTATCACCTGGAATGCTTTGGGGTATTTTTCTTGCCTCTTTGTCAATATGAAATGAAAGTAAAAAACAAAAAACTGAACCCAGCTGATGTTGTAAAACTGAATGTCACTAATCCATGGTTTAATGTTATTATAATTATGTAGTATTTGTGTATTGGTATAACTAATGCTGGTGATTAATTTTAGCACAAACTGGACAAACTGCTGCAAACTGGACACTTCTGAAGGTGTCATGAAGAGAACATCACTGAACAAATTGTTATCCATCATAGGCTACGTTCACGCTGCAGCCTGAAGTGACCCAATTCCGATTTTTTGTGAAATCCTTTTTTTTTTTTTTTTTTGCGTGGTCGTTCACATTTCCAAATGTATGCGACTTGGACGAACTGAAAGTGTGCCGCATGCGCAGTAGAGGATGCGATAACGTCACATGTAGCACGCGCGCTCAATCTTTGCGGAAGTCACGCGTTTTCCTTTCCGCGTCCGCGTAACGGGATGCAGAATGGTGACGTTTGTCGAGTATCAATGACGTGCAGGTCAGATAAATGCGACCTGGCCGTACACACTCAGGTCGCATTTGAAAAGATCGGATATGTATCGGATTTAGGACCACATATCCAAGTGGCCTGGGTCACATTTGAAAAAATCTGATCTGTGTTATTCAGATTGGCATAAAAAGATCGGATAAAGGTCGCATAAGGGCAAAAAAAATCGGATTTGGGTCACTTCAGGCTGCAGTGTGAACGTAGCCAAAGATTACCCAGATCATCCTCTGCACCCCTTACAAGACAGGTAGTGGAGCACTTTCTGTAACAGACTGATTCAGCTCTATGCCTCAAGGACATAAGGAAATTTTTAGCTCGGCTGTTTTAAAGAAAATGTTGAGCTATTGTCATAGCCTTGGAATCTGTGGAATTTTCTGTTCCACAAAAACTTTAATGTTGGCCATAAGTCAAGGATGATTTCACCTAGTCTGTTCAAATTCACATCATAGATGCATCTAATAAAAATCTTGGATGAGTTTAAATCTTGGTGCCCTTGACCTGAAGATAAAGGTCAGAGGTCAGATTTCACACAATTTTAATGTTGGCCGTAACTCGATCAATGTAACCTAGGATGTTTAAATTCACACCATAAATGCATCTATTAAAAATCTTGTCAACCTTGGCAGTTAAAGGTCAGAGGTTAAGTTTTCTAAAAATCTAGTCCCCATGATAACTGAAACAATCTCACCTAGATAAAGTCACCCTATAAATGCATCTATTACAAATCTTGGATGAGTTTTCATCTTATTACTGTGACCTGAACATAAAGGTCAGGTTCCACAAAAACTTTTAACGTTGTCCATAAACTCGACCAATGATGTTCAGATTTACACCACAGATACATACTCTTCAAGCTAGACCTATCAAACGCCACACACTTGTTTACTAACTTTACTATAAGAACACTTTGTCCCAGGTCCTCTATTAGAGGCCTGGGAGCTTGAGGGTCATGCACAGTATCCTGGCTGTTCCTAGGACTGTGTTCTTCTGGACAGAGATTTCAGATGTCATTGCTGGAATCTGCTGGATCCACTCTGCCAGTATGGGAGTCACTGCCCTGAGTGGCCCAGTTTCCACCGGGACCTCGGTTGCCTTTGCTTTCCACATGCTCTCTAGCTCTTCTCTCAGCACTTGGTATTTCTCAAGCTTCTCATGTTTCTTTCCCCATGTTACTATGACTCAATATTGTTACATCTTTCACTACGACATTCTTACTCTATTTGTGCACCACTACTATGTCCAGTTAGTTAGCCATCATGAGTTTGTCTGTGTATATCTGGAAGTTCCAGAGGATCTTAACTCGGTCATTCTTGGATGGGACCGGTCAATTCTGGGGACCCTTGGGAATCAGGACTCTCCTAGGCACCAGCCATTTCTGTTGTGTAGGATCAACAGCAACAACATTAGAATGTCATTTGGATTGGAGATGTGTTGACGGATGGTAACAAAGAGAGGGAATGTAGTCAGAACTGAGGGGATTGCACTACCAGAAGGCAACATTGCAGATGTTGAGGAAGTACCTTGGAATCCCACAGCACATTAAGCACATGAAGAGGCCATTAGTAAAGTTGCAACCACCAAATACTTGCAGAGAGTAAGGCAAGTCCTGAGGGGTCAGCTGATTTGAAAGAACAAGATCCGATCAATCAACACCTGTGTCCTGCTGGTCATTAGATGTCCTTCTGGGATAATAACCTGGCCAAAGGAGGAGACAGAAGCTATTGACATCAAGACAAAAAAAGCTGCTTAGCATGCATGGAGGGTTTCACCCTAAATCCTGCACCCTGGCAATTGGAAATGATCCCAGGAACTTTATCAAGGACCATGCTCACTCGATCAGCTTCCAGAATAAGAGCTTTTATTCTTCCAAGGGGAACAAAGACAGAATCAGCTGTGCAGCCTCATGGGAGTCCTCACCGAGTAAGTGTCAACTTCTCTGTGTACGTACAGCTTACAAGCTGCCAGTTTCGTCTGTGCTGGAAAAAAATACCCTTTTGCTGTAGCTAAAATAAAAGTATGACCTTTCACTTCTCTTAATAGTGAGATACATAAAAAGAGAACTTAGAGAAGAGTCACAGGGCGATGTTAAAACTGCTATCCGTCCTACTTCTGTTTAAAGAAAGCATATTCTGTACAAAAGTTCTAAGAGGGCGTACAAAGGATTCCTCCTTACATAGGCATTTTTCTACTCAGCATCAGTAATTCAAAGGTAATATTCAATTAAATTTTATTTATATAGCGCCAAATCACAACAGTCACCTCAAGGTGCTTTATATTGTATGGTAAAGACCCTACAATAATAGAGAGAAAACCCAACAGTGAAAATGACCCCCTATGAGCAAGCACTCCCTTTTAACAGGAAGAGACCTCATACAGAACCAGGCTCAGTGAGGGGCAGTCAACTGCTGCGACCAATTGGGGCTGAGGGGAGAGACAGGACAAAATACACACAGTGGAAAAGAGCCAAAGATTAGTAATAACTAATGATGAATGGTGAATGAAAAGGCACACTCAGTGCACCAGCCTCGGCCTATTGCAGCATAGCTAATAGCTTAAACCTGATTTTTGCCTGAGTGCATTCGTGGTGGAAAAAAATGCTTAACAGTTCAAATACCTGGTCGGTGAAATAAGGACTCTAGTATCCTTCTCAGCTCATCCTTGTTTCCAGACCTGAAGACCCTCTTTTCATTCAATAGGGCCTAGATAGACAGAACCCTGTGGATTGAAATGCAAAACAGCTGAAATTCTCAAGAAAGTACCTAAATTAAACTTGATTTGCTCAAACTTCATAATTAACCTTACTGTTAAAAAGACTCCCCACATGAACAAATTGGAGTCTATTAGATAAATATGATTCAAACCACTGCAGTGCAGTACTTTTAAAACTTATGGCATGCTCTCTGTAATAAAATGTTATGTCAGCAGTGTCAAAAGTTGCACTGAGGTCCAACAGGACAAGCACAGAGATGAGTCCACTGTCAGAGGCCATGAGAAGATCATTTGTAACTTTCACTAATGCTGTTTCTGTACTCTGATGAATTCTGAAACCTGACTGAAACTCTTCAAATAAACCGTTCCTCTGCAGATGATCAGTTAGCTGTTTTACAACTACTCTTTCAAGAATTTTTGAGAGAAAAGGAAGGTTGGAGAATGGCTATAATTAGTTAAGACAGCTGGGTCAATGATGGCTTTTTAAGTAATGGTTTAATTAGTGCTACCTTGAAGGCCTGTAGTACATAGCCAACTATTAAACACAGATTGATCATATTTAAAATTGAAGCATCAATTAATGGGAGCACTTCTTTGAGCGATCCAGTAGGAATGGGATCTAATAAACACGCTAATGATTTGGAGGAAGTAACTTTATAAGTTAAGGCTGAAAGATCAATTGGAGGGAGAGAGTCTAAACAAATACTAGCAGAGGCTGAAAGCAGCTGGACATGAAAATATGTCTTTGAGATGTTTATGAATATTTTTTTTCTCTAATGGTTACAACTTTATTTGTGAACAAAGTCAGGCTAAATGAGCATCCTCTAATTTAGTGAGATGCCATTCCCTCTCCAGCTTACGGGTTATCTGCTTTAAGCTGTGCATTTGTGAATTATACCACGGAGTCAGGCACTTCTGATTTGAGGTTTTTCCTTTCAGAGGAGCCACAGTATTTAAAGTTGTACACTGTGAGGATGAAAAACTATTGATGAGATAATCTACCTCACTGGGAGCAGAGTTTAGGCAGCTACTCTGCACTGTGTATGCACATGGCACTGAAGAGCATAATAATAGAAGAATTATTTCCTTAAATATAGTTACAGCAAAAAGACTTCTGTCATAAACTTATTCCCCACTGCTGTGTAATCCATTAAATAAATTTAAATGTTAAGAAATGATCAGACATGAGTAGGTTGATGAAGAGTAGTATGATTAAAGTGGTGGGTGGGCTCATTTACATTTTGAGAGAAGCCAATTGAATCTAATAATAGATTAAATGCAGTGTTGAGGCTGTCATTTTCAGCATCTACATGGTTGTTAAAATCACCCATTATATATATTATTTTATCTGAACTGAGCACTAAATCAGATAAAAAGTCTGAGTAATCAGACAGAAATTCTTAGTAAGGGCCAGGTGGACAATGGATAATAGCAAGTAAAACAGGTTTTTGAGTTTTCTTTTTTTTTTTGGAATTTTCTTATTAGGGTGGACAAGGCTAAGAGTCAGAATTTCAACAGAATTAAAAACTTTGTCTGGGTCTTTGATTAATTAATAAGCTGGAATGGAAGATTGCTGCTAATCCTCCTCCCTGACCTGTGCTTCAAGCATTCGGACAGTTAAGGCCGTTTCACACCGGATGAAAACGACACGGAATTCCGAATCTTTTGGATGCGAACCTGTCGTGTAACCTATATACACACCGAACGCGTTGCGTTTTTGCGACTAAATCGTCCTCATATAACGCACGGTGAAAAAAAAAAAAAAAATGGAGTCAACATCGAGTGATGATGAGCTGGTCCTGATATTGTAAAACAAGAAAAAGAAGAAACGGAGATTCTGGATCCATCCTATTCTCAAGAGACGACAGCAATAAGGAGAATTTTATGGTCTGATCCAGGAGTTGAAGCTGTATCATGATCGCTTCCGCACGTATTTTAGGATGTCAGTGGGGCAGTTTGAGCTTTTGTTGAGAGAATTGGGACCGCATCTGAGACGGCAGAAAAATAATTTCAGAGAGCCAATTGATCCGGAGCAGCGTCTAGCTGTGTGTTTGAGGTAAAATATTTTCATATCATTTTCAGTACCAGTGTAGTGCCAGTAGTCATTTCCTAAAAAGTGATTTCCAAAGTTTTTGATGTATCTCTGCTTATATTGGTAAATAGACTGTAGTCAACAGGATTTGTACTTATATAGAGTGTAAAAAAAAAATACCCGTTTTGCAAAGATGGAGATTTTCTGTGAAATCTTTTAGTTTTCATTATGATAAATATTTAAAATTGTTTGGACTCAAATCAAATTGTGTTTTTGCATATTTCTTAGCACTGGTGATTCTTTCACTACTATTGCTAGCAGTTTTCGCCTTGGGATTTCCACTGTGGCCCAAATAGTGAAAGTAACCTGTGACATCATCTGGAAAACCATGAAAGGCAGTCATATACCATGCCCTACAGTGGAGACATGGCAGAAAACAGCCAGGAGGTTTGAGGAACAGTGGAATTTCCCACACTGTATAGGTGCACTGGATGGGAAGCACATCGTCTTCCAGGCACCGCCAAACTCTGGCTCTTTATATTCCAGTTATAAAGGGACATTTTCAATAGTCTTGCTGGCACTTGTTGATGCAGACTATAAATTTCTTGCAGTTGAAGTTGGAAGTTTTGGCAGCAACAGCGATGGAGGCATCTTTGCTAATTCCCATCTTGGCAAATCCCTTCAATCAGATGACCTCCATGTTCCACCTGCCTCTCCTCTAACTTCTGCACCAGACCTGGGACCAGTGCCATATGTGGTTGTGGCTGATGAGGCTTTCCCTATGAAACCATTCCTCCTCCGACCTTATCCAGGACGCCACTTTCAGGAGGACAGGTGGGTATTCAATTACCGCCTCTCAAGGGCCCGCCGGGGTGTTGAAAATGCATTTGGAATTCTCACTCAACGCTAGAGGGTGTACTACAGAAGGCTGCAAGCCTGCCCTGATGTAGCTGACAGTACTGTGAAAGCTACCTGCATACTGTCCAACTTCCTGAACAATTCTGAGCATCCAGACAGCAACAAGCCAGGCAAAGATATTGATGTAGAAAGTATTCTTGCTCCCATCAGAAGCCTCAGAGGAAACAGAGCATCAGCTGAGGCTCTCAGTGTGCGACAAACCTTCTGCCAGTACTTCTCTTCACCAGCTGGACAACTGCCCTGGCAGTATGCCCATGTTCACCGTGGGTTATCTTTGTAAATGCTTTGCATCATCACTTTACAGTTCAGAAATATTGTGATGTTTTTTGTCAAGTTCTTTGTGGTAGTGTTGTTTACACTGAGCATCTTTAAAAAAATTCATTACTTTTTGTTTGTATACAGTTCCAATGTTTGTATTGTACATGGAAAAAAAACCCTTTTAATTATTGTTTAATTTGTATTTTTATTGTTCATACAAAAAACTGTACTGTGAAATAAAATAAAAAAAAAAAAAAAAAAAAAATATATATATATATATATATATATATATATATATATATATATATAAATGTTTTACACAAACCAGCCCATGCTTAAACTCTATTTCTTCAAATTCACAAACACAATGAAAAATTTTCTAACTTCTAACTTTATTGAACAGCAGAAAATATTGAACAGCGTGTTTTTAAAAATGTAATTAATTTCTGACTGACAAAGCCTTATGGATAATGGTGAACTGAGCAAGAAATGTGTTGTGTCATCCCTCTGTGCTCGCTCCTTCTCTCTCTCTACCTCCCTAACTTCCTTCTTCTTCAAATACTCCTCCAAAATCTCGTCACTACTCTTCCTCTTTGTCTTGCTCTGTCTGGGGGTTATTGATGTACCCTCTTCCCTGTGCTGTCTTCACTCCAGTGTAAACTGCAGCTATCCAACCAGCTAAACTCTTGCTCGTAGAAATGAAGAGGAGTCGTAGTAAGCTTAATTCTTTTCTCTTTACTGTGGCTCCTTGTATTACTTCACAGACAGAGTGAAATGGCCTCTGTGAGGTCACTACTTAGCTGAACTATGAACTCATAGTAGCAGCAGTTTTCTGCTTATTAGCATTAGCTAGGAGTAACACAACATCTGAAACTGGTCTAAAAAATGTCTTTGAATGACCTTGGACTGTGGTCTTTAATTCCACCTTCCTCACCCTTCCATCATCTCCAGGGAAGGTCTTTGTGATCATAGCCATTTGCCAGCTGTTGCGAGCAGCTTGACTATCTTTGAGAAGAACAATGTCTCCTACTTGTAGGTTTTGGTGGAACTTTGTCTATTTCTTCCAGAGTTGCAAGGTGAACAAGTAGTCTCTTCTCCAACGATTCCAGAACTTGTTGGCAAGACTTTGTACTTGTTTCCACTGTTTGGTGAGGAGGTCTTTGTCTGTAAAGTCTCCTGGTGGAGGTGGGACTCCAACTTTCTGAGTCAGGAGCATTGAAGGTGATAAAATGAATGGATTCTCAGGATCAGTTGAAACTGGTATTAGTGGTCGTACATTTATGATCGCAGTCACCTCTGCCATTAGAGTGCACAGAACATCATGGGTTAAGCGAGTGTGCTGTTCTAGAAGCATGGAGTCGAGAATTCTTTGAGCCACACCAATAAGATGTTCCCAAGAACCACCCATGTGAGAAGCATGTGGCGGGTTGAAGACCCACATGCACCCCTGCTGGCTTAGAAATCTTTGCACAGTGGTATCTGATCCATCCTCGCTCATTCCAAGTTCCTTGCAAGCCCCCACGAAGTTTGAGCCACAATCAGATCTCAGTTGCTTGGTGGGTCCTCTTATTGAAAAAAATTTGCCTTATAGCATTGATACAGCTGGAAGTGTCCACTGAGTTAATAACCTCAATGTGCATGGCCCTGGAGCTCATACAGCAAAACAATATAGCCCACCGCTTGCTCTCAGCATGTCCTCCTCTTGTACGTCTGGCAGTGATGGACCAGGGTCCAAAGACGTCCAACCCCACATATGACAAAGGCCAGCAAATGCAAGGCGCTCTGGTGGCAAGTCTGCCATGCACTGTTCCTGCAGCTTCCCTCTGAACCTACGGCAGGTTACACACTTGTGTAGGACTGAACTGACAAGCCTCTTCCCTCCCAGGAGCCATAGTCCTGCTGCTCTGAAGGCACCTTCTGTGAAGTGGCGGCGCTGGTGTTTAACCTGAGTGTGATAATGTCTGACAAGCAACAAGGAAACATGGCTATCTTTCGGGAGAATTATTGGGTCCTTTTCTCAGATGTTCAGGTCAGCATTTCTCAGTCTACCCCCGAGACAGATATGGTTGTTCTTCAAAATTGGGCTGAGGTGACCAAGGCTGCTGTTTCGAGGGACTGGCTTGTTTGTCTCCAAAGCCTCCAACTCTTTTGCAAACGCTCCCCTCTGAACAGCTCCAATGATAACTTCCTTTGCTCGTGACAGTCCATCTGGCGTGTGCTACAGATGGCACTTATGCCATCCTTTACACACGCCAGATGGACTTGTAGGACCTTGCAATGTGAATTAGGAGGGCTACTGTACTACTGTACAAGACTACTGAACTTTGAGAACCTCTTAAACCGTTCTGTGCCGAGGCTTCTTCCATGTAGCTGTGTGGCGTAGGTCCTCACTTGTGGACGGATTTCAACGTCAAGTTCTGGTTCGACCAAGTTGAATGACTGCGCTGGTTTGGGATCACTGGTAAGTTTGAGCAGAAAGGCAGGTCCTGTGAACCATGTTGTCTGCATCAAGCGTGAAGCAGGAACCAAACTAGACGCATGGTTCGCAGGATTGTCTTTCATAGGCACGTAGTGCCACTGTTCCGATCTTGTGCTCTGGCGAATACGCTGAACTCTATTGTGTAAATAGACTTAAAAGCGTTTGGATTCATTGTATATATAGCCAAGGACCACTTTGCTGTCAATGTAGTACTTGGTGCAATCCAGCCTCAAGTCCAACTCATCGTGGATTGGCTCTGCCATTTCCACGGCCAAGACTGCTGTGCATAGCTCCAGTCTTGGAATCGTCGGTTCAGACTGAGGTGCAAGTTCAACCTCAGTTGGTACCGAGCAAAGGCCATCGTCCACATATAAGTGATGCTCCACAAAGTCTACTGTGTCAGCTCCGTGTTCTCGTGCAGTCGACAATGGTTTTCGCACTGTCGAATCTTTTTCCCTCCCCGCCATCGTGTGGTGGAGTTGAGGGGACCTTGATTTGGGGTGCAGGGCCTGGATGCATCGCAGAATCATGATTGATGCTATCACATTCCATGCATTTGACTATGGCTAGGCAGTCCTTGGCCACATGAGTGGTTGAGCTGCAACGTTTGAAGCAGATTCTTCTTTCCTTAGGAAAGATCTTCCTATCCTCCAGATTCTTAGCTCTGAAGGCTCTGCACCGCTTGAGTGGGTGCAGCTTGCCATGTATTGGGCAGTTTTTGTTTGGGTCACTGGTATTTTTCACATGACCACTTGGATTTGAAGCTGTTGACACATCTGCCTTGTGAACCATAATGGGATTTCTTGCACTTTTGAAGGAGGGTTTCTCAGGCTTTACAGGTGAGTTAGTAGCACTCATTAGAGAAAAGCTGGGATCATTCCTCTTACGTGCCTCGTAACACACAAATCTAGCAAAGAATTCAAATGGTGGAAATAGTCCATGGTTTTCGTCCTTAAACCTGGAACCATCAGAAATCCATTTTTCTTGAAGCCCACAAGGCAGCTTTGCTACTATGGGTTCAATACCACCTGCAGTGTCCAGATAGGACAAAGCTGGGAGGTAGCCATCCTCCCTGGCACATTGTAGCTCCATTAGCAAATCTGCTAATTCCCGTAGCTTTGTGCGCTCTTTTGCAGAAACTTTTGGGAAATTATCAAGTCGGTTGAAAAGGGACTTTTCAATCACTTCAGGTGCTGCATAATACTCTTGCAGCCTTTCCAATGCCTTCCTGAGGGCTGTGGTTGGATTCATAATGTGTGCTGACCTTAATTGTTTCACATGTTCACACGACTCTCTACCGAACCATCTAGTCATGAGGTCCAATTCCTCAGTAGGTGTGAGGCCTAGCCCTAGGGTGGCATTGTTATACGATGATTTCCAAGTACAAAAGTTTTCTGGCTTATCATCAAATTGGTATAAACAGGAACTCAGCAAGTCACGCTGAGCTAAGTACCGTGCTAGATGTTCTGTTGCAGGAGCATCATGTTTAGCTGCCTGTGAAAACTGAAAATGGGAAGGCTGTTTGTACTCATTAAATTTATTGTGACAAAGTCCTGAATTTCCCCACTGGTCACATTCTCCATATGGAGTCTCAGCTTCCACCTTGACTTCTGGTGGCACATAATCATCACCATAGCCTACTTTGGCTAATGCAGGGTGGCTAGGGTCAGACCCACTTGGAAGGACGGGGGCCTGAAATGTTAAGGGGCTAGTATAGGTGGCCACTTGAACTGGGGGTTGTGCAGAAGTTTGGGATTGGACGTAGTCGCTTGTTTGCTGCATTATATCTTCCTCCGACGGCCCACCTCATCCACTAAAAGATACTTTTCCTGCACATCAGCTGCTTCCCACACAGCTGCTTTGGCTTCAGCAGCTGCTGCTTCTTTCCGCATAGCAAGAGTTTCTAACTCAGCATCCATTTTTGCCTTTTCCAGCTTTGCTTCAGCTTCCTTAGCAGCTCTCTTTATTTTAGCTTTAGCTTCCTTGTCTGCAAATGCAAGGCGTGCTTTTGCTGCCTCTACCTTAGTGCGTGCTTGTATTAACAAGCTAGTTCATGATGCAGACGACCGTGAACTTTTCCTGCTCACGACGGAACTCTTATCACTATGTTTTGAATCCATTTCACCACAAAGTACAATGCCAATCTTCAGTGTCTTTTCACTGTGTTGTCTTCACTCAGTGTAAACTGCAGCTATCCAACCAGCTACAGTGGTGTGAAAAAGTGTTTGCCCCCTGCCTCATTTCCTGTTTTTTTGCATGTTTGTCACACTTAAGTGTTTCGGAACATCAAACCAATTTAAACAATAGTCAAGGACAACACAAGTAAACACAAAATGCAAGTTGTAAATGAAGGTGTTTATTAGTAAAGGTGAAAAAAAATCCAAACCATCGTGGCCCTGTGTGAAAAAGTGATTGCCCCCCTTGTTAAAACATACTATAACTGTGGTTTTTCACACCTGAGTTCAATTTCCCTAGCCACACCTAGGCCTGATTATTGCCACACCTGTTCCCAATCAAGACATCACTTAAATAGGAGCTGCCTGACACAGTAAGGTCCACCAGAAGATCCTTGAAAGCTACACATCATGCCGAGATCCAAAGAAATTCAGGAGCAATTGAGAAAGAAAGTAATTGAGATCTATCAGTCTGGAAAGGGTTATAAAGCCATTTCCAAAGCTTTGGGAATCCAGCGAACCACAGTGAGAGCCATTATCCACAAATGGCGAAGACATGGAACAGTGGTGAACCTTCCCAGGAGTGGCCGGCCGCCCAAAATTACCCCAAGGGCGCAGCGACGACTCATCCAAGAGGTCACAAAAGACCCCACAACAACGTCCAAAGAACTGCAGGCCTCACTTGCCTCAGTTAAGGTCAGAGTTCATGCCTCCACCATCAGAAAAAGACTGAGCAAAAATGGCCTGCATGGCAGAGTTCCAAGAAGAAAACCACTGCTGAGCAAAAAGAACATTAAAGCTCGTCTCAATTTTTCCAAAACGCATCTTGATGATCCCCAAGACTTTTGGGACAACATTCTGTGGACCGATGAGACAAAAGTGGAACTCTTTGGAAGGTGTGTGTCCCATTACATCTGGCGTAAAAGGAACAATGCATTTCAGAAAAAGAACATTATACCAACAGTAAAATATGGTGGTAGTAGTGTGATGGTCTGGGGCTGTTTTGCTGCGTCAGGACCTGGAAGACTTGCTGTGATAAATGGAACTATGAATTCTGCTGTCTACCAAGAGATCCTGAGGGAGAATGTCAGACCATCTGTTCGTGTACTCAAGCTTAAACGTACTTGGGTTCTGCAGCAGGACAATGATCCTAAACACACCAGCAAGTCCACCACTGAATGGCTGAAGAAAAACAAAATGAAGACTTTGGAGTGGCCTAGCCAAAGTCCTGACCTGAATCCTATTGAGATGTTGTGGTATGACCTTAAAAAGGCCGTTCATGCTCGAAAACCCTCTAATGTAACTTTATTAGGACAATTCTGCAAAGATGAGTGGGCCAAAATTCCTCCAGAATGCTGTAAAAGCCTCATTGCAAGTTATCGCAAACGCTTGGTTGCAGTTGTTGCTGCTAAGGGTGGCCCAACCAGTTATTAGGTTTAGGGGGCAATCACTTTTTCACACAGGGCCATGATGGTTTGGATTTTTTTTCACCTTTACTAATAAACACCTTCATTTAGAACTTGCATTTTGTGTTTACTTGTGTTGTCCTTGACTATTGTTTAAATTGGTTTGATGTTCCGAAACACTTAAGTGTGGCAAACATGCAAAAAAACAGGAAATGAGGCAGGGGGCAAACACTTTTTCACACCACTGTAAACTCTTGCCCGTAGAAATGAAGAGGAGTCGTAGTAAGCTTAATTCTTTTCTCTTTACTGTGGCTCCTTGTATCACTTCACAGAGTGAAAACTATACCAAACAAAACACCAAAATAAGTAAATAATCTTACATAAAAATGAATATCCTTACAATATGCATCTTAATACAACCTTAACATGTTTGATCATGAAATTATGCACTTACGACATTGCCTCTTTGACATTTACAGGGTGGATAGTTTGCATGTAAAAAATTGCGGACCGATTCGCCTTTTGAATGATGGAGATTATGTGGGATTACAACTCTTCTGAAGGCACCACTTCATCAGGCACTTTATTTCCACTAAATGAGTAGGCATAACTTATCTCTTAGTCCAGTGATGAACATAGTTATGGGGCATTATATAAATACCTATATACCACAAAATCTATCAAACTTCACATCTTAAAGTAACATAGATATTTAAGCACAATTCAAAAAAGAAAAAAAATGGTACACGAGACAGTCACTGTCACATGGTATGTTAATTACAGTGTGATAATTACTTTTATGAAAAAAAAAAGTTTAAAGAAATAGAAGTAAAAGCCTGACTGTTTTTTGTTTTGTTTTGTTTTTTAATAAAAAAAAACTCTTTTGAAATTCAAGATAGGTACTTGCTGCTATAACACTCATATAACACTCGGTTATTTATCACAACAGTCATAATGGCTTTAAACATAGTGTTTAATAGTGCAAACAGTTTAATTCAACATTCTATTTAACTGATTCAAACTTTTAGTTGAGCAATGATACATGACTGTCAGGCTTTCCACACAGGAATATCTATACTAAAATGCCTTACCTGTCAACTGTTCTCTTGCTCTATATTTGGTTTAACACTTGTTGGTAAAATAACTTGATTATTATTTCACTTCAGTTAGTTTAGTTGTTAGTTCAGCTCCCCGTGGGAGAATGGGGAGATCCCCTCACAGCGTGAGCAGGTGTAAAGGAGAAACTGAAGACCGTAAAAGAAAGGAGTATGCATTGACTGAGCTGCAAATTAAGCAGCCAAATAAATTACATTATTTTGGTCCCATTGTCACTTTACTAATATTTTTTTAATGCCAATTCAGATGGGTGCATTTACTCTGTGCTCAGTATAAGCAGTGGGATTGGTGCATGCCTACTTCTGACAGAAGTTCAAGTAATGGTAATGGTGGATGGACTAGTTCTTATATAGCGCTTTTCTACTCTATCTGAGCACTCAAAGTGCTTATACAACATGTTTACATTTACCCATTCACACAAGCACTTCCATGATTATCTAAGCTAAGTGCTTTTTTTATTATTATTATTATCTAACGTTCACACACATTCACACTCCAACAGTTGCGTTGGAGAGCAACTTGGGGTTAAGTATCTTGCCCAAGGATACATTGAGAAGAACATTGGCATGCAGCCTGGAGTAGCCAGGAATTGAACCGCTGTCATTCTGATCAGTAGGGTGACCTGCTCTACCTTTTACAGCCACCCCAAGTGCAAGCTGACCTTGATTGCTCAACTTCCAAGAGGTCATTTTTAAGACTCAGCACTCTGGGCATCAACTTTCCATCCTCCAGACCTATAATAACTTTATACATAGCCACAATATTTACCTAAGCCAAATATCTTCACCTAGCATTTTTATTCACACCAAAACAACCTGAATAGCTTCTTTAAGAACCAAAAACCAGGCAATTGTTATGACCTGCTTATGTTCACTAATTATGCCACTGTTTCCTCATGCTTTAAAGTGGGAAACACACAGAATTGTCTCTCACAGAAGTAGTGCCACACTATAAAAAAGGTAAACCCTCTCTCCCCACTATTGTGTAGACTTTTCCTGGCAGAAACCTTACTTATTTTTGACACTGCTAATTTCACATAAATTACAGGACTACATTTTATAGATACAACCCATTTCAAAAGCTTGTCAGGCTTCTCACGCAAATATCCAACTGGAAAATACCTCAGGTTCTCCAATAATGTTGAAATAAAATTTAACCACAGTGTTCAGAAGCACACATTTCTGTAGCTAGCTAAGATGAGAAGAACAAACATGGCAAGCTTGCTTTTCACGCTGTGTGAGCTCCTGCACATGTGACTGGCACACATGACATTGTATACTTTACTACTTTGGGTTAATAGTGAAAACTGAATTAAAGTTGTTGTGTACTGTAAACTTTAAATGAGAAAAAATTGACTAATGACATAAAATATTAGATGTCAATTAACTTTTTTTTTTAAATATTTTGAGGCCAGTTATTTCTTTGTGAGTATCACAGATTTTTTAGGTTGTGGCTTGTGTCAGTGAACAAAAATTTATGTTGCACTGATTTCTGCAGGGTTTTAAAGTTGTAGAATCATTAAATGACACGTAATAGCTCTGTAAATGTCACTCATTTGATATCATGACTTCATAATTAAAACAGACTATTGGTAGCAGCTGCATCCACCTATACTCTTGTCTCGTACAGTGGCTTATTCATACATCTTGAACTTTTTTCACATTTTGTCACCTTTCAACCACAAACTTAAATGTATTCTATTGAGATTTTAAGTGATAGAACAACACAAAGTAGCACATGATTGTGAAGTGGAATGAAAATGATACATGGTTTTCAACAATTTAATCAAATAAAAATCTAAATAGTGTGACATGCAGAAGTATCCAGCCCCCCATGTGAATACTTTGTAGAGGCACCTTTTGCTGCAATTACAGCTGCAAGTGTTGTCTATCAGCTTTGCATATCTAGAGAATGAGATTTTTGCCCATTCTTCTTTGCTAAATAGCTCAACTCACCCAGATTGGATGGAGATTGTCTGTGAACAGCAATTTTCATGTCTTGCCACAGATGCTCAATGGGATTTAGGTCAGGACTTTGACTAGGCCATTCTAACACATGGATATTATTTGATCTAAACCATTCCACTTTAGCTCTGGCTGTATGTTTAGGGTCATTGTGTTGCAGCCTCCAACAGGTTTTCTTCCATGATTGCCCTGCATTTTTTTTTTTTTTTTTTAAGCCTGGGTAGATCTTGCAAGCAGAACTGTGATCTGAATGCGTTGTTGTGCCAAACATATTTGCTATTTCAAGATGAGCTCTATAGGTTCTCAATAGGCTCTTCTTGTTGATGTTTTAACCCTTTATTTTATTTATCTGAGTTATTTTTTCACATACAATGTAACAGCCAGAGCTGACAGGCTGAAGAAAAGGAAAATAAAGAAAAGAAAAAGGGAGAGAGAAAGGGAGCAAAAAAAGGAGAGAAAAAAAAAGGGGGGAAAGAGCACAAGTCTATTAATCAGATAGTTCATCACTTTAACATAAAAAAATACTATCAATACTTGCAAAAATAAATTTGTGTGTGAAAAACAAAACTAACAAAGCATGTTACGCACACCAACAATTTTGTTGAGTTGTGATTGAGTGGGTGTTTGTGTCTGTGTCATGTTTGTGTCTGTGTCATGGAACGTACTTACCAATGAGGGCAAAACGCTGCAGCTCCACCCATCAGAAGCTAGAGGCAGGTAGGGAAAGCCTCCGGAACCCCAGGCCACCAGCAGCCCACCAAGAGCCAGGAAGACCCATGGCTACTCAGTCCAAAGACAACCGCACACCCACCCCAGCAGACGGGAGAGGGTGGTCTCAGACGGAGCCCCCCCAGTCGAGGAGCGAGGGCTCCAGGGAACCCAAGGCAATGAGAAGCCAGTCCCCCCCAGCGGCCAGCCCCCTGCACTGGCCGGCGGCAGGGCCCCAGGCCCCACGGCACCCAAGGACCGCCCGACCCTCCACAGAGCCCCCCCCCACGCCGAAGAAGCCAACGCAGCCCCGCACCGCACCCCCAAGGGGAGCAGGCCAGCACCCACACCAGAACATCCAGCCCCACCCAGGAACCCTGAGGCACCCCCATCCCAGGGGGGTAGGGGGGAGGAGGCAACCAGCAAGGAGCGGCCAGGAGGCAAGGCACAAGGCCCAGACCCAGGTCCAGCCATACATACAAACACACCCACACACCCGTGTACACATTTATGCACAGATACTCATACATGCCCATACATACTTACCCACACACAGATATGCCATACATACACATTCACTCACCCACCCATACTCACGGAGACGGTGACAAATACACAAAGACACACATTCATCCATAGCTACCCACCCTCTGAAGACGGGGCAAGTGGAAACCACCCCAGGGCCAACAGCGACCCCAGGACGCCACCAGCCCGGTCCCCAAGGAACCACCCGACCCCTACCCTGGGCGAGGTGTAAGAAATCGGGGTGTAAGATGACCCATCCACCCCTCCTCCTCCCCAACTTGTAGGTCTATGTGTTAATGTTTGTGAGTGAATGAGGTGTATAGGGTGCAGTTAAAATTGAGGGGACAGTTATGCCACAAGCACCAACTGTTGGTCGTCAGTGCTTGCCCACACTGCCCCCCCAAAACCCTCCATGTCTAAAGTGCAAATAAAATTTGGGGACAGACAGTGACGAGGATCCGAGTGGGGCCACCTCAGCGGCCCCACCTCATCAACCTCTGAGTAACATGCCTGCCCCAAAGGTCCTATGTGTATCAGGTTGTAAGTGTGTATGTGTTGTGAGTTATAATGACTAAAGTGCAATTAAAACGGAGAGGCAAGTGGTGGTGCAGCTCTCCACATGGCCTCTCCATCCTACATCTATGAGTGATGTGTATTCTGTGTGTGTGTGTGTGTGTGTGTGTGTGTGTGTGTGTGTATGTGTTTGTGTATGGGGAGGGGGAGGGGGGCATATGACCAGGAAGAATCCTGGAAGAAGAGAGCCAGCTGTCCGCTGGCTCAATAGGCACCCCGACCTCCCACACCCCAGCACAGGGCAGGGGGAGGTGAGCCCGGGGCCGTGGTGACAGCATCCCGGAGCACTGCAGCACCCGAGGTTGGCGCCCCCGCCCCCACTGCAGAGGGCGGCCCGCTCCCCCTAGATGCCCATTCACTCAACAATAGACACAAACAAGCGACAGGACATACTGGCCTGGGCATGGATTGCCCTGCATTTAGCTCCATCCATCTTCCCGTCAGCTCTAACCAGCTTCCCCGTCCATGCTGAAGAAAAGCATCTCCACAGTATGATGCTGTCACCACCACATTTCATAGTGGGGATGGTATGTTCAGGGTGATGAGTAGTGTTACTTTTCCGCCACACATAGAGTTTTGCATTTAGGCCAAAAAGTTGGTCTCATCTGACCAGAGCTTCTTCTTCCACATTTGCTGTGTCCCCTACATGGCTTCTGGTAAACTGCAAACAGCACTTCTTATGGCTTTCTTTCAACAATGACGTTCTTCTTGCCACTCTTCCATAAAGGCCAGATTTATGGAGTGCACGACTTATAATTGCCCTCTGGACAGATCCTCCAACCTGAGCTGTAGATTTTTGCAGCACCTCCAGAGTGACCGTGGGCCTCTTGGCTGCTTCTCTGACCAGTGCTCTCCTTACTCAATCTGTCAGTTTAGGTGGACGGCCATGTCTTGGTAGGTTTGCAGTTGTAGAATACTTCTTCCATTTTTTGATTGATGGATTGAACAGTGCTTCTTGGGATGCTCAGAGCTTGGATATGTTTTTATAACTTTGCTTTACACTTCTCCACAACTTTATCTCTGACCTGCTTGGTATTGGTCTTCATGATGCTGTTTGCTCACTAGTGTTCTCTAACAAACCACTGAGGCCTTCACAGAACAGGTCTATTTATACTGAGACTAAATTATAAACAGCTATTCTATTAAAGACTCGACTGGTAACATTGCTCATGACCCACAACAGATAAATAACTCTTTTAAAGACTTTTATGTACAGTGCCTTGCGAAAGTATTCGGCCCCCTTGAACTTTTCAACCTTTTTGCCACATTTCAGGCTTCAAACATAAAGATATAAAATTTTAATTTTTTGTGAAGAATCAACAAGTGGGACACAATCGTAAAGTGGAATGAAATTTATTGGATGTTTTAAACTTTTTTAACAAATAAAAAACTGAAAAGTGGGGCGTGCAATATTATTTGGCCCCTTTACTTTCAGTGCAGCAAACTCACTCCAGAAGTTCAGTGAGGATCTGTGAATGATCCAATGTTGTCCCAAATAACTGATGATGATAAATAGAATCCACCTGTGTGTAATCAAGTCTCCGTATAAATGCACCTGCTCTGTGATAGTCTCAGGGTTCTGTTCAAAGCGCAGAGAGCATCATGAAGACCAAGGAATACACCAGGGAGGTCCGAGATACTGTTGCGGAGAAGTTCAAAGCCGGATTTGTCAAGATTTCCCAAGCTTTAAACATCTCAAGGAGCACTGTGCAAGCAATCATATTGAAATGGAAGGAGTATCAGACCACTGCAAATCTACAAGACCCGGCCGTCCCTCTAAACTTTCATTTCAAACAAGGAGAAGACTGATCAGAGATGCAGCCAAGAGGCCCATGATCACTCTGGATGAACTGCAGAGATCTACAGCTGAGGTGGGAGAGTCTGTCCACAGGACAACAATCAGTCGTACACTGCACAAATCTGGCCTTTATGGAAGAGTGGCAAGAAGAAAGCCATTTCTCAAAGATATCCATAAAAAGTCTCATTTAAAGTTTGCCACAAGCCACCTGGGAGACACACCAAACATGTGGAAGAAGGTGCTCTGGTCAGGTGAAACCAAAATCGAACTGTTTGGCCACAATGCAAAACGATATGTTTGGCGTAAAAGCAACACAGCTCATCACCCTGAACACACCATCCCCACTGGTGGCAGCATCATGGTTTGAGCCTGCTTTTCGTCAGCAGGGACAGGGAAGATGGTCAAAATTGATGGGAAGATGGATGGGGCCAAATACAGGACCATTCTGGGAGAAAACCTGTTGGAGTCTTCAAGAGACCTGAGACTCCGACAGAGATTTGTCTTCCAACAAGACAATGATCCAAAACATAAAGCCAAATCTACGATGGAATGGTTCACAAATAAACGTATCCAGGTGTTGGAATGGCCAAGTCAAAGTCCAGACCTGAACCAATCGAGAATCTGTGGAAAGAGCTGAAGACTGCTGTTCACAAACGCTCTCCATCCAACCTCACTGAGCTTGCGCTGTTTTGCAAGGAAGAATGGGCAAGAATTTCAGTCTCTCGATGTGCAAAACTGATAGAGACATACCCCAAGTGACTTGCAGCTGTAATTGCAGCAAAAGGTGGAGCTACAACGTATTAACGCAAGGGGCCGAATAATATTGCACGCCCCACTTTTCAGTTTTTTATTTGTTAAAAAAGTTTGAAACATCCAATAAATTTCATTCCACTTCACGATTGTGTCCCACTTGTTGATTCTTCACAAAAAATTTAAATTTTATATCTTTATGTTTGAAGCCTGAAATGTGGCAAAAGGTTGAAAAGTTCAAGGGGGCCGAATACTTTCGCAAGGCACTGTATCATTTTTGTTCACTTCACAATTTTGTTACACAATTTTTTTACTTCTGTAAGCCACTGCATATTTACACAAACCTTTTGTTAATGGTCAGCAGAAACATATCTCAGAAGTTTTTGGACTGACTACATTATCCATTGCTTTGCTACAGCCTGAACACATTGCTCTAACTAGAAAAACAGGTGAAAGTACGACTAAAGGTACATTTACAATTAATGGAGCAGAGGTCCATAGAATGCTGCATTGTGCAATTTGGGTCCTGAAATGGGAGGTTGTGCAGGCAATTACAGCAGTAATTCATATTGGTGTAGCCTCCATCCCCAGGGGCTTAATGCATACAAAGAGCCAAAACCATATTATTTAAGTACTCGGGGGTTACAGGGTGCAGATGTCCAGAAGTTATGGTCGCAGTACTTAAGCATCTAGCTAGTGATACAGAAAAGGAGCATAAATGAAGAAACTTTTCTGGCAGGTCATTTCAAATGCAACGTTTCTATCAGCTCAACAAATCAGTTAGCTTTGCACTAAAATATCTGATAGAAATGTCCTCCATAGAGCTACTTTTTGCTTTATTACTTTGAGTGCATTTCAGGGCCAGTGTCTTTTAATTTTTACTTGAGTAAAGAAGTTGAATCAGTACTTCAAGTTTTACCAGAGTATTTTTAATACAAGTATTGGTACTTCTACTTAATTACAGAATGTCTGTATTTTTGCCACCTCTCATTGACATTAATAATGCCAGTTTCACTCCCAAAAAGACATCTTACATATTCCAAATAATTCTGTAATTGAGCCTATGAACCTACTTGTATAACATGTTGTCTGACTTATCTGTAGTTTTTGTTGCTGTTGTTTTTAAACAAACTTGTAAGCTTATAGACTTACAAACTTATACATCAAAATTTTATGCACTGTTCTATCATTCACTCACCACTTCTTTCACAGCACGCACTTGTGAATTTGGAATGTGTTATACAAAGTCATGATTTTTGCTTTTGTTCTGCAGCTGACCACTATAAAGAGTGAGTCACGTTTGAAGCATCTCCTCCAGAGGTTACCTGGTTACTGTCCAGAGTCTATGGTGAGTCCATTTCACATATGGCAACCACACATACATTAACAGGCAACTGGCTTGTCAAGCTGGTTGGGGTCTTAGCCACTTCTAATAGAATCTGTGTCTGATGGGTGTACTGTATTGTATAAAAGCATATTATTGTATAATGCTCAGAGAATGATGTAAATAAAAACACTCATCAGCCTTAAGCCTTAAAATGTATTACTGTAGCCCTATTATTCTTTTTTTTGGTGTTCTTTTCCACTAGTGAATGATGATATTCAACATCACTAAAAACAATAATCAAATTCTTATTGGGTTCATATTAAATTCAATTTCATGCAAAGGTTTCATGCGTCTCTGCATGTAATTGGCACATGGATACAAATGTGTGTGGGGGCATGTGAGCGAATGTGTGCATGCACACTGAAGTTGTTGCTTGTACCCTGCCCTCTTAGACGTTAGGGTACATGGTGAACAACTGATTCGTTATCATGTCAAAACAACAGAAAAAAGGAGGATGTTTGAAGCTTTAAATGGGGGAATGGGACAATCACAGTATGGAGAAATTTGTCTGATCCAATGTGCCAGCAATTCCTGTAAGCTGAAAGTTCTTTTGACTATTGGCTCTCTGTCTCTTCTTTTGTGCAGAAGAAAACTACATCAATAAGCGCAGTCATTTCTTATGACTTCAGTCAAGTCAAGTTTATACACAGTTGAAAATAAGAAATCTGTTTGCCTGGTTAAATAAAGGTTTAGATTAAAGTTTATTTCTATAGCACGTTTAAGACAGGAAATATAAAATAATAACAACCTGAGTAAAAACAACATAAATAAGTACCCAGAACTCAGTCTGATTTAAAAGTCCGAGAATTAAAAATGGGTTTTCAAACAGGTTTTAAAAGTGTTATGCCCAGCTCATTTAGGACATAACAAAGAATGGAAATCCACACAGGAGCAGTTTTCACAAACCCATTTATTGATCATAACGTGATAAAAAGAAACAAAAGGAAGCTAAGTGCTAACCTATAACCAACATGTGTTTTAACCTAGAAATAACTACAACACAAACAAACCAAAAAAAAAAAAATAAAACACCTAAGGTGGGTGCCTGCCTGGCACCAGCCATGCGGGGAGCACTGCTATCTTGAGAGGAAACCAGTTTATATAGACTCCCAATCAAGTGAAGCCACTTCCTAATTAGATGGGAGGAGCTGTTAATTGGAACCTGAAAAACAGACCCAATTAAAACTGGCAGGGCCAGGACCATCACAGTGTGTACTGTTGAAGCAGTCCGGATGTGAAGCAGCAGTTTGTTCTAGGGCTGTGCAATTAATCGAATTTTAATTTCAATTTAAAATTTGGCTCTAAACTATCACAAACATTGTGTAATCAAACAAAAATAATTATTATTAAGTTATTAAATTAAATTATTATTCTTAAATGAATTTGTCACATTACGATCCATATACTATTAGCCCTGATTTATGCTTCAGCATTGAGTCTTTGCAGGGCCTACATTGTAACCTACATAAGTGGCCAGCCACATTGCCAGCACTTATGCTTGTGTAGATGCATTATGTGTTAATCACTGTTAATTATGAAGCAGGAAATTTAAGCTGTGACCTGACGTGCACCTCCCAATACATGTAACTGCACAGCCCACAGTGATTGTGATTGGTTTGTTCAGCCCCATCGGTTATTCCTGTGAATTTCCAGGTACTTTTGCAGCACTTCATCTTTTTTTTTTTTTTTTATTTATCAGCAACAATCATCATCTCAATATAAGGAAAAATGTTCATAGCACCAATATAAGGACTCAAAATGTCAGCAGATTCCTGTAGGGAGATTGCTGAAACAAAGAAGTGGAAAAACTAGAGGGACAGATACGTTCACACCCAAAAAACCGACCCAGGAGCAATAAAAGTCCTGGCATTTTATTTTCTCACAATCCAGAAAATAAAGTTTCCAGAATTAACTATCAGTAGTTATTGTTTTCTGTCAGGTGACTTATGGCGTAATACCCTCTTTTTAATGTGATTAAAAAATGTGATATTATTTTGAGTATTTATGTATTTGTATGTATCCCAGTGTTAATGTGCTGGATAATCTTGAAAACTGACCTTCACTCTAAATCATTGAATTCAGGTGTTTCAGTCACTTCCATGGCCACAGCTATATAAAACCAAGCACCTAGGCATTCAGACTGCTTCTACAAACCTTTGTGAAACAATGGGTTGCTCTCAGGAGCTCAGTGAATTCCAGCAATAGAACACATTTGGGATGAATTAGAGCAGAGACTGTGTTTCAGGTCTTCTTGTCCGACATCAGTGTCCGACCTCACAAATGTGCTTCTGGAAGAATGGTCAAAAATTCCCATAAACAAACCTAAACCCTGTGGAAAGCCGTCCCAGAAAAGCTGAAGCTGTTATAGCTTCAACGGGTGGGCCGACATATTAAACCCTGTGGGTTAAGAATGGGATGTTACTCAAGTTCATGTGTGTGTGAAGGCAGACAAGCGAATACTGTTGGCAATATAGTGTGTTTCTCACAGTTGCAAAGAAACAAACAGTATTTGACCCTTCTGACTTCTCTACTGTGACTGCAGGGTCAAATTGGCCTGAACAGTATCCATGTAATATAAAGATACAGTTGGTGTCAACATGTGAAATGAACAATTTTCATTCTATATGTTTATTACATTTAAGCCAAGCAGAAGTGCCATACTGTAAAATTGCTTTAAAAAAAAGTTTTAAATGTAAAATGGGTCAGTTTGACCTGCAACATAACAGGAAGGTTAACAACCTTGTGCAGTATGTAGATCTTACAAGTTATAAATTGGAAGACCATATTATATTTTTTCCAGTTAATCTGTCAAGTCTTCTGAAAGTTGCAAATTCCCTTAAATATTTCTTAATTAATTTTAAAATTAATCTTCAAGTTATTACAGTGTGAAAAACTCTAACTGGACGATCCTGTGAACAGCTAATGACAAAGACCACAACACTTGGACATCTTCTGTCATGAAATTATTTCAGCTGTTATGTTAAATACTCCTGACCTTTGTGCACTTTGAGACTTTTTAGTTTAGCCAAAAACAGGCCAAGGAAATCAACATACAAACTGAAAAGAATTAACACCAAATGGGCTCCCACTGGCCATCACCACCTCCTCCTGTAGCCGGGTCAGACCCTGCATTTCCAAGACTTTCATGATGATCTGAAAAACAGGTCAATAATGCAGTCATCACAACCTCACTTTCATTGTCCCTAAAGGGAAATTTGCTTTGCAGCCAAGCAAGAACAAAATTATATAGAACAGACATACATACATTCAGAGGAGGACATGAAACAACAAATATGATAAATAAATATAAGTGCATCAAGTGGCAGCAGGGGGCTGAGGGTATAACAATGCAATTTTAAACACCACCTTTAAAACCAGCAGTTAATCCTTATTTAACAGGAGTGGAGCCAGAAATTGGAGTTTAATAGTTTGATGGCCCAAGTTTGTTTTTTGTTTTTTTTAAAAAACAGTTTGACCTCGTCTTTGTTTATCAGTATCTCCTGCATGATGGCTGAAGCTCAAACTCACTATAGAGGAGATCTTGGGGATACTGTATGATTTCCCCAGGTCTTAGCTGTAGCCTGCTTCATAAGAGGTAAAAGAGATCAAGGAACCTAGTACCAGCAGTGATAATACAGTGTTTTATAACTCATCTGATTAACTTCAAAGTTATTTATATCAAACCCAAGATAAATACTTAAAATGAATCAGCTGATTCCTTGTCTGAGTTAGTGCCCTATAGGTACTGGATAGCATCTTCTGATCGGTCTTATAGCTTTGATATGGGCAGCGTCCTTTTTTAAAAACAGTCTCATTGATTGATGTTTCTCTTCTAAGACCAGGGAGAGAATTGAAATAGAGGCTGAGGAAGAGCAGATGGTGGAACAACTGATGAGGTGGTGATTTGTGTCAAACTTTCTGTCCCTGCAGTCCTCATGTCACTCAGTTTTTTTTTATATTTATCATCAATGTTTGTACAGAGTGGACTTTCATTTCTCTTACATTTCTGAATTGAAACATAAAAGAGAAACAGTGTTGTGATCTGAAGACCCTATGGATGGCAGCATGGAGGGAGAAGGGTGGTGCTCACAGTAGTGTACAAAGGTGAAAACCAACCTCTAAATTCTCAAGCACACAAGACTGACCATCTTACCTCTGGGAGCATTACATCAAAGACAGACAAAATCCAGCAACTTGATCTCCCCTCGCTTGATCTTTTGATGTCATCAATCACCCCCATAAGCTCAAAGAGTAAATGGGAAAAAAATGCAAATCAATAAATTGTTTTTAGTTCTTATGTATACTCACACACGACAGATTTATCTTTTTATCTGCTGTTCACTAAAAAGCAGAAGTCTTGGCTTCAGAGAGGTAGATGGACAGATACATCTGGTTAGAGCAGATCATCGTTTAAGCTCTGAAGCCAAAGAGTAAAGGATGAACATGAAATCACTTATAAAAATAATTACCAATAGTACAATATAAATACATACCTTGATCTGATCTTTTGAAATCACTTTCAGAATTCCTCCATCCTCAGAAGCCTTTATGATCCTACAGATAACGATGAGTTAAACAAAACAAAACAAAGAACACCCAGCAGCAACTGCAAAAACCAGCATTCACTCAGCTATGTATCTAATCATTTATCAGCCACCTTTGGAACATAATGCTAAAGGACATGTTTTAGACAGCAGCAATTTTTCACACTACCTGATGAAACAGTATGTGAGTGTGTTTTTTTTTTTCGAGTCGGATCGGTTAAAACAACCAGGGACACAGCATTGCGGCATATTGATCACGTGACAATTTGGACCTGGAAATGGAGTTCTATGTCATCATTTAACAACCGGATAGGTGGGCAGGCACATCAGATTTTGCAGACTGACATAAAAGCAAAATCTCAAATATTACAGGCATGTGACTGGAAAAATTAACTTCACAGATTTCAGTGTCACAGAGAAGCAGGCCACTATATGGCACAAGATCCAGAGTATGTCCATGTTCATGTGTTGGGCCTTTAACTGACTGAACAAGATTAAAAGTGATATACCACCTGGAGCTGATCTGTGTGGAGTTTATATGTTTTCTCTGTGCCTATGTGGGTTCTCTCCAGGTACTCTGGCTTCCTCCCACTGTCCAAAGACATGCACGTTAGGTTAATTGGCAATTCTAAATTGGCTGTATGTGTGAATGTGAGTGTGAATGGTTGTCTGTTTCTCTGTGTTAGCCCTGCGATAGATTGGCAACCCTCCATGGTGTACCCTCAAACTATGGCAGCTGGGATACATTTAGCCCACCGCGATCCTGAATTTGATAAGTATAAAAAGATGGATGGATTAAGGAAATGGAGAAAAACAAACTGTTGTCTATAACCTCTGTACCCTGAAGAAGAGGAAAAACATATAGTATGTGCCATGTATCTTAGCTGAAGACACCTCTGTTCACACTTTAAGATGACCTGTGATAATATATGCAGCCCTGTCTGCACATATACAGGGGTTGGATAATGAAACTGAAACACCTGGTTTTAGACCACAATAATTTATTAGTATGGTGTGGGGCCTCCTTTTGCGGCCAATACAGCGTCAATTCGTCTTGGGAATGACATATACAAGTCCTGCACAGTGGTCAGAGGGATTTTAAGCCATTCTTCTTGCAGGATTGTGGCCAGGTCACGACGTGATGCTGGTGGAGGAAAACGTTTCCTGACTCGCTCCTCCAAAACACCCCAAAGTGGCTCAATAATATTTAGATCTGGTGACTGTGCAGGCCATGGGAGATGTTCAACTTCACTTTCATGTTCATCAAACCAATCTTTCACCAGTCTTGCTGTGTGTATTGGTGCATTGTCATCCTGAAACACAGCACCGCCTTCAGGATACAATGTTTGAACCATTGGATGCACATGGTCCTCCAGAATGGTTCGGTAGTCCTTGGCAGTGGCACGCCCATCTAGCACAAGTTTTGGGCCAAGGGAATGCCAGGATATGGCAGCCCAAACCATCACTGATTCACCCCCATGCTTCGCTCTGGGCATGCAACAGTCTGGGTGGTACGCTTCTTTGGGGCTTCTCCACACCGTAACTCTCCCGGATGTGGGGAAAACAGTAAAGGTGGACTCATCAGAGAACAATACATGTTTCACATTGTCCACAGCCCAAGATTTGCGCTCCTTGCACCATTGAAACCGACGTTTGGCATTGGCACGAGTGACCAAAGGTTTGGCTATAGCAGCCCGGCCGTGTATATTGACCCTGTGGAGCTCCCGACGGACAGTTTTGGTGGAAACAGGAGAGTTGAGGTGCACATTTAATTCTGCCGTGATTTGGGCAGCCGTGGTTTTATGTTTTTTGGATACAATCTGGGTTACGACCCGAACATCCCTTTCAGACAGCTTCTTCTTGCGTCCACAGTTAATCCTGTTGGATGTGGTTCGTCCTTCTTGGTGGTATGCTGACTTTACCCTGGATACCGTGGCTCTTGATACATCACAAAGACTTGCTGTCTTGGTCACAGATGCGCCAGCAAGACGTGCACCAACAATTTGTCCTCTTTTGAACTCTGGTATGTCACCCATAATGTTGTGTGCATTGCAATATTTTGAGCAAAACTGGGCTCTTACCCTGCTAATTGAACCTTCACACTCTGCTCTTACTGGTGCAATGTGCAGTTAATGAAGATTGGCCACCAGGCTGGTCCAATTTAGCCATGAAACCTCCCACACTAAAATGACAGATGTTTCACTTTCATTGTCCAACCCCTGTACATCCCTCTCATCACAGCCATCCCTCAGTTCAATAGTTGCTCTTTACTGAGCCTAGTTGTATGGAAGTGCAACCTGGTAGTGTACCTTGTTCCTCTCTTTCGGGGAACAGAGGTTATAGACCTAACTGTCTCTATCTGCTTCTGCCTCAGTTCAAATTTATTCTGAATGGCTTTGATTGCCCAAATAACCCAACAGCAGACATTGGTTCATCCAAATAAAAGGTCCTGTCCATATCCGGGAAATCGAAGAGGGTCAGCCACAGATGCTGCTGTGCCCCTACTGTTGAAGTGATCCCTCTGAGCAGCGACAGCAGAGCAGAATACACTGAGAATGTAATCCGTGGTGACCCGACCTCATTATGGAGAGGCACCAGTGGGCTGTCTGGGGAGATTAGTGACCCGAGCTCCATCAGGCCTGGTATGTCTGGAGCACAGTGATGAAGCAGTGCTCACCTGAGCCCAATAAATCTTGTCTGAAACATGGAGAATCTGTGGTGCTTGGATAGAAGAGTTGAGGGGCTACTCACACCATGGCTAAGGGAGGGGGCCAGATAAGCTGCCAGGAATAGCTCCATAGGCAGTGTGTAGGCTAAGCTAGCCTCCGCTGCACCATCAAGCTCCAGATACTGTCCATAGCAGAGTACAGTGGTTTACTCCATGAAGTGATTAGCTCAGCAACAAAGTCTGGGAACTTGGGTAGACATTTGTTGAGCATTATGGACTCCGGTGGAAGGAAAAAGTCATCTAGCCCATCAACATACTCTATGTGGTCTACACAGTTAATTGCAACGACATCATCCAGATACTCCTGGCAACTGCCAAACCCAGACTCAACCATCGGATTGCCTGACAGGTAAGCTTGATTTGTCACTCCAGAGAACATGTCTCCACTGCTCTAGAGTCCAGTGGTGGCGTGCTTTACACCACTGCATCCAACACTGTGCATTGCGCTTGGTGATGTTAAGTTTTGGATGCAGCTGCTTGGCTGTGGAAAACCCTTCCATGAAGCTAATTGAGCTAATTTGAAGGCCACATGAAGTTTGAAGGTTTGTAGTGATTGACTCTGCAGAGTTGGCAGCCTCTGCACATTATGTGCCTCAGCATCTGCAGACCCCGCTCTGTGATTTTACGTGGCCTACTACTTTGTGGCTGAGTTGCTGTTGTTCCCAGTTGCTTCCACCCATTTATTACACTACTAAGAGTTGATTGGCATATTTAGTAGCAAGGACATTTCACAGCTGGACTGACCATGCTGGAATTCACTGAGTTCCTGCCCTTATGAAAATTCACTATGGTTACCTATGGTTTTTATGCAGTAACCATGGTTTTACCATGTAAAAAACCATGGTTACTGCATAGGAAAGCATAGTGGATTTTTGTAAGGGTGAGAGTGACCCATTCTTTCACAAATGTTTGTAGAAGCAGTCTGCATGCCTAGGTGCTTGGTTTTATACACCTATGGCCATGGAAGCGATTAGAATGCCTGAATTTAATGATTTGGATGGGTGAGTGAATATTTTGGCAGTACAGTATATGTGTTGTACAAAGTGAAATCGACTGAAAAGGAACCACAGAAAATAGAAGAGCTGAAACAAACTACCAGCCAGCATGGCGCCATGGACGGGCAAAATGAAACATTGCATGAGATCAACACTAGTGCAGAGATAAAAGGTGTTGTCTGTCTGTAAGAGAGTGAAGGGATTTCTGCTTTGGAACATTGGCCTTTTGTCTCGTTCTTACTTGGTGGCTCCTCCTTCATTACAAACAATGTTTATACTCTATACTGACACCTGCTGACAGGAATGTTTATTCCCCTGCCAAAACACAGAGGTGGAGTGTTAACAGTCACAAGTTAATTTCTACAACTTACTGTCCTGTAACAACATGAGAACATAGATGTCTCCTATTTTTTTTAACCACACATTTATTTTCTTTCTGAGCTGTCTGTGACTCTGTGTCCCAGAACTGTAGGCGGAGGAGATAAATTAGTTTTTTTCCAATGATTAATTACACAACATTTCACACAATCCCAATAGGAGTTTCATCAGATGTTTTATTTTTTTCAACACTGTTTTGAACTTTGGAATGTAGTGTTTGTCTCTGAAGAACTGGAGAAACTTCTCACGACTTCAGCTGACATAGTTTATTATATTCTTTTGTCAAGTCATGGGATTTCTGGATAATTAATTGGTTTCTTAACATAGCTCAAGGGTTTTTCCTCACACACCACAAAGTCCGTGGAAGCCAGTATAGTGTGTACACTGTCAACAGTTACTAATATTTACATTGTAGACACCACAAAATATTAATGGTATGTGTGAGCACCAGCTCATTAAAACTATTGGTCACACAAACTGTGAACTAATCATCAAAGAGGTGCTCTGTACAATGAGTTGGATTAGCACACCACCTGCAGTTATTGCAGAGGTTTGTGGATGCACATTTGGAGTTGTCTGGAAAGCTGGTATGCAGAGCAAGTAATCAGATTTATTACTCTACAGTTGTCTTTCAACTCTGAAATTTTTCATCTAAATAAATGGTCAGTTACTTGTTTCTTCAGCACATTATGGTCATTATAGTAATTCTGTCTCGATACTTCTTCATCATGTTTTTGTTTTGTTTGTGTTTGTCGCTGTGTGGCAGGCAGGGTTGGACCCAAATTCAGGATGCAAAGCCAGAATCTTAACTTGAGGTGCAGTTTTTAATTATGAAGACTTGAACAACACAAATAAAAAAAAAAGTCAAAAATCAAGGCAAGAGCAAAGACCAAAATTACTAAAGCCTCAATAAAAGGGACAGTGCAGGAAAGTACACACAGCTTCCAAAAACACAAATGACAATGCAACAAAGAACAGGGGGAAAACACAGACAATATATACATACAGTAATGAAACAAGAGGAAACAGCTGGGGAGATCAGGCGAACAAAACACACTAACGTGACACAGGAAGCAAAACTATACACAAAGCACACTGGACAAGCAATTGCCAAAAGAAAAACAGGAAGTGACTAAACATGACACAACATAGACTTGACAAATAAGGAGGCTGTCACACAGAGGAAATCTAAACATGTGACTAAATGGAAACCTATTACAACACACAGGCTGACATAAGACAGGGAAGCAACTAAACGAGGAAGACACAGATGCCTGAAACAGAAACACAGAAGACTCGACACAGGAGGGATAACAGAGGAACTGGCACACCAGAACACATGGAGACAGATACACTGAGGAGAACAGACACAGGAAGACAAGAACACAGTGAAACCAGAGTGAAATACAAATAACTGTAGCCAAAAACAGAATACAAAACAACAACAACAAACGGAGAAGCCAAAGCTATAAGAAAAACTAGTAAACACAACCAGAAATATTAAAAAACAGAACGTCACTAAAAGAACTCGAAACACTAGGCCACCTGCCCAGGACTATGACAGTTTTACCGTATTTTTCGGGCTATAAGGCGCACTTAAAATCCTTAAATTTCCTCAAAAATCGGCAGTGCACCTTATAATCCGGTGTGCCTTATGTGTGAATTCTTCTCGTGCTTACTGACCTTGAACCAATTTTATGTGGTACACTGCGCTCAAAAATATGTCGAAATGTTTTAGTGCGACTTTGGTAAGGGACGTTTAATAAATATCGAAATATTCCAGAGCGTACAAAGCGTACAACAGGGGGGTGGGGGGGTACGCTTTTCAAATAGTTGGGCGCTCCCGTCTGAGTGGAATTTTTTTATTCTAAAGAAACTGCATGATGTATAAGAAATAGAAAATAAAGAAATGAAAGTACCATAATTGTAAAAGCTATTGTTTAGGTTCTTTTTTCATAAACGCTGATATTAACCAGTTAATGTCCTCTTTCTTTCCTAGAATGAACTTTGGATGTGCATCAATACTACACTTCCAGGTAAGCCAGGTGTGCTTATGATGCCAGTATGTACTGATTCTGAACCTTTTAGTTTGGGGTTTAACGATAATATCTATAACTATGTATAAATAACTATCTATAAATATGACTGTCTTTGTAACAGTTATGGTGGATACCTACACTAATGTAAAAAAATAAAATAAAGTGAATGTTGGACTTAGTCCAGAAACAAGACAGAATATTCAATACTTGATAGACAGTTTCTACTCCTCAGCCTGAAAAGGCTTATGGAGTATTGTTGTCACCTTGCCCGGTGTGTTAGTGGCCAATTTTCAACTTTTTTGGGGGGGGCTTTTTGGCCACAGCAGTTTTCATTGAAAGTAGAGAGACAGGAAACAGGGGGAAGATACAGGGGAAGACACGCAGGCAAGCTGGTGACAGGCCACTTGCACCGCAATGCGGCATATGTATGTGGTCGCCTGCTCAGCCACTGAGCCACCCAGGTGCCCGCCAATTTTCAACTTTGTTAGCGCAATAACTTGAGGACCATGTGACATAGGATGTTCAAATTCACGCCATAAATGCATCTAATAAAAATCTCAGTCATGTTCGAATCTCAGTGAGGTCAAGCTCAGAGGTCAAGTTTTCTGAAAATATTGTGAGCATAACGATGTGACCTGGGCTGTTCAAATTCATACCATAAAGGCATCTACAAAAAATCTCGTACAACTTAGTTCTTACCATAATAATGCCAGTCACAGAAAGTGACAGTATTCTCAGTGGTTTATATTTATTATGATTTGAGCTTCATCTCGTTGTCTATTTTAACAATGTCTAATGTAGATTCATCCCTAAATATCACTTTTCAGTCATCCACAATCCACCACTGTCTGTAGCTCACTGTTTAGGGCAGGGGTCGGCAACCCACGGCTCCGGAGCCTCATGTGGCTCACTCAGGCTTAATCTGCAGCTCTGTGTGGCTCGCGGAAGTAAATTATAAGTATCCAATTGAAGTGCATTTTATTTTTGTCAGTTCGGTTTTTGTTGTAGTTTTAAATTGGAACATTATTGTGATCTTGAAATATTAAAATAAAATCATTTTATTTATTTATTTATTTTCATTTCTCAATATATGCGTCACTCGCGGTAGCTGCTACCAGAAGCCGGTAGCCGCTAACGGCTTCTGCTAGCATTTGCAGCCCTCATTGTTTTGTTTTCCATGGAAACTGGGTTCAAATGGCTCTATCCGGATTACAGGTTGCCGACCCCTGGTTTAGGGGTTAGTGCTTGTTTTCCATTGGCTTTTCTCTATGTCAATCATATTTTGTTCAACTCATCTAATACAATTCTGTCGCAAAATTGAAAATTGTTTGACCTATGTTTCATGAAGGAAGAATGTTAAGGCATAAGCAAAAATATTAGGGGTGGGACTCGATTAAAAAAATTAATCGAATTAATTAGAAGCTTTGTAATTAATTAATCGAAATTAATCGCATTTTAATCACATTTTAATATTGAACATGAGAAATATTAATTTAAGTTTGGTTGATGAATTAATCAATATACATAAGCTTAAACTTCAAAATTTTATTTTCCCACCAGTCTACTACACAGACCAATGAAGGGTGGAAGTGCTCCTGTGATAAGCAAACTCCTGAAATTAAAGTTAAGCATCATAACTGGATAGTTTTAGTCAACATTAATGTCTCACTTAATATAGTTGGAAATTAATCATTCGCTCAGCTGTATTCCTTGATGTTGTTATGCTTGTTTTAACAGCTTATTTTGAATAAAGATTTAAAATTAAACCACAAAAAGGAGCAAAAGTTCGCTCTCTGTTTAACCAGCTGCTTTTCCACAGCTGTGCTTCGCACTGGTTGGTAGGCGACATGAGCTACGCAGAGGTGAGGGCAGGTGACGCTGATATGAAGGCTAGCTGCTCACTTCCAATCTTTGCGGTCTTCCTGGGCTGCGAAGGACGTGGCCCCTGAATATGGACATTGTGCGTCGATATAATCTGTATGCCGGGAACTCGTGCACTGAGAAACGTTCTACGGTGCAAAGTGCAATTAAAATGCGTTAAAATTTTTAATTTGTTTATTTCCCCGTAATTAATTAATCAAAATTAACACGTTAAAGTCCCACCCCTAAAAAATATATTTGGGGGATGGGGGGCTTTCGAGTAGTATTATCTATAAAGACTGTAACTGTTATGGTGGACACAACACTAGTGTAAAACATCCTCTGCAAAGGTGAAAGTTGAACTTCATCAGTTGATCAGAAACAAGACAGATTATGCAACAGAGTTAAAAAGTTGAATTAACATCTTGTAATTGTAAAAAGTTACGGAACACTGTGAAACACATTTTTGATGTGAACAAGTACTGGTCTCGAGTAACATTTGAAATCTTTTTTAAAAAAAAACATTCTTAAGGTAAGTTGGGTGTTCCTGGCTGAGTACTAAATCAGTGTCCAAAAGATACCCCAGAACTGTAATGGAAATAGAAACTAGAAATAACTTGCCACATGATACTTAACCACATGTTCAATCTTCTGCATTCATTTGCATAAGAATAAGTGGTAGCTGGTAAATCTGTTAAAGCTGTGAGAAGAGTCAGGCAGTAATTCAAAGGACTGTGTTCTGTCTGTGCTCGGAAGAAATGTACCTGTCAGATGCCTAATAACCTCCAGATTTCATACCTTTCTGTATCTGATGAACACTGACGTCCAGAGAACCTGAGAAGTCTGTAAGGATTTAACCTGTTGAGGAAAAAAGTTGTCCTTAGATTCTCCCAGACTAAGCTATTACTGATGTTCACTGGATTCCAGCAGCATTCACAGATTTACTCTGGTGGTGTTTCAGGTTAACAATACCCTTCATTTCTCTCAACGCATTTGCACAAAACTTACAAAATTCTAATCGAAAACAAACACCAATGATCCAAAACTTTGAGCAGTCACAAATGAAGTAAATAATATTAATCTCTGTTCATATTTTGTCAACAATAATAAATAAATCTGTCTCCAAGTTAACCCTCATAAAAACAAGTTCACATGGCAAATTGTTGATTCTGTGATGTGTGATTTGGCTCCAGGAGTATCCAAGAAGTCAGATGGCTGGGTGGGGCTGGGTTGCTGTGAGCTGGCTATCTCAACTGAGTGTCGCAGGGAATGCAAACAGGTGAGATGGTGTGGAAAAGTGTGGCCTGCTGTCATTTTAAAAATGATTTCCCCAACATTTGTATTTTGGCTTTGTATTGAGTTGTATTCATGACAGAGTTTATCTGCTTGTATTTTATTAATTTTTCCCTGTGTAGGCATCATCAAAAAATGATATAACAAAAGTATGCAAAAAAGTCACAGAGGTAAGTCCAACAGCTTTCGAACTGCAGATTGTGTGCAAATGCAGTGTTCTTACTTAAATTAAATGGAAAAAGTTAAATGCTCCAACTCTTTGTAACTTCCTACCACTCAGTTTTTTTAAATCTTTGCCTGTATACTTGCTTCTTAAAATTTTCTGGATGGACAGTTACACACTGGTGAATGGATTGTTAGTGTTTCTGCTTAAACCATCAGTGTGATAGTGTTGTTTAAGTTATGTTGTGTTTACTATCTTTGTGAATGTGTAAATTCCAGTGTTTGTGTGGGAAATGAACAGTGTGAATACCATCATGACAGAGACTCCCATTGTAATGTATCGTCTTATTTTGGCTGCACCCTTTAGAAATGTATGATGTTTTAAAAAATTAGCATTAGGTGTGGAAACTGGTAATGTTTCCACAGTTGTAGATATTAATGAAACTCATTTGAGCAGAATAACATGTAACCCAGGCTGTTGTCTTGTTATTAGCCTGTATGTTCCTTTCACACTCAGAAAATATTTGATAAATTCACTCAGGGCCTTCAAGAGATACTTTGACTCAAGAATGAACTGGTCAGATTTTAGTTATCAAAGGTCAAAATCACTGTTATCTCACGTGTCCCAATCTTTGTGAATGCAATATATCAGGAACTCCTAGAGGAATTCAATTAATTACATGTGACTCAAACGTTCACCTAGACTCAAGAATAAACTGATCAGATTTGGTAATCAAAGGTCAAGGTCACCGTCACATCAGTGGTTAAGCAGTCATTCTGAAACTGTGGTGTCACAGGATTAATTGAGGCAAAGGATGGTTGAAAGGCAAGAATTAAACAAAACATATTTCTGCTGCACAAAATTCTGGTACTTGTATTGAAAAACGTGAGTAAGCTGAAGAGCAGTCACTGGTATCACCACAGCTCCTTGTTTTCATTCTAGAACTCCCTCTACAGCTGCATCACTAAAAATGAAGGTAATCTCTCTCTCTTTCTTTCTCTCTCTCTGACTTACACACATTTGTTTGCTGTATTTTTTTTCTCTGCTTTTTGCTTTGTCATACATACTGTAAATATGTATATATACAAATGTGTAAATATACAACATCCACTTACAAATAGCAGAGCCTAATAATTTCCTGTTTAGAGGATGACTGTTTGTTGTATTTCTCTACCTGGAATAACCTGAGGGGGTATTCATTTTCTAGAGGTACAATGCTGTGAAAAAGTTTTTGCCCTTTTCCTGATTTCTTTTTGCATATTTGTTATGTTTTAGATCATCAACAAAGTTTTAATAGAAGACAAAGATAATCCAAGTAAATACAAAATGCAGTTTTTAGCTCTGCTTTGACAACAGTCAGCAGAGCTGATCCAATACCGGTCCATCTGTCAGTCCCATCCTTTGTCTGTCAACTTTTTGCAAAATTTGATATGTATTTATATTTGAAATCCCCTGTATCTTAGCAGAAATATTCTTTGGGTAAATGTGACAGATTTTTGATTTTTTTTTTTTACTTCTTGATATTTTTTTTTTTCCTTCTTCATGAATTTTAGAAGTTTTCAAAAAATTCTGTACATATTCAGAGTCCATGGTGACATGCTGACAGCTGGTTACCAGCTGCTGGCAAAGTTATGTTATGAAAATGTAAATTAGATCGATAAAAGGTGCAGGATATGTCTGATTCTGGGAAAACATAATTTTTCATTTAGTGTTTGCTAAGATTTCCTACATTTTTTCTATCAGGTTACAATTTAATATTTTGATTTATGCTCCTCTTCCTGACCAGACTGGAAGTGTTGTTGCTCCAGGTGAGGTCGTTACTTAGGTGTACACCCAAGTACCAGTAGCTGGGGACCACTTCCACTGCAGATCCTCCAATGTGCAGGGGCAGGACGGGTTGCGTGACCCTTCTGAAGTCCACGATCATCTCCTTGGTTTTTGTGACATCGATGCAGAGACTGTTCTCTCTGCACCAACCCTCCAGGTGTTCCATCTCCTGCCTGTTAGCAATGCATCCGACCACTGCTGTGTCATCCGCAAACTTCACAATATGACAGCCTGGGTGTTGAGCAGTCATATGTAAGCAGGGTGAACAGAAGAGGGCTCAGCACACATCCCTGAGGGGAGCCTGTGCTGAGGATGATGGGGGAGGAGGAGACGTAGTAGATCCTCACAGATTGCGGCCTGTTCGTCACAGTCCCTTAGCACCAGTCCAGGGATGTTGTATGGGCCAGCAGCTTTGCGGGGACTAATCTTCTGGAGAATCCTCCTCACCTCTGCTGGGGTCACACTGAGGGGCTCTTCTCCAGGTGGTGGGGTGAGTCTGATGGTGGAGGGGGTGGCAGGGTCCTCAGAGCAGGTGTAGAACCTGTTTAGAATGTCAGGCAGAGAGGGGTCGCTAGGGCATTGTGCATCTCTGGAGTTATGGTCTGTGATGCACTTAGTGCCTTTCCACATGCTCCGTAGATCTGGGAGCATGTGTGGATGCAGCCATCCAGTACTTTTAACTTTGTTGTGGTTGAATTATGAAATTAACAGAAAAAAGCCTCATAATTTCTAGTACTTGATTATATGGGAAGCAGTCAAGGATTGAAAACATTTTTCCCTTTCACCAAATGCTGTAGGAATCAACTTTTAGAGAGTCATCTTTTAAATTTGGATTTTACAAATTTCTTACAGCTCATCAAAATCTTCAGAAATGCAGTACATTAATTATTAACTTTAATTGCTTCTCTTCCCATGTTTATCAGCCAATCTTTCCATCTTGGTTGAATGGTTCATAAATTTCAGTGTGTTACAGTTTAATGAAGATCCTTGTAACAAATCTTCAAAGATGGCATAGCCCCCAAGCTTACAAACTTCCACTTGCACACAGGTACTCCATTTCTGAAGCACATAATGAATGGAAAAAAGAACTACACATGAATAATGCTTGGCTAGGAAAGTTGTGCCGTCTGCTATTCCTCTTGTTTGATCAGCTCAATGATGGTTGATCTACAGCCAAATTAGTTTCCTTTCCAATATATCGCATATTGTACAGATGAAACATTTGACAGTGGAGGTCTCTAGGCCATCAGGTCTCTTGTTAAATTATGATTTTATTTATTAATGGAAAAAAGCTATCCAAACCTATCTGGTCTGATGTGGAAAAAGTCATTGCTCCCTAAACTATTAATAACTGGATGTGCCACCCTGGGCAGCAAGAATTGTAATTAAGCATTCGTGATAACTGGCAATAGGTCTTTTACATCGCTGTGGAAGAATTTTGGCTTACTCTTCTTTGCAGAACAGCCTGTTTTAAGCCCATGCCAAAGCATGTCAATAGGATTTAAGTCTGGATTTTGACTAGCCCACTCCAAAATCTGTATTATATTTTGTTTTGTTTGTTTTTTGAGCTTTTGAGAGCTGGGGCCTATTCCAGAAAGCAGGTTTAGCTAAAAACTTCAATTCTGAGTCAGTTACCAGGGCAACAGACTCTGTGAACCTAACCTAACATGCTCGCTCGCTGGCAGGTTTTATCCAACAAACTCTGAGCGTCTCTTTGACTCCTCCCCTCCTGCTGCACCTGACCCAATTCTGGCACTTTGATTCATTTCCACATTCATAAAGTCACTGCAAAGCGGTCAGAGGAGTGAATTCATCTGCAGATGTTCATGTTTTCAAAAGCACTGAAATCCCAGTTAGATGTTAGTTCATTATTTTTGTACGTAACATGAAGTTTTACAGTCGTTCATTCATCAACAGGCTGTAATGATGGAGACAGCGATGATGTCATGGATTTATAATGAGCGCAGCTGCAGCTGTCAGACTGTCAGTCAGTTTTTCTGAAACATTTACTGTAGTTACTGTAGCATCACTTTTTACATCACACTGATTTGTATGAAGCTTTAGACACAGAATACACTGATCAATGATCGATCATTGGTCGTGTTGTAAAAGGTCACTGATGAAAAAATGTCTGGATCCTGGAGATGATGTGAATTTTTGAGTGAATTTAGGCTGAAATGATTTTAAGACTTGAAAACTGAACTTATATGTATTTAAAGTGACTTAAATGGTGTCAACACCAAAGTTATGGTGTCTCAAATTCAGAGTATAAATCTCGGCATATTTTCCACTGAAAATCACCTAAATTGGTCATCATAGGCTCCATAACGGATCAGCAAACCATGTCAGAGTCCACCTGCACTGCAGGAGGATCCAAACAGATCAGGATCACAGTTTCAGATAAGGTCTAGATCCAGTTCAGGCTCCAGTCATTTCCCATCTCATCCAGTCCAGATCTGTTAATAATGGATTAATTTTCCCAGCATGATCTGCATTCTAATTAAAATGTCTCATCCTCCCAAAACTGTACTGAAATATTTAAGATCTTTAAAGCTGAGACATTCATTATAACATGTTTCCCTTTATTGGTGAAACATTACATTCATTACAGACTTTCATTACATTCATTACAAAGCTGCTCTGCATGATTTCAGCTAAATATGACTGACATCTGACCTTTAACAGTAACTCAGTGTAGCATCTCTGCTGTGGCTGTCAGAAAGCCATCATTGATCAGTGAAGCTGATCTTAGATCAGATTAGAAATGCTTAAACTGGAGACATTAAAGTAGTTTTTCTGTAAATCTCATTACTCATTTTTATCTAGTAATGGCAGAAATGATGAAATTCTCAATTTAAAAAATTAATAAAGTGAGGTTGACCCTGCTCCCAGCAGATGTTTTAGCTGATTTGTTTATCTCACAAATGTGCCTCTCCAAAAAATTTAATCATAGGTCCTAGGTCCTATTGCCCGTGTCCATAATTTTCCTTTGACCTTTACTTTTCTACCAAGATTTTTATTAGATGTATCTATAGTGTGAATTTGAACATCCTAGGTGACAATCTTCTTGAGTTATTGTGCTCACAAGATTTTCAGAAAACTTGACCTTTGACCTTTAGCTTGAAGTCAAGGTTGCTGAGATAACCATGAGTGGCACTGGAAATGGAAACACACAGAAGCAGTGTAATGTCAGTGGGACTGTCTTGTTGCCTTCACATTGTTTTAATCAACTTGGTTTTAGTCACCAAATGGTCAGGGAAGCAACAATGAGTTTGAGTTGGCTTTTACTCCTTATGGTTGTTTATTCTGCTTTTTGTGCAGTCTCTTTGAGCACCTGGAGCCTTACCGTCATTATCAGAGGTCAGAGTAGCACACTGCTGTCTCTCTGTGGTCCAATTTGGTGCACTCTCTCTATAACCACTTGTGTTTGTAGTGTTTCGGTGCCAAGTACTTCTAGTAAACATGATTCCAAAAATGTGCATGGGTCTCATCCTTCAGCTCCCTCTGGCAGGTTTATTAGCCTCAAATTATTTTGCCTGGACCTCCATTTCATGTTTTTGTGCTCCAGGGCTTTTTTCTCGGACTCTGGTGTGTTCATTTCAGCTTGTAGTTTCAGTGTTGTTCTCAGTGCTACAGTAGATGTGCGTATCTCTGTTTGTGCTACTTGCTCAGTGCAGTCATTTATCTCTTTCCTCGTGCTCTCAGTTGCTCCCATGACTCTGTCAAATCTTGAGGAGAACTCAAGATGTTTATGGATGTTGCAACACACAATATTTTGGCCACCTTCCTCGCCTCAGCTTTCTCCTCTCCACCCTGTATCACCATGTGAAATGTGCTAGCGTTAGCTCTCTGTACCTCACCATGAAGACAGTAGTCAGTTAACTTGGGTTGTTTTGACTTTTCACTCCCTTCTTGACTAGTTGTTGTTGCTTTAGGCATTATCCTGTTGACATGCACACATTTACACTATAATTTCTAAGAGAGGAAAATATGTTTAAAAGAAATAGAGTGTGAACAGCGGAGCCGCAAGGTAAATGTCCTTTCACATGGCCGCCATAAGAGAAAGTTCTAAGCTCTTCAATTTTAATGTTGACCATACTTCGATTAAAATGTTTTATAGTTGTTTATATGGGCTTTTACACCTGAGTAACAAAAATCACCTCCAGGGAGTTATTAAGTAATTGCATGGTTTTCCCTGAACAAACTGGATGTGTGCAAGGTCAGGACCCTAAAAAAAAAAAAAAAAGCCCACTCTGTCCTGGCTGACTCAAGCCAATCCCTTCATGGCCTCTTCAGGTTGCTCCCATGAGACCACAGATATGTGGTGCCACAGTCCTGGACTAACAGGCTCAAAAACTGTTTTGTTGCTGTGGCAATAAAACCTTTGACCTTCACACTCATCTAAGATTTTTAGTAGATGTATCTATGGGGTGAATTTGAACATCCTACCTCATATCTTTTTGAAGATATCACTTACAAGATTTTCAGAAAAACTCTCTGACCATCTTTCATGCAAGTTTGGTATGAATCGGACAACAGACAGACAAACATACCAAACACAATACCCTGTTCCTCCCTCTGGCAGCAGGGTAACAACTGCATTTCATATTTACTTGGGGTGTCTTTTTTTAATACTAAAATTTATTTGATGATCTGACACATTTAAGTGTGGCATATGTTAAAAAAAAAAAAAAAAAAGAAACCTAAGAATTCAGGAAGTGGGCAAATACTTACAGTACAATATAAATACAGTGCAATCTACAGTTCAATGTGATTCCATAGATCATGGTGTTTCTATTTATTTGGTGTTTTAATACATATATTTTTAAATTTGGTGTTTTTATTTGTTTTCATTGTGACCTGATGAAGCATAATTTTGTTCTGCACTGCATCTTTGATGTGGTGTCTGAATGACAAAGTGAATCTGAAATATTTTTTCACGGCACTGCAAATACCCTAGACAATTGGACTGGCATTTTGGTTGAATTTGAAAACCACAAGCCCACTTGGCACAGCCATTTTATAGTTTGTTTCTAACCTTAGCTGATTGTTTGTAAAATGACTGTGGTGTGTTTAACCCATGTGTGTTTGTGTGTGCTCCTGCAGTGGGCTCTACATGCTGCAGCTATGCAGGGCGTCACACCACCTGCAGAGAGTACTGCCAGGCCATCTTCAGAACTGACTCAACGCCCACCATGTCCCAGATTAGCGCTGTCAAAGATTACTGTCAGAGTCACAGCGCTCAGCTAATCAGCTGTGTCAACAACTTCACAAAGTCCTACCCCATACACAGCCCTGTTGACAGTAAGTCTGTCTGTTTCAGACACTGATGGAACCAAAATAGTCATACTGTGGTATTTTTGACATACATCTCAGTGTTTTCTATGAGGAGAGTTAAGCATTCAAATAAAAAGTAAAAGCCACATCTGAGATGTTACTAACACATATATAAAGTAACAAACAATTCCCGGTGTCAACCCGCAACACCTGCTTTCTTTTTTCTCCTGTTGTCTATATTCATATAAACAGTGGCTTGCAAAAGTATTCATACCCCTTGAACTTTTCCATATTTTGTCACATTACAAGCACAAACAAATATATTTCACTGGAGTTTAATGTGAAAGACCAACACAAAGTGGTATACCATTGTGAAGTGGAAAGAAAATTATACATGATTCAAAACACTTTTTACAAATAAAAAACTGAAAAGTGCGGTGTGCAAAAGTATTCAGCCCCCCTGAGTCAATACTTTGACTCCAACAGGTTTTCTTCCAAGATTGCCCTGTATTTGGCTCCATCCATCTTCCCATCAACTCTGACCAACTTCCCTGTCCCTGCTGAAGAGAAGCAGCCCCAGAGCATGATGCTGCCACCACCATATTTGACAGTGGGGATGGTGTGTTCAGAGTGATGTGCAGTGTTAATTCTCTGCCACATATAGCGCTTTGCATTTTGGCCAAAAAGTTCAATTTTGGTCTCATCTGACCAAAGCACCTTGTTCCACATGTTTGCTGTGTCCCCAACATGGCTTCTGGCAAACTGCAAACAGGACTTTTTATGGTTTTCTTTTAACAATGGCTTTCTTCTTGCCACTCTTCCATAAAGGCCACATTTGTGCAGTGCACGACCAATAGTTATCCTGTGGACAGATTCCCCTACCTGAGCTGTGGATGTCTGCATTTCGTCCAGAGTCACCGTGGGCCTCTTGGCTGCATCTCTGATCAGTGCTCTCCTTGTTTGGCCTGTAAGTTTAGGTGGACAGCCTTGTCTTGGTAGGTTTACAGTTGTGCCATACTCTTTCCATTTCTGGATAATGGATTGAACAGTGCTCCGTGAGATGTTCAAAACTTGGGAAATCTTTTTATAGCCTAGGCCTGCTTCAAACTTCTCCACAACCTTATTCCTGACCGGTCCGGTGTGTTCTTTGGACTTCATGATGCTGTTTATTCCCCAATATTCTCTTAATCAACCTCTGAGACACACAGAGCAGCTGTATTTGTACTGAGATTAGATTACACACAGGTGGACTCTTTTTAGTCATTAGCAGTCATCAGGCAACTTCTGAATGCAATTGGTTGCACTCAGAGTAAAGGGGGCTGAATACTTTTGCACACCGCACTTTTCAGTTTTTTATTTGTAAAAAATGTTTTGAATCGTGTATAATTTTCGTTCCACTTCACAATTGTATACCACTTTGTGTTGGTCTTTCACATTAAATTCCAGTGAAATATATTTATGTTTGTGGTTGTAATGTGACAAGTTCAAGAAAAGTTCAAGGGGTATGAATACTTTTGCAAGCCACTGTATTAATGCACAATATTTTCCCCAAAATCTGTTCTTATTTGTATATTTTTATGGCTTTTTTATCAGACACCAGAACAACTATGAATGTATCTGAAACATTCCTAGTTAAGACCAGTGGTAATCACCTGTCAGTTACAAATTATTTCTAAGTTGCTGCAAAATTATTTTTTTAACACTTTTGACAAAATCAGTACACACAAGTTTAAAATGACAAGTTTGATGTTTTCTTCTATATTTATATGTAAAATGGTAACTAAGAGAAGTTAAATGCAGCAAACTGAATAGAGAAAGGTGTGTCACTTTTTTTTTTTAATGATCTCCAAATGCAACCAAAAAGTTGCTAATTCAAAGTCACTATCCATCCATTCACTTCCGCTTATCCTGTTCAGGGTCATGGAGCGGCTGGAGCCTATCCCAGCTGACATAGGGCAAGAGGCAGGGTACACCCTGTACACGTCACCAGCCTGTCGCAGGGCCAACAAAGACAGACAGACAACCATCCACACTCATGCTCTCATTCACACCTATGGGCAATTTAAAGTGGCCAACTAACCTAACCCCAGTAAATGCATGTCTTTGGACTGTGGGAGGAAACCGGAGTACCTGGGGAAAACCCACGGAGACACAGGGAGAACATACAAACGCCACACAGAGAGAGAGAGAGAGAGAGAGAGAGAGAGAGAGAGAGAGGCCCAGGCCAAGGCGGAATCGAACCCAGGCCTTCCAGATGGTATTCTAACTGTGAGGCAGCAGTGCTAACCACCGTGCCACCGTGATGACCACAAAGTCACTAATTTGGCAAAAATTATATTCTTCCACTGCTTAAAAAGATGGTAGATGATAGCTTTTTGATCTACCATTATGTTGCAACATGGCACCACCCTGAACATCAATAGCAAGTTGTCCAATGTAGTAGGGCCACTTAAACTTAATTAAAAAGAGATACAAATATCTTCTATTACTTTGGCCACTTTGGTCATTCTTTGACTGTTATTGTGAGTGTGGAAATTAAGTGGATGACGTATAATGACTTACTCTCTACTGTTATGGTGCATCCAGGCCTGTACTGCTGTGACCGGGCAGCTACCCACTGCCAGATGGCTTGCCGGCGAATCCTTCGCACTATGAGCACAGAGCATGAGATTATGGAGGGTCTGATCAAAGAATGTGGCTCCCAGCCCCTCCCACAGGAGCCTATGTGGCAATGCTTCCTGGGCAGTGCCCACCCTCCTTCCATACCTGAAGTGGATACCTCACATCCTGCCAAGATGGACTGTGCCAAACTGCACTGCTGCTCCAAAGCAAACACCTCAGTCTGCAGGTATTCCAAAGCTCTTGACATCTTATTATGTAAGGCATCTTACAGTGGAACGGCATCACTTCAACATCATTTACAGCATGCTGTGGTGCAGTACATGTTCAGTGTTGCTTTTTAACACACACTGTACTCTGCTGTCACAGGGACATGTGTCAGGAGATCAGCACTAACTGGGGCAGCCAGACATGGCAAGACTTTGACCAGCTCTGTGAGTACAATCCTGTGGAGACAGAGCTCATCAACTGCCTGGCTGACGTCAGAGAGCCCTGCCAGCTTGGCTGCAAGGATCTCACTTACTGCACCAACTTCAATAACAGGTCAGACTCCTGCTACTCACCAAGTTTTAATTTGTCTTAATGGCCTGGTGTCCATTTTTGTCTGCCTATCACTGATAATTTTACATCATCTGCATATCAGTGGAAAGAGATAGAGAGATCTTTATAAACAGGTCTGCTATGATTCCAGAATTTGCACTGTGCCTTTGTCTGACAGGGATCAACAAAAGCAAAGTGGGTCCTGCGAAAAAAAGACAACTTATTTTTCATTGTTTTCGGCCACATATTTTTAAAAGTAGGTGATTAATTCATCATACTATTTGCATTAGTATCATGATGAACTTTTTAGTGTATCCATTGCAACTTATTTTGTACTGCTCCCAGATTCCACAATTCATCATGTCTTATTTATGTGAAATTTTGAATCCCATTGTAGACCAATGTGTGGATCCCAGAATCTGGAACTTTGCACACCATCACTATAAACTGGAAACTTGTTTCATGTTGTATTGCCCATTTCTGACTTTGATATGTTGTTCCTCTAAATACAAAGGAGATCTCCCTTTTCTAGTCACTGTGTTTTCAAATGTCATTAACAAGTAAGTCAAAAAGTTCTGTACCTTCACGTAAAATAACAGAATTTCATATTTGAGTAGAGAGTGCATATGAATACATGTACATTCTACCATATCGCCTCATATGGTAGAGTGTACAGTGGGTACGGAAAGTATTCAGACCCCTTTAAATTTTTCATTCTTTGTTTCATTGCAGCCATTTGCTAAAATCAAAAAAGTTCATTTTATTTCTCATTAATATACACTCAGCACCCCATCTTGACAGAAAAAACAGAAATGTAGAAATTTTTGCAAATTTATTAAAAAAGAAAAACTGAAATATCACATGGTCATAAGTATTCAAACCCTTTGCTCAGTATTGAGTAGAAACACCCTTTTGAGCTAGTACAGCCATGAGTCTTCTTGGGAATGATGCAACAAGTTTTTCATACCTGGATTTGGGGATCCTCTGCCATTTTTCCTTGCAGATCCTCTCCAGTTCCGTCAGGTTGGATGGTGAACGTTGGTGTACAGCCATTTTCAGGTCTCTCCAGAGATGCTCAATTGGGTTTAGGTCAGGGCTCTGGCTGGGCCAGTCAAGAATGGTTGTTCAGAGTTGTTCCGAAGCCACTCCTTTGTTGTTTTAGCTGTGTGCTTGGGGTCATTGTCTTGTTGGAAGGTGAACCTTCGGCCCAGTCTGAGGTCCTGAGCACTCTGGAAGAGGTTTTCTTCCAGGATATCTCTGTACTTGGCCGCATTCATCTTTCCTTCAATTGCAACCAGTCGTCCTGACCCTGCAGCTGAAAAACACCCCCATAGCATGACGCCACCACCACCATGTTTCACTGTTGGGATTGTATTGGGCAGGTGATGAGCAGTGCCTGGTTTTCTCCACACATACCGCTTAGAATTAAAGCCAAAAAGTTCAGTCTTTGTCTCGTCAGACCAGAGAATCTTATTTCTCATAGTCTGGGAGTCTTTCATGTGTTTTTGGCAAATTCTATGCAGGCTTTCATATGTCTTGCACTGAGGAGAGGCTTCCGTCGGGTCTCTAAAGCCATAGAGCCCCGACTGGTGGAGGGTTGCAGACATAGTTGACTTTGTGGAACTTTCTCCTATCTCCCTACTGCATTTCTGGAGCTCAGCCACAGTGATCTTTGGGTTCTTCTTTACCTCTCTCACCAAGGCTCTTCTCCCATGGTTGCTCAGTTTGGCTGGACAGCCAGGTCTAGGAAGAGTTCTGGTCATCCCAAACTTCTTCCATTTAAGGATTATGGAGGCCACTGTGCTCTTAGGAACCTTGAGTGCTGCAGAAATTCCTTTTTAACCTTGGCCAGATCTGTGCCTTGCCCCAATTCTGTCTCTGGGCTCCTTGGGCAGTTACTTCGACCTCATGATTCTCATTTGCTCTGACGTGTTGTGAGCTGTGAGGTCTTATATAGACAGGTGTGTGCCTTCCCTAATCAAGTCCAATCAGTAGAATTAAACAGAGCTGGACTCCAATGAAAGAGTAAAACCATCTCAAAGAGGATAAGAAGAAATGGACAGCATGTGAGTTAAATATGAGTGTCACAGCAAATACTTTTTCTTTTTTAATAAATTTGTAAAAAATTTCTACATTTCTGCTTTTTTTTCTGTCAAGATGGGGTGCTGAGTATACATTAATGAGAAATAAAATGAACTTTTTTGATTTTAGCAAATGGCTGCAATGGAACAAAGAGTGAAAATTTAAAGGGGTCTGAATACTTTCCGTACCCACTGTAATGTAAAGGTGTGTTTGTAGATAGGAGTGGAATAAAATATTTATACAGGAATATTGATAGGACTCTTTTAATAGGTTATCAATATACTCATATCAGATGTGTTTATTTAACTGTGTAGGTGCTCTAAACAAATTGTCCTGCCAGTGTGAGTAACCAGAGTCACTTGTCAAATTAATCAATATGAAAAGCAGTTGGCTAACTTAAAATAAAGAAAAAAAAGTTGAGCCATTGGATAAATAATACAAACATAGTGGCACCAAAATGAAATGATTGCTTTTTGGAGGTATATTCTTCTTGGTGTATTGTAGATCATAGTCTTGCAATGTATTGTTTTATGATGCCATTGTCAATAGCTTTGTATCTTGAATGATTTCTAGTCCCAGTTGCAGCTCTAGCCTCTAGCCAACAGATCATCTCTTTAAAATAGCATTTCAACTGTCTTTGCCACTATTGCTTAATTGGAATCACAAATTTCAGTCCAATAAGTTATTCAATTTTTTGATTCAAATGCTTTCTATGCTGCCCCGTACAACACTTCAGCATAAAGCAACCAAACACACAGAACCAAACTTATTTCACAAAAACTACCAAGGTTAAAATGATTAGCCCCCCTAATGCTTGTGTATCTTTTTCACTGGGTAACAGCTTGCAGTCATTTGTTATAGTTTTCAACAAGTCTTACACAGATCTAGTACGCAATCCCAGCCCACTCTTCTTGGGCAAGTCTGTCAAGCTTTTTTAGATTTGATGGTCTTCTGGCATGGACCCAGGATTTTAGTTCACCCCACAGATTTTCAATGGAATTCAAGCCAGGGCTTTGTGCAGGGCAGTCAATAATGTCCACTTTGGTCTTCTGGAGATAGTGCTTCAACCAAGAGCAACATATGTTTTGGGTTGTTGTATTGGAAGACAAAGCGATGAGCTGGACCCAGTTTTGCTGCTGACTACATGAGGTTTTCTTTCAAAATCTTCATGTATCCTTCCTCCTTCTTAATTTTTTCCACCTTGATGAGAGTCCATTCCAGACACACATAGTAGCATTTTACCTTGATTTATTTCCATTTTCCACTGAATTAAAATAAACATGTAAGCGGTCTCTCCCTTGTTCATATGTTATTGGCCTAATTAACCACTGCGACTTGTGACTCATTTTGCCAGATCGGGTCACACATGCTGAAATCCTGCATCCTCTCTCACAGCATAAGGTTGCATATGTTTTAGCTATGAAAATTTCCAGTGCTTTCATTGTGGCTTTTACCCCATCTGACTTTTCACCAAGAGGCAGTTTAAAAGCTGCGGGGAGTAGAAGTTGTTCTTTCCTACCTGAGTCTATTTTCCTTGTGGTGTCAATTGACACATTGGGGTGATGTTTTCGTTGGTGAGCCAACATATTGGTTGTGTTGCTGCTAGCATAAGCAACACTTGTTGCACATTGCTTACACTGATTAATCTCTTGCAGTTTTTATCCACCAGTTTTTTCATATGTAGCACTAAAGTATTAAAGGGACTGCACTGCAGTGGTTTGAATCATATTTATCTAAGACTCCAATTTGTTCATGTAAATGGGGAGTCTTCTTCAGACACTAAGGTTAATTATGGAGTTCCACAGGGTTCTGTGCTAGGACCAATTCTATTTACATTATACATGCTTCCCTTAGGCAGTATTATTAGAAAGCATTGCATCAATTTTCATTGTTATGCAGATGATACTCAGCTTTACCTATCAATGAAGCCAGATGACACACATCAATTAATTAAACTGCAGGAATGTCTTAAAGACATTAAGGCCTGGATGACCTCTAATTTCCTGCTCCTAAATTCAGATAAAACTCTTGTACTAGGCCCCACAAATCTTAGAAACATGGTGTCAAACCAGATACTTACTCTGGATGGCATTACTTTGCTCTCCAGTTACACTGTGAGAAAACTTGGGAGTCATTTTTGACCAGGATATGTCCTTCAATGCACATATTAAACAAATATCTAGGACTGCTTTTTTGCATATTTCTAAAATAAGAAACATCCTTTCTCAGAGTGATGCTGAAAAGCTAATTCATGCATTTATTACTTCTAGGCTGGACTATTGTAATTCATTATTATCAGGCTGTCCTAAAAGCTCCCTGAAAAGTGTTTAGCTGATCCAAAATGGTGCAGCTAGAGTACTGACAGGGACTAGAAAGAGAGAGCATATTTCTTCTTCTCAGCTTCTCTTCATTGGCTCCCTGTTAAATCTAGAATAGAATTTAAAATACTTCTCCTCACATACAAGGTCTTGAATAATCAGGCCCCATCCTATCTCAAAGGCCTTATAGTCCTATGTCACCCAAGTAGAGCACTTCGCTCTCAGACTGCTGGCTTACTCGTGGTTCCTAGGATAATTAAAAGTAGAATGGGAGGCAAAGCCTTCAGCTTTCAGGCCCCTCTTCTGTGGAACCAGCTCCCAGCTTAGATTCGGGAGGCAGACACCCTCTCTATTTTTAAGACTAGGCTTAAAATGTTCCTTTTTGATCAAGCTTATAGTTAGGGCTGGATCAGGTGACCCCTGAACCACCCCTTAGTTATGCTGCTATAGGCCTAGGCTACTGGGGGAGGGTTCCCATAATTTATTTACTTTGTTTATACTCCACTCTGCATTTAATCATTAATTGTTATTAATCTCCCTCTCCCTCTCTCTCTGTGTGGAGTTTACATGTTCTCCCTGTGTTGGCGTGGGTTTTCTCCGGGTACTCTGGTTTCCTCCACCAGTCCAAAGACATGCACTTACTGGGATTAGGTTTATTGGAAACTCTAAATTGCCCATAGGTGTGAATGGGAGCATAAATGTGAGTGTGGATGTTGTCTGTCTCTCTGTGTTGGCCCTGCGACAGGCTGGCGATCTGTACAAGGTGTACCCTGCCTCTCGCCCTATGTCAGCTGGGATAGGCTCCAGCCCCCCCTACACCCTGAATAGGAAAAGCGGAAGTGAATGGATGGATGGATGTTATTAATCTCTGGCTCTCTTCCATAGCATGTCTTTTTTTCTCTCCCCTCACCCCAACTGGTCGCTGCAGATGACTGCCCCTCCGTGAGCCTCGTTCTGCTGGAGGTTTCTTCCTGTTAAAAGGGAGTTTTTCCTTCCCACTGTCGTCAAGTGCTGCTCATAGGGGGTCATTTTGACTGGTGGGTTTTCTCTGTATTATTGTAGGGTCTTTACCCACAAGACAAAGTGCCTTGATTTGGCACTATATAAATAAAATGGAATTGAATTGAATTAAATCCAAAATGGTCTCACACAGAAGACCATACTCATACACACATTTAGTGGCTTGCAAAAGTATTCATACCCCTTGAACTTTTCCATATTTTGTCACATTACAACCACAAACATAAATATATCTCACTGGAATTTAATGTGAAAGACCAACACAAAGTGGTATACAATTGTGAAGTGGAAAGAAAACTATACATGATTCAAAACATTTTTTACAAAAATTAAAAAACTGAAAACTGCTGTGTGCAAAAGTATTCAGCCTCCCTGTTGGGTCGTGGTGCGGCTCTCTCTCGCTGCCCCTCTTACCAGGCAGAGGTGAGACCAATGGAAACAAGTGCACCTTGATAGTAACTTCACACTTTACAAAAACTCACTGGAGGTGAGCAGGTTTTGTTGCCAGGATTTATTGAAGCACAAAGTTAGACAAAGTACAAGAAAGCAAAAAGCCCTCCCGGGAGTGAGTGCCTTGGAGCAGCTGCAAAGGGGATAGAGGAAGAGCAAAAAGAGCGCTCCCTCCCAACTTTACCACCGCCTTTTATTGCCCAAACTCACACCTTCCCCTGCTGTTATCAGGACCAGTGGGCATCGAAGGATGCTCCCAATCCACTATGAACCATACTAGTTTGATCCTCATGCAATGGCTCCATGACTGTTAGAATAGAATAGAATGCCTTTATTGTCATTATACAGGATGTACAATGAGATTGGAGGGCCACTCCTGTTCAGTGCCATGTAACAGAAAATCAAACTCTCTAAAATGAAAATAAAAATATTATAAAGATATTATAATCTAGTATAATCAATATGATCAAGAGATATACAGAAAATAAACAAAGTGTAAAATATACAAAAAATAGAATGTATAAAAATATATACATACATACCTACATTGGTGGATCTGTACATTCTAAGAAAGTAAATGTGTGTATACATATAATAATGAAGATGATGAATATTGCATGTGGTGAATGAATATTGCACTAGTGAATGAATACTGGATATTACACAATATAGGAGTGATAGATATTGTTCAGTATGAATAATATAATATTGCACAGAGATGTGGGTGTTGCACAGTTACAGTGGGTGAGTGTGAGAGTTCAGGGTGGTGATTGCTCTGGCGAAGAAACTGTTCCTGAGTCTGTTTGTTCTGGCTTTGATGCACCTGTAGCGCCTGCCAGAGGGCAGCAGGTCAAACAGGTCAAAGCCAGGGTGTGAGCTGTCCTTGATGATGTTCCTGGCTCTGCTGATGCAGCGGGAGGTGTAGATGTCCATCAGGGAGGGGAGAGGGCAGCCAACGATTCTTTGTGCTGTCTTGACTACCCTCTGAAGCCTGACCCTGTCTGCCTCAGTGCAGCTGCCGTACCATACTGTGATACAGTACGTCAGCAGGCTCTCAATGGATGAGCGGTAGAAGGTCAGCAGCAGGTTTGAGTCCAAGTTGTTCTTCCTGAGGACCCTCAGGAAGTGAAGTCGCTGCTGAGCCTTCTTGATAACAGCTGTGATGTTATCTGACCAAGAGAGATCAGCAGAGATGAGGACACCGAGAAACCTGAAGGTGTGGACCCTCTCCACACGATCGCCGTTGATGTAGAGGGGAGCTGGGTCAGTCCTGTGCTTCCTGAAGTCGATGATGATCTCTTTGGTTTTCATGGTGTTCAGTACCAGGTTGTTCTCTGAACACCAGGCTGTCAACTTCAGGACCTCCTCTCTGTAAGCTGCCTCATCTCCCTTTGAGATGAGTCCGACCACTGTGGTGTCGTCAGCAAATTTGACGATGAGGTTGTTATTGTGGGCCGGACTGCAGTCATGGGTGTAGAGGCAGTACAGGAGGGGGCTCAGCACACAGCCCTGTGGGGAGCCAGTGCTCAGTGTGCGGGTGGAGGAGAGATGGGGGCCAAGTCTCACAGTCTGGGGCCGGTTGGTTAAGAAGTCCTTGATCCAGGAACATGTGAGAGGGGGGAGGCCCAGGGTGTGCAGTTTGGTGGTGAGAATGTCCGGGATGATTGTGTTGAACGCTGAGCTGTAATCCACAAAGAGCATGCGAGCATAGCTCTGCTGCTGCTCCAAGTGGCTCAACACAGAGTGGAGAGCTACAGCGATGGCGTCCTCTGTGGATCTGTTTGCACAATATGCAAACTGATGGGTGTCGAAAGTGGGGGGCAGATGGTCTTTGATGTGCTGGAGAACCAGCCTCTCAACTGTTCTCTGGGGGCTACCAAAACAACCAACTTTTCCACGTGAAAATACCACCCACTGAAGCACTACCCCGCCCTTCTATCCATATTTTCACATTACTAGAAACACTTTTAGGGCAGTCTTATCTCAACACACAAATTTACTCCCTTACATTATTACAGGAGCTCAGGTGGGACTTCAACCCCCCCCCCACCCCACCCCACCCCCCCACCCCTTGGGACACACACTCCCCGCTACTTGACCTTCACACTGGCAATACTGTGTCAAAAGTGTACTGTGTACAAAGGTGAGCCTCTAAATATGAATGAGTGCAGTTCTACTAGTGGAAAAAACCCAAGGCCCTGGGCAGAGCAGGCCTCAGTCCTTTCCACTCACCTAAAGCATGCAGTGTTCCAGTGTGTGTGTCAATATAGGTAACAAATAATATATAATGTGACCATTAATCCAGTGTGTGTGATTAATATAAGTAACAATACATGATGTAAAATATTAATAGTAAATACTGATGTCTAAGTGATAAAAATACACCACACCCCCTGAGTCAATATTTTGTGGAACCACCTTTTGTTGCAATTACAGCTGCAAGTCTTTTTAGGGTATGTCTCCACCAGCTTTGTACATCTAGTGACTGAAATTTTTGCCCATTCTTCTTTGCAAAACAGCTCAAGCTCAGTCAGATTAAATGGAGAGTGTTTGTGAACAGCAGTTTTCAGATCTTGCCACAAATTCTTGATTGGGTTTAGGTCTGGACTTGGACTGGGCCATTCTAACACATGAATATGTTTTGTTTTAAACCATTCCATTGTAGCCCTGGCTTTATGTTTAAGGTCGTTGTCCTGCTGGAAGGTGAACCTCCGCCCCAGTCTCAAGTCTTTGGCAGACTCCAACAGGTTTCTTCCAAGATTGCCCTGTATTTGGCTCCATCCATCTTCCCATCAACTCTGACCAACTTCCCTGTCCCTGCTGAAGAGAAGCAGCCCCAGACCATGATGCTGCCACCACCATATTTGACAGTGGGGATGGTGTGTTCAGAGCGATGTCCAGTGTTAATGGCCAAAAAGTTCAATTTTGCTCTCATCTTACCAAAGCACCTTGTTCCACATGTTTGCTGTGTCCCCAACATGTCTTCTGTCAAACAGCAAACAGGACTTTTTATGGTTTTCTTTTAACAATGGCTTTCTTCTTGCCACTCTTCCATAAAGACCACATTTGTGCAGTGCAGTACTAATAGTTGTCCTGTGGACAGATTCCCCCACCTGAGCTGTGGATGTCTGCATTTCGTCCAGAGTCACCATGGGCCTCTTGGCTGCATCTCTGATCAGTGCTCTCCTTGTTCGGCCTGTAAGTTTAGGTGGACAGCCTTGTTTTGGTAGGTTTACAGTTGTGCCATACTCTTTCCATTTCTGGATAATGGATTGAACAGTGCTCCGTGAGATGTTCGGTTTCCCCCCACAGTTCAATGACATGTAGTTACTGGGGTTCGGTTAATGGTCACTCTAAATTGCCCGTAGGTGTGAATGTGAGTGTAAATGGTTGTCTGTCTCTCTGTGTTTGCCCAGCAACAGGCTGGCAACTTCTACAGGGTGTGACCTGCCTCTCGCCCTATGTCAGCTGGGATAGGCTCCAGCTCCCCCACGACCCTGAACAGGATAAGTGGAAGAGAATGGATGGATGGACACATGAATTTCTAGGCGTAGCCATGTGGCAGAAGGCTTCTGCCTTGATGGCCTCAGAATCTCGTTTCTGCTCTTTGCAGATGATGTGGTCCTGCTGGCTTCATCAGGTGGTGGCATCCAAATTGCAGTAGAACAGTTTGCAGCCTAGTGTGAAGCAGCTGGTATGAGAATCAGCAAAGCTGTCGATTTACCAGTCAGTCTACGTCCCTACCCTCACCTATGGTCACGAGCTTTGGGTAGTGACTGAAAGAATAAGATCGTGAATGTGGCAGAAATGAGCTTCCTATGAAGGGTGGCTGGCCTCTCCCTTAGAGATAAGGTGAGGAGTGTGGCCATTCGGGAGGGGCTCAGAGTCGAGCCGCTGCTCCTCCACATCGAGAGGAGCCAGTTGAGGTGGCTCGGGCATCTGATTAGGATGCATTTTGGGTGAGGTGTTCTGGGCATGTCCTACTGGGAGGAGGCCCCAGGGTAGACCCAGGACACGCTGGAGAGATTATATCTCTCGGCTGGCCTAGGAATGCCTTGGGGTCCCTACGGATGAGCTTGTAGAGGTGGCTGGGGAGAGGGAAGTATGGGTTTCTCTGCTTGGGCTGCTGCTCCTGCATCTGGCCCCATATAAATATGCAAATATGTTAGGCACAACAGTGCATCATAATTCTGCTTGCAAATCCTGCAAGACAAGACAGTCTTAAAAAAAACAAGAAAAAAAAAAAAAACGATAACAGTGGAAAAATTATGTCCTTAAACTTAGTTACAGTACTTTCAGAAACACATCTACTATAATGAAATTCATTCCCCACTGCTGTGTAATCCTTTATTGTAAATTTAAATATTAGTTAGAAGTGATCAAACAAAAAGGGTTTCGGGGAATACCTTTAAATGTTCAGTTTAAGATCCAGAATGTGATTAAAGTGGTGGGCTCATTTAAATGTAGTGTTGAGGCTGTCATTTTAAGCATGGATGTTAAAATCCCCCACTTTAATTATTTTATCCAAACTGAGCACTAAATCAGATAAAAAGGATTGCACATGATAAGGGCCAGGTATGATGTTACTAGAATTTACTGATTGTAGCTAATTGCAAAACATCAGAAACGATTAGGAGGGATAAAAATTCATTGGCCTCCACCTGTAAAGCCATTCCAGTTTTAGGTTGTCTCATTGTTGCTCTTCTAGTGCACCTGTTGTTAATTTCATTAAAACCAAAGCAGCTGAAACTGATGAACAACCCCCTCTGCTAGTTAGCTGACCATCTCAATATCCCAGAAGTTTAATTGACTTTATGCTGTACTCTGATTAAAAAGTGTTCATTAAATGTTTTTGAGCAGTGTATATGTTGCTAAAATACCTAGAAAAGTTAGCATTATGATACTACTACTTAACACAGGAAAGCCCCTCTTAGAAAGAATAAGTGGCTTACCAGATTTAGTTTTGGTTGGAAATAAAATCAAAGTTGACAACTTTGGAGTTGACTAAAGTTAAAGAATCCATTCTTATACATGCATGCACACAAACACACACACATTCATTCACTTTAAAATAGACAAAGCAACTACTCACAAATGGAATGATGGAACCACACCCAGAACTTTCCCTGTGGAACCTTCTCTATTTTAAACCACCAAAAAGCTGACTCACTTGAGACCAACCCACCAATCAGACATCATAGACAATTCCTTGTATAGTCAAGAAGGAAAAAACTCACATTACTAGAGGGACTTTAGCTCCCTCTGTAGGACTGGCTGAGCAGACTGCTGCATACATAAAACTCCCAGCATGATTGTTTCTTTTGAACATGCATATTACTTCTTTTTCCTTTATACAACGTTTTAAGGTCAAATAGATTTTTTCACTTTAAACTTTTGTAATGTCATTTCTGTGCGTATTTTTCTGTCTGTCCACAGACCGACAGAGCTTTTCCGCAGCTGTAACATTCAGTCAGACCAGGGCGCCATGAATGACATCAAGCTGTGGTCTAATGGGACAATCAAGATGCCATTCATGAACATCCCTGTGCTGGACATTAGGAAGTGCCTGCCCAATATGTGGAAGGCTGTGGCCTGTTCCCTGCAGATTAAACCCTGCCACAGCAGGTCCAGAGGGAGTGTCATATGCAAGTAGGTCTACTCTCACCTTTGAACATTTAGGGTGTGATTTACAGTCCATAGCTGTGCAAAACCCTCTTTTGGTGTTAAAACTAGGATTTATTAAACAACCTTTACTAAAGAAGCATACTGACAATTTTGTGACTGAAGCATAGACACAGGTATTTCTGGAGCTGTCCTTATTATAGATTTATATGTGCTGAAAATAAGAGTTTTTGATGTGATTTACATACATGTGATTTAATAAGGTCTGTGCCAGGGAATTTTTCAGCAAAAAATTTTATGCCATTATTTATTGCCAGAAAAGGCATGGCTTATTTTGCACCTGATGGCAATGATTTTTCTCACTAGGATTATTACTTTGTGGAATGCTAAGTAGAGATGTTTTCACACTCAAAACATCCATCCACACAATTGGTGTAGATGGATTACTCAGAGCTCAGAGTTTTACCTGTAGCTTCCCACTGAGTCCTTGGACACTGGGATTTTAATGTAACAGAGCAGAACTTAATGTGAAGTGTTGGAGATGTGCAAAATAGTTGCTTAATATAAGACGCATGGATAAATTATAGGCAGTAAATATGCTTTTTACAGTGAGCACAGCAGTTTGCAATATTTCAGGGTTTTAAGTCATATTAACCACATCAAGTTGGGGTTCGATAGGACAATCAAAATGCTTTTCATGAACATTTTCTCACACAGATCTGTCCATAATGAAAACTGCATAGAGGACAAAGACACACATAGTGAAAACTGGTACTGCTATGTGTATAAATGTAGCAGTAAAAAAACACCGAGATTTCTTTCATGCACTAAGTTTATTCCCTTCTCTGTGGCATCATATCTATTAGATAACATATTTAAATGTCTTTCAGAATACAGCTACTAATGAACGAGAAATGAATGTGAAATACTTCTAGAATACGTTCTAGATTTGGGAAATTCTTTTTCTACAGCTGTAGAAAATAATATCTGGCAGATGCCTCTCTGCCAGACAGATTTCTTATAGAGCGTGATAGCATGAGGTATGAAGGATTTCTTATATCTCTCCTGGCAGTGGGGCTGAATCAGTCTGTTAGAGAAGGTGCTCTGCTGCCTTTCCAGTAAGTAGTGTAGATGGTGGTCAGTTCAGGTCAGGATGGATGTCCACCACAGCTTAAAATCCTAATCAGTTTATTCAGTCTCTTGGTGGCACCAGCTCTGATCCTGCTCCCCCAACAGACCACAGCAAAGTGCACTGCGCTCAGTACAACTGAGCGATAGAAAATCTCCATAATTTTGCTGGACATATTGAAGAATCTCATCGTCCTCAGTAAATAGAGTGACAAATAATGTGACTTCAGAAACATGTTAGAATATTAAAATATATTGTTCAGGTGTCAATGAGTCAGATTCAATCAGATTCTTTTTTTCAATTTTAATAAATATATGCGACATCGTGCAGAAAAATGACTGATGTGTGCATTCACACATGTTCTGTGTTCTTCTACTCATCTTACAGGCAGCTGTTACATACAGATTTTAAGTTTATATGGTGAACCTGTTTATAATGAAGCAGTCCTTCACTAGATAAATCCTGCATTCCACCTGAACTGTCTGATTTATCCAGAGAACAACTGCCCCAGCCTCCAAGAACTCATTCAGTCCCCCTCAATGTCTTTTACATGTTTTTACATTGTTTTTACAATGTTAGTAGTAGTCACCTAAAGGTGACTGCTGTTGCGATTTGGTGCAATTAAATAAAATTGAATTGAACTGAATAATTGCTTTCTTGCTTTGCAGTCTCATACTGATTTGCCTGGCTTTGTATAGCTGTCCTTTAGTTCTAGTTATGTTTACTGTGCATAAAATTGTAGCATCAACCTAGAGCATTTAGACATTTCCCTCTTCCTTAGATAAATGTGAGGACAAAAGATAGAGGAGGAACTTTGTTCTCTTATTTTTATCAGTCATATCCAGTGTTGAGGCACTATAAGCCTGAGAGCCAGCAAGTTGTACAGACACTGAAGAGTCTGTAACAATGGGCTCCTGCATCACCCCACTGGATACCCCGGGCACGTGGTCAGTTGCTTTCCAGAGCCACATGTCTCCAAAATACATGTAGACTGGATAGACAAACTCCCACGTACACTTGCATATCCTTGAGAGGATAAAGAGCTGGTCTCGTGTTCCACAACCAGGACGAAAACCACATTGTTCCTCTTGAATCCAAGGTTCGACTAACAGATGAACTCTCCTTTCTAGCACCCTGGCATAGAACCTTCCCAGGGAAGTTGAGGAGTGTGATCCCTTGATAGTTGGAGCACACCCTTCGGTTCCCCTTCTTGCAGATGGGAACCATGACCTCAGTCTGCCAATCCAGGGGACATACCATTATTTTACTATATAACATTCGATCTATAACAAATAGCTTCAATATGTTTATGTTAGTACTTTTTACTTCTATAACAAAATAATTTTCCAAATCAGGGACAAATAAAGTATTTCTGTTTTGTCTTGTCTTATCTTATTTTGCATGTATCAGGTGTTGTATTTTTGCTATCTGTCCTTAGGTCAGATTGCGTGGATATCCTAACCCAGTGTGGCGATAGGAAACGTTTTCACGAAGGACAAACACCAGAGATAATCTGTGAGCAGCTGTCGCCTATTGATGACCCTGAACACTGCATCCCCCTCCAGAGATACCTCAGTGAGTCAGTTTACTCGAGTGTTTGAGTGTAGCCATTCTTTCCATTATTGAGAAAGAGAGAGTGTCAGTTATAGCTGAAACACAGATACAGTCTGGTATGTCTATGTAGATTCTCAGTCATCCAGGTCATAGTAGTCTCTGGAGCTTGAAAAAGGCGACTGGACTTCTTTTTGTTTCTTGAAGACGTTTCACCTCTCATCCGAAAGGCTTCTTCAGTTCTCAACCAAAAGGTGGAGAGACCCAGGTATTTAAACCCCTGTGGGCGTAGTCCCCTGGAGGTGGTTATGACCCTCTATTGATCATGTGCGTGAACACATGTGCCCAGGTGTGAAGGGGGCGTGGGTCATATTTAATCAGTGGTTTCAGTTGAAACCAATTTAAGACTCCGCTCCATTGTTTCCTGTGGCCTATTGAGGTCACTGGAACAAAGGTGTGAATGGGGGTTGAGACGTCTGGGAAGGGAGCTCAGGACAGCACTGTAAGCGGGGGAAAGTTGGTGACGTAATCCACCTCCTCTGTTCAATGATGGTTGTTCACAGTGGACATAGATGGCTTCTTTCACTCCTCTTTCAAACCATCTGTTTTCCCTGTCCAAAATGTGAACATTGGCATCCTCAAAAGAGTGCCCTTTTTCCTTCAGATGCAGATGTACTGCTGAATCTTGTCCTGTCGAGGTGGCTCTTCTATGTTGTGCCATTCGTTTGTGAAGAGGCTGTTTGGTTTCACCAATGCAGAGGTCCGAGCACTCTTCACTGCACTGAACAGCATACACTACATCGCTGATCTTGTGTTTGGCGGGTTTGTCCTTGGGATGAACCAGTTTTTGTCTTAGGGTGTGACTTGGTTTGAAGTATACTGGGATGTCATGCTTGGAGAAAATTCTTCTGAGTTTCTCTGACAAGCCTGACACATATCTTCCCAACTCAGTGGATAAATACATACGTTTTACCAGGGAGGACACCAGAGATAACAAGTTACCATTCCTGGACTGTGCGGTGCTTATCGAGGAAGATGGAAGCCTCAACATTGAAGTTTACCGGAAGCCCACACACACAGACCAGTATCTCCTCTTTGACTCCCACCACCCTCTGGAACACAAACTTGGGGTGATCAGGACCCTACAACACCGTGCGGAAAGTGTTCCCTCTAAGGCAGAAGGGAAGCATAAGGAACACACACACATTGAGAAAGCCCTCAAAACATGCGGTTACCCCAACTGGGCCTTCATCAAATCAGCTAAGATGCACAGGAATGAAGGCCAAACACAAACTACAGAGAATAGGAAGGACAAGAGGAACAACATTGTCATCCCATATGTGTCAGGCTTGTCAGAGAAACTCAGAAGAATTTTCTCCAAGCATGACATCCCAGTATACTTCAAACCAAGTCACACCCTAAGACAAAAACTGGTTCATCCCAAGGACAAACCCGCCAAACACAAGATCAGCGATATAGTGTATGCTGTTCAGTGCAGTGAAGAGTGCTCGGACCTCTGCATTGGTGAAACCAAACAGCCTCTTCACAAACGAATGGCACAACATAGAAGAGCCACCTCGACAGGACAAGATTCAGCAGTACATCTGCATCTGAAGGAAAAAGGGCACTCTTTTGAGGATGCCAATGTTCACATTTTGGACAGGGAAAACAGATGGTTTGAAAGAGGAGTGAAAGAAGCCATCTATGTCCACTGTGAACAACCATCATTGAACAGAGGAGGTGGATTACGTCACCAACTTTCCCCCGCTTACAGTGCTGTCCTGAGCTCCCTTCCCAGACGTCTCAACCCCCATTCACACCTTTGTTCCAGTGACCTCAATAGGCCACAGGAAACAATGGAGCGGAGTCCTAAATTGGTTTCAACTGAAACCACTGATTAAATATGACCCACGCCCCCTTCACACCTGGGCACATGTGTTCACGCACATGATCAATAGAGGGTCATAACCACCTCCAGGGGACTACGCCCACAGGGGTTTAAATACCTGGGTCTCTCCACCATTTGGTTGAGAACTGAAGAAGCCTTTCGGATGAGAGGTGAAACGTCTTCAAGAAACAAAAAGAAGTCCAGTCGCCTTTTTCAAGCTCCAGAGAATACAGTCTGGTAATTCAGGGAAAAACATCGTCATCTTATCCTTGTGGCCAGTTCTGCAGGTGAATTGAATTTATGCTACTAGAAGGCAGCAGACCACAGATGTTCATAGGCTAATAGGCATAGGACTGGCATTTCACAGTGCTGTTTTGGCTAACATTTTAGCAAACAAATTATAGTTGATATAATGAAACATAATCATCCAATCTCAATGGTCAGTGGGCATTTTTTCAAAATGGGGCTTTAGATGACTAGATTACTAAGTATTTTATGTTTTCTGTGTTGCTGTTGAGAAGGTGTTGGGAAGATAATAGAATAAAACCAAGACACTGGCAAAGATGTCATTATTTTGCTGCACATTTTGCAGTCTTCTGTGAGGCACAGAAGACAGCTCGCTGCGACAACTGCCTTTATCAGAATGTCTGTTAATCAAAGTGGCTGTGCCCCTAAAATTGAGCCTTACCAGTATCCAAATGACTTAGTAATCCATACTTTGATTTTCTGCCCATCCACTTCAAGGTCACAGGGGCGGGATGACTAAGTTATGGGAAAAAAAAAACTCCCCACTGTACCATTTTTGTATGTGGCTGCAAACATGATTTTTAATGCTGTAAAGTTGGAGGCTGTGGAGATTTATTTTGGTACCTTCTGCTATGGGTTAATTCTCCAGCCTTGGATTATGCTGCTTGGTAAATATCTGCAGAAATGTAAATCAAATCACACATGTTGCTATACACACTAAATAAACAGAAATTATGCACATACACGGTAAAATATGTGGCAATTTTCTGTACTAGGTTTTTTGTTTTTTTTTTTAGTCTTTTGGCTTCTAGTCCCAGATCATGAATTATTGAGCAAAAAATGAATTTCAGTTTTCACATTTACATTTTATTTTTATATAGTGCCAGTTCACAACAACAGTGCCAAGGCTCTTTATATTTTAAGTAACTGGATGATCTGATGAGCAAGCACATGGCAACAGTGGGGAGGAAGAACTCCTATTTAACAGAAAAATACTTCCAGCAGAACCTGACTCAGCGAGGGGTAACCATCTGCCATGACCGATCCAGTGGGGATCTTATACAAAGGATATGTAACTAGATTAATGTAGCAAAAAATCTGTCTCTGCATGTTAAATTTCAATAGATTGTTACAGTAGGACTATTTTCTCCTGATGACTTATTTTGAAAATACATGTTCACACTGATACAAACAGAAGGTATTGTATATTTAATTTTACTTTCCCCTCCTCACACACCATTAAGCACCCAGCTCCCTAGGCAACAACATTGTTGAGGAGGTCATCCATCCATGCAACCCCAACCCCTGTCCAAGCAACCACATATGCCAGGTCAACAGGAAGGGGTGCCTTGATGAACTCAACTGTCAGCCATACCTCTGTGTGCCAGGTAAGATGAATTACAACCCCTTTCAGCAGCTTCACATTATTCACATCCAAGAAGCTGAAGTCTGTGTGTGTGTTTTCAGGCTGTAAAATGGGTGAGGCCTCTGAGTTTTTGGTGCAACAGGACGCTCGTATTCAAGTTCCCATGCGCACTGGTCCTGCTGGGTGCTACGAGGTGTGCAGCTGTGGTCCCAGTGGGCACCTGGAGAACTGTGTGGAGATGTCCTGCATGGATACCAGCAAGCCGTGCATCATAGCAGGACAGAGGAAGAGTAGGGCTCTAAAATACATAAAATTCTTACATATACAGTTAGTGTAGATCCATAAACTTTTGGACAGTGTGGGAACTTTTGTAATTTTGCCTTTGTATACCACCACAGTGGATTTTAAATCAAACAGTCAAGATATGATGAAACTGTAGACTTTCAACTGTAATCATGGGATTTAACAAAAGCATTGCATTAACTGTTTAGGAATTACAATGTTTTAATATGTAGCTCAATAGCAATTAGACAAACTAACATAATTTTAACCATAGCTGTTGTCTTTAAAACTTAACCCTTTAACAGCGGCACTGATGCACCTGTGACCTGCCCTTACTTGCCGTGAACAGCTGTTTAACGCCGAGCATATCACCACTGAGGCGTCTGATCAAACGCGCTTTGAATTACTGTAATTACACGACCATTTGTCCTATCAGAAAAATTCCAATTGTTTCTGAAAGCTGAAAAATTGCACTTCACATCCAATTTAGGGTTATTACAGTAAAAGTCCATAAATGGCGTACTCCAGCAGCACCCAGTGTTGAGAATCCTATACTCAAATCTGAAGTACTTTGCTCTTTAGCCAGTCAAATGGATGATGGGGATGGCGGTAATTTAAAAAGTTAGGCCACTAGTGGAGATATGACATTCCTACACATCTTTCACGAGGGAGGGTGATTAGATTCATCATTTGGACAAGTGTGATGTACTGTGTCATAATTATTGCAGTAGAAGATTGTGGTTAGGGTTGTTACTAGAAAACACTTGACACCAGAGACCACCCAGTCACATCAACAGTCAACAGTCAGTGTTGTTTTTTTTTGTTTGTTTTTTAAATCACATTTAATCACATTGCCATGCTGGATTTGTATACTGTTTAAACACTTTGAAAACATATCTGATCTCAATGGGAAAAAATTATGCTAGATATCTATACTGATATGGACTGTTTAATGTGTTAGGAATGAAAGGATGCCACATTGTTTGATGGAAATTAAAGTTATCAACATTTAGAAGGCTGAATTCAAAGACAACCCCAAATATCAAAGTGAAAAAATAATGTGGCAGACTGGTCCCTTTTGCTGAGATTTTATTGCAGCAACTCAAAGTGGTATTCATTATGTTTGTATGGCTTGTATGCATGGCTGACAATATCAGGACATGCTATTAATGACACCACAGATGGCATTCTGGTGGATCTTCTTTCAGGTCTGTACCAGGGCATCACTGATCTCCTGGAATGTCTGAGGTGTAACCTGGCGGCATTGGATGGATTGAAACATAATGTCCCAGAAGAGTTATTGTATTTGAATTAGGTCAGGCAAGCATGGAGCCCACTCAGTGTATCAGTTTCCTTCATCCTCCATATTCTGGCCACATGAGGCTATTGTCATATACCAGGAGGAACCCAGGAATAACCAGGGTGGCAGTCGTGGACTTGCCAATTCTGGTATTCTATGGCAGGTGCCAGGCAAGTGAGCACAGGGCTCACTAGAGGACGTCAGGCCCTCAGGCCACCCTCAAGTCTGTTTCTGATTGTTTGGTCAGAGACATTCACACTAGTGGTTTGCTGGAGACTCTGGCATTGCTCATCTTGGTTCTCCTTGCACAAAGGAGCAGATATTGGTCCCACTGATGGTTTAGGGCCTTCTATAGCCATGTCCAGCTTTCCTAGAGTTAATGCCTGTCTTCTGGAATCTCCTCCATGCTCTTGAGACTGTGCTGGGAGATACAGCAAGCCTTCTGGCAATGGCATGCATAGATATCCCACCCTGAAGGGGCTGGACTGCCTGTGCAACCTCTGTATAGTCCAGGTATGGTCATGTTACCATTAGTGATACTGACCCTAGCCAAATGCAAAAGTATTGAAAAAAAAAATGTCAAAAAAGACAAAAAATGAAAATATTACACGTCGACGTTAAAATTCCATGTTGACTCATTTTTGTAGTCGACGTCATCGATTATGTCGTTAAATTGTTTCAGCCCTAGTAACACATCTCTATGGAATGGAAGGCAATCTGGGAAATCTTGTACATTCAGTTCAACAAATTGTTCACATCCTTTTATTCGGGATGATGTGTGTTACCAACAGGCCATGGGACATCTTTCAAGACTGACTGCCACAACTGTTACTGCTTTGCTGGTGACACCATTTGCTCCAGAAGAGAATGTCTCAGCTCCGTCAACACAGATGGCAGTCATCGCCACTTTACTGGTCAGTTTTTAATAGAGTTTGGCGATTTCTCATAATCAACTACTAAATCGAACTATTGTGTTATTTATTTTATTTTTTATTTTTTTTTGCGAGATTCAGTTACAGGTATGAGGTCAGTGGGGCCCGTTTCCTATTTATTTAATTATAACTTAAGGAGATAAAAGAGCTTTGGTTGGTTAATGATTTATTGGGGGGGGGGGGGGGGGGTATACTTGTCAGGAACAATCAGTAGTTTAATAAAGTTTTGATACAAGGATGCCATGATCATCATTTAAGCAGACTTATCAGAGAGACAAGAGGAATAAATAAACAATTTGGTCCTTTTTTTAAAGGCCTTAAACAGCTAGAATGGATTATGAACAGATTCATTCGTAAAGAAAAAAAAAAAACCCTTCTCTCTAGAATACTCCAAGCAGTAATATCCAGGGTTAAACAGGAAGTCAGTGCACAAATTTCTTATCATAACAACTGTTGTGTAAACATATGATGTAAAACCTGCACACCTGAATGAATCACAGGTGGCTGAGAGGAAAAAAGACACATCGTGCACTGATTGCTTACTGCTTATATATTTATAAAATTACAACATTTCATTCCATAAGAACTTCATCAGGTGTATCTCGACTGGTATCTTTTATACACAGTGTATGTAATGCTTTCATGGAGGTAGGCATATCATTGTCAAAGTTTATAAATAAGAAACTCCTTTATGGCAAAATACAAACAAGAATAGAAAGCCAGATTAGACAAAAACAAAAAAAAAATCTAAAGTAGCCAACCCAGACTTGGAACAAGATTCTTTAGACAGATGAAAGAAAATGGTTCATAATTCAAAGCATACAGTGCGAAACCTGTTGAGGCAGTGTTGTTCAAAGTTTTAGTTCATTGTTCTTACCAAAATAATTAGAAAGATCAGGGTTTGTGATGAGATTGCTAAAAAGTTATGTCCAGTGAGTCAACAAAAAAACCCCAAAAACGAGTGGTTAGCACTGCTGCCTCACAGTTAGAATAATATCTGAAAGGTCTGGGTTCGATTCCACCTTTGCCCAGGCCTCTCCCTCTCTTTGTATGGAGTTTGCATGTTCTCCCCGTGCTTGCGTGGGTTTCCTCCGGGTACTCCGGTTTCCTCCCACATTCCAAAGACATGCACTTACTGGGGTTAGGTTAATTGGCTACTCTAAATTGCCCATAGGTGTGAATGAGAGTGTGAGTGTGAAAGGTTGTTTGTCACTCTGTGTTGGCCCTGCAACAGGCTGGCGACCTGTTCAGGGTGTACCCTGCCTCTCACCCTATGACAGCTGGGATAGACTCCAGCCCCCCCGTGACCCTGAACAGGATGAGCGGAAGCGAATGGATGGATGGAGTTAACAAAAAAAAAAAAAAAGCATCGGGCAGAACCAAAATCTAGTATTCTCAGATGTTTGCCTATACCAGGGGTGTCCAAACTTGCAGCCCGCAGGCCGCTCCTGGCCCCACCCCCTTCTGGTCCGCGAATGGATGTCAAAAATAACATACAATTTGGCCCTTTAAGTTACTTTTTTGACATTTCACCTTCCCCTCCAATTAAGAGGGTTAAGTGAAATGTCAAAAAAGTAACTTAAAGGGCCAACTTGTATATTATTTTTTACATCCATTCGCGGACCGGAAGTAGTAGGCGGGGCCGGAAGCGGCCCGCGGGCCGAGTTTGGGCACCCCTGGCCTATACCTTGCAGAGTAGCTCTACTCTTTCCTTTAAAGCTTAAGTTTGTATTTTTTAGCTTCTCTGTTAAAAGTAAATTAGTCCTTAAAGTGTACACCAGCAACCCATCTCTGTGAAATAAAGATTTCTGCCTCCCCCTGCCCTCTCTTAGGTCTTCCCTGTAGCTGCCCGTACCGCTTCGTTCCAGTGTGTGCCTCTAATGGGCGGACCTATCCCAGTGCCTGTGTGGCACGGTGTATGGGATTCAAGGACAGTCAGTTTGTCTTCGGCCAGTGCCGCCTCAGTAATCCCTGCACCAGCAAACCCTGCCAGAGAAACCAGAGGTGAGTTCAGTAAATGGTCAAGAGCAGTAAAGAAAACTCACTATCCAGACTGGCCCTTCTTTTTTTGCACTTGTTCTTTGTCCCTTCATTTTTCATGACTGACAAGCAGGTAGCTGTTTCAGGTTGCTGTGTTTAGTAGAATCTACGATTCCATTTCATTCATATGGCTCTACTCTGGAACCTCCCCATCCTTCCATGTGCAAATGTGGAAAGCTGATTGTGGGAAGAAGAGTATCACAGACCAACAGCAGAGAACAGACCAACATTAGTAACAACAGATATAGCAGTCAGAAACAGCATGAAAAGGAGGAGTTAGGATGGAGGTGGGTTTCAAAACAGCCTCCAGAACTGTGGGCAGTAATAATAATAATAATAATATTATTATTATTATCTCTCTGGAGTTTGCATGTTCTCCCTGTGTCTGCGTGGGTTTCCTCCCACAGTCCAAAGACATACACTTACTGGGGTTAGGTTAATTGGTCACTCTAAATTGCCCATAGGTGTGAGTGTTGAATTGTTGTCTGTCTCTCTGTGTTGGCCCTATACAGGGTGTACCCTGCCTCTTGCCCTGTGTCAGCTGGGATAGGCTCCAGCGACCCTGAAAAGGATGAGCGGAAGATGATGGATGGATGGATTGATTATTATTATATTTCTACTATAATACAACTAATATAAAATCAACATTACAGTCAAAGCTAAAGAGCATTTGTGAAGCATCTGTAAAAGATGTTGAGATTTACCAACATCAAAAGAACTGCAAAGTAAAGTTGAAGTTAGTGCAGGTAAACCCAGCCTCATATTCTTTCTATTGTATTGTGCTGCTGCATGCAATGTAATGAAATTGTAAATGTAACACTAAAAGGTTTCTAGAATGTTTATCCCAAATGTTTTTGGTTTCATTGCTTTTTCTCCTGACTGATGTTGTCTGGAATGCATTTACCCTCTGTTCAAAAATGGAATGCAGACCTGCTGATAAGAGAAGTATTTGCACATATACACACGGCTGTAAAGCCTTTTGCTTTGTTCTGAGAGTAAATAATGCAGTAAGTGGGAGAGCCAACTCAGATGTGTGTAACACCTGATTCGTGCCCAGCCTTGGAGACTTGGCAGTTGCTATGGTAATAGAGCAGGGTTTTGTGTGTTCAGTAGAAGAGGTTTGAAATTTGCATACTTTGTGCAGTTTGAAATTTTTCACATAGTTCCTTCAAAAATGGAATGAAAGTTGTATACATGTATATTTGTGTGTTTGTCAGGTGCATCCCAAAGTTTCGTGTGTGTCTAAGTGACTTGTCAGATTGTCCTCAATATGAGTGCGTGGGGCACCTGGCAACCTGCGATAAGAACAGCAAGGAGTCAGCCTGCGACACTGACGGCCTGGTCCATCACAGTCTGTGCCATTTGCACCAGGCTGGGAAAACCCTGGCCTACATGGGCCACTGCGAGGTAGGTTCCACAAGAAAGAGGAAGACAGAAGGATTTATCCTCATCTTGAGAAACTAGAAATGGCTGAGCTGGGAGCTTTGACTCTGTTGTTGCTGTTTTTATCACTTTTTTTTTTTTTTAAGGAGGGAGCTTAATCATCTGCAGTCTTCAGTGTTGTTAAAGCAATAATGGGCAGACCTTTGTCAAGGTTTAATAATGCTTTCAATTAGCCTTTAACCTCAGACTAAACACAGTATGAGGTACCGGACAAAACAGTCATAGAGAGTGCCTCAGAGGAATTAGCATGCTCATTTTATTATTAGTACTTCTTCCCATCTGCACTTGTTGATTGTCAAGTTAAGGTGATGTTCAGTCATGTCCTTCACCTGTCCATGAATTTGGCATAACAGAAGTGTGTGTGTGTGTGTGTGTGTGTGTGTGTGTGTGTGTGTGTGTGTGTGTGTGTGTGTGTGTGTGTGGCTTTGTATTTACTATTTAATTTTTTCCTTTCTATTTCACTTTTCTGTTTTCAATTTTATTTAGTTTCAGTCAGTTTGAAAATGTTTTAGTTTTTGTCTTGTTATTTATTATTATATGAAATGAATATTCCGCGGGCAAGATTTAAGAAACTCGTCAGAGGTGTTACAATAAAAGCACGCTTTTTTGAAGCAACTGAATCACAGTCTTGTAGACATCCAAAATCTCAGTAAACATGTGCATCAAAGCCTCATCAGGCAATCTGTAATAACAAATTTTACCAAACTAACAAATACTAAAACTAAGAATATTTCCTCTATATTTTATTTTATTTTATTTTTAGTTAGTTTTCAGCACTGCGCCAGTGGTTAGCACTGCTGCCTCACAGTTAGAATAACATCTGAAAGGTCTGGGTTCGATTCCACCTTGGCCCAGGCCTCTCCCTCTCTCTGGAGTTTGCATGTTCTCCCCGTGCTTGCATGGGTTTCCTCCGGGTACTCCGGTTTCCTGCCACATTCCAAAGGCATGCACTTACTGGGGTTAAGTGTGAAAGGTTGTTTGTCTCTCTGTGTTGGCCCTGCGACAGGCTGGCGACCTGTTCAGGGTGTACCCTGCCTTTCGCCCTATGACAGCTGGGATAGGCTCCAGCACCCCCCCCCCCCGCGACCCTGAACAGGATGAGCGGAAGCGAATGGATGGATGGATAGTTTTCCAAATGTACAAAACTATTTCAGTCAGTTCTTTGTGTAGTTCTAATTTTGGAGGAGAGGGAATGTATACCACCCACACATACCATTGTAGTTATAGTGATAACTACAATGGTATGTGTGGGTGGTATACATTCCCTCTCCTCCAAAACTAGGTTATTTATGTTGCCAGTTGGTAGTATCCACTGATAAGACCATAGCAGCTGTTCAGGAACAAAAAATGTCAGTGTCGTGCTCAAACCCTTCAGGTTTAACTACTTTGAGGCCCTAAGGGGTCAAAAATTAATCTTTAAACAAGCTCTCACTATTAAATCGTCACCTAATAAAAACTTTTGGCAACTGTCAGAATCCCAAAAATGTATGTTTAAAGTTAGATTTCCTCTAATTCATTACACATAAGTGAATAAGTAAACAAGTAAGTAATAAGGAAAAATTTCTCTCACCGCTTGTCCTGAATCTGCCCTGACAGAGTGACTATAGTTGCCACTAACCTGTGGTAACTATGTTGGAAACTCTCAGTTTGTCTTAACGGTAGGAAAAGTTTGTGATACAACTGTGTGAATAGGCTATATACCAGAGGTTATCAACTACATTGTCCAGGGGTCAGAATTTTTCTCAGCAGACAGTGAGGGCCAGACGCTCTTGTAAAGTAAAATAAAATCAATATTGTATGGGGTGTACACCCTGTACAGGTCGCCAGTCTGTCACAGGGCTAACACAGAGAGACAGACAACAATTCATACTCATATTCACACCTATGAGGAATTTAGAGTAACCAATTAGCCTAACCCCAGTAACTGGGGGGAAACCAGAGCACCCGGAGGAAACCTACGCAGACATGGGGAGAACAAGCAAACTCCACACAGCGAGAAGCCTGGGCCAAGGTGGAATCCAACCTAGACCTTCTAGATGTCAATCTAGCTGTGAGCCATCAGTGTTAGCACCATGCCACCATGCTGCCCACAAAATAAATAAATAAATAAAATTTGGGGGATGGGGGGGTATTAAATCCAACTTGACCACTATGATCATAGCACCAAGGGTAATCTTGGCATTAAAAGGACATCACTCGAGGTGAAAGTGAGGCAAAGGGCGTGCTCCTGATGTGAGTTATAAACTGTGACCAGGTTTTGTCATATTTATCCTCTGACCCACGTATTGTATACCTAAGTTTTTCTACGTCCAATCCCAACATCACCTCCCTAATCCAATGTATGTAGGCAGGGAGGGTTCTTCCCCTTCCAGTTCAACCATATCAGATGGCGGGTATGCAGTGATGTATAAGCGATGGCATTTCTATGGGGGCAGGAGAACTTCAACTCAAAATGATCGGGAAAAGGAAATTCGTCTGCTGAACAGTTGAAAGGGGACAGAACAACAAATTAGGGCTGTTTCTCAATATGTACTTGTGAAACATCATCAGTCACAGCTCAAATACTCTTCCCATTCAAAGTACACATTAAGTCAAGTATGCTAAAATTCCCGGATGTGTTCTTGCTCCACCCCTTCTATCAAGGAAGCATTGGATGGTGACTTGTGTGTACTCAGTGCAGCCAAGTATCCCAGAATGCATTTTGAACAAAACTTAAGTGCAGCAATGGTGGAGGAAAGCAGCCAAACTGAGTAAAATTTTGAAATATTATTATTTATATGATACAAAATGTAAAAAGATGTTTGTCGGCAAGAATGCAGATGTGTAAACCTCAAATATTTGCTTGATTTATCAAGATATTGCTTAACTGCAAAAGTGCTCCAACACTCTGAAATGTCTACTCCCGCTGCCATTCGAGGCTTACTATCCCCAGAGCAAGTGCCTGACTTCTGGCACATCGATTTCAAAACCCCCGCTGGCTTTTGTACACAGATATAATTCACTCAGATGATATCTAGCAGTTAATGTCTGTTTTATATCAGTGTTTCATTTGTTCCTGAGCAAACTGATTTGGTTGAGATTAAAGTTAAGCTTCATAACTGGATAGTTTTATTTACAGTGGTATGCAAAAGTTTGGGCACCCCTGATAATTTTCATGATTTTCCTTCATTGGTTTATCATTCATTGATTCATTCAATCATTGGTTGTTTGGATCAGCAATTTCAGTTAAATATATAATATAGCAGACAAACACAGTGATATTTGAGAAGTGAAATAGGATTTACAGAAACTGCAATAATTACTTAAACAAAATTAGGCAGGTGCATAAGTTTGGGCACCCCAACAGAAAAATTACATCAATATTTAGTAGATCCTCCTTTTGCAGAAATAACAGCCTCTAAACATTTCCTCTAGCTTCCAGTCAGAGTCTGGATTCTTTTGGACCATTCTTCTTTCCAAAACATCTCCAGTTCAGTCAGGTTTGATGGTTTCCGAACATGCACAGCCCGCTTTAAATCACACCACAGATTTTCAATAATATTCAGGTCTGGGGACTGAGATGGCCATTCGAGAACATTGTACTTGTTCCTCTGCATGAATGCCTTAGTAGATTTTGAGCAGTGTTTAGGGTCGTTGTCTTGTTGAAGTATCCAGCCCCAGTGCAACTTCAATTTTGTCACTGATTCTTGAACATTGTTATCTAGAGTGCTGTTCAAGTTATACCATTGGTGGGTGGTGCTCTGTCAGCACACCTTCAATATACATTTTGGCATGCCAGAACTATCAAGTATCTTTCCCTGCCACTAGATCAAACTCAGCTGCTATTCAGTACACTACTCCTCTCTTCACCTGACACTATAAAACATATGGCCTCAAATTTGATGGCATGATTACAAAATGAATTAAAGCTGCAAGCAGCGATGAGAGGGGTCTCACACCTTGGCACACGTCCAGGTGTGCTGTAGTTGAGTTGTACTGCATCTCGGGCATGCTGTAGGTTAGGAGTGTCATGCGGTCACATGTATGTTTTAAGCCTGGAATACTAATTAAAATTTAATGCTCATGAAAAATTTCCTCATCAGCCTTTCCTTTCCTGTTGCCACTAGGTGGCACTCTGAGTGTGGCCTAATATTGACACACAGATGTCTCCAGACTCAGGTGCTCATCAAGCAATTCTGAAACAGATTGGACATTTGAGATGTTACAATCTGGCATGCTGCCACTAACACACCGTTTGATTGAAACTTAAAGCTTTTAACATCACCAAGTCTTTAGGTTGCACTCACCAAAAATCATGTTGACCTGATAAAATCTCTAGATGAAGTTTGAAACAGTATAATGGCTGGAAATCTCCACCAAAATGTAATCTTTAATTCAAAATGGTGGACTTCCTTTTGGGGTCAGAAAGTCTGTGGGACTCCAAGTGTATCGGGTCCCATAGACTTTTTCTTTTTTTTTTGTACATCTTAGGATTTTACTCCTGTGTATCAAATTTTGTTCATGTGGCCCAAACTATATGTCATTACTTCACTTCATTTAATATGTTAACTGTAGTGAACCACAGTTGGCTACTCCCAACTATGACATTTTTTTAACTTTATTTATCATGGAATTACAAGGTATCAGGCCTCATCTTGCCGTAAACGAGTTTATCAGTCAATTGTTTAGTTACTTTTGAACTTCTGAAAAGATTTTTGTTAAACCCCTTGAATTAAAGCTGAAAGTGTGCAGTTCAATCACATCCTCATTCTAGATGATCTGCAGATGTTCGGGGGGTTCTTTAGACATTGAAGTGGTGCTTACAAAAATTGATTAATTCCCCTCAGCAGCCTTCCAAATGTTGGCCAATCAAACAAAGTGGGCTTTAAGGAAAGACGAGGTTAAGAAGCCGGGCACTAATATTGCCTGTTTCAGAAATAAAAAGGCTGAATGTGATAAATTACATTTTTTCTTCACTTTTTTTTTAGTCATGTAACACTACTCTAGTGAATTAACAGAATAAAATTGCAAATAAAAAAAGCATAATTTTTAGTTTGTTTTTAAACTTACAAACATTTATTTTTTTACTTTTTGGCCACAGCGGCTTTTATCGACAGTCTATAGAGGCAGGAAATGGGGGAAAGATATAGGGGAAGACATGCGGGCAAGTTGGCAACAGGCTGGGACTCAAGTCCGCACCGCCACACCACAGCGCGGCGTATGCATGTGGTCACCTGCTCCACCACTGAGCCACCTGGGTGCCCCTTACAAACATTTCTTAAAACACATTTTGTCAGATACCCCAGTAACGTTTTGTCTATTTGAAATTATTTCTACATCACTATGAAGTATAGTAAAAATGTACATTTTTGTTTTGTCCAGACCAACAGTAGATTAAATAAAGCTTTTGATTGTTTGATGTACATGTGTATAGTACAAATAGAATACACTCAAATAAGTTTTACATGTCAAAGTGCAAACTTGGTGTGCTCTGTTTTCAGGATGCCTGCAAGAAGCCACAGCAAGTCTGTGGCCATAATGGGGAGACCTACAACACAGTGTGTGGTGCCTTTTCTGACCGTGTGGCTGTAGACTATGAGGGCCCTTGCCAAGGTGTGGGGACTGTATCTGACATGGCCCCTGACTCAGCCTGCAGTTTGGTTCCTTGTCCAACACTGTCCACTCCAGTCTGCAAACCTGTCACCCCACCTGGTGAGTGGAGAGCATGTATATGACTATGGTCAGCCGACAGGTGAAACTACACTGTGTACATGACATTTATGCAGCATTATGGGGAGTATAGTGGTACACAGTAAAATGGGCAGTGTTAATGCAACACTAAAAGAGTCAATTTTAACACTGAGCCAGTGAACATATGGTCCCGCCCTGTACAGTGTTAAAATTACACTGAGCTCAGTGTTACATTTTCAGAGTTGATTTTACTCTGATTAGAGTTAAATTTAGCTATAGAGTAAAATTTAATCAGCACTCACATTGTTAATATACTTTTACTCTATGACATAAATAACACTCACAGTGTTATTTAAATATGACACTGCTACTTTAAGTGTTATTCTAAATCAACTCCTACAATTTTTTCTTAACAAGTGTAAGATCTATTTAACTGTTAATTAAATTTAACTCTAAACAGTGTTAATGTGTAACCAATTCAGTCAGTGTCAAAAAAATTTACACAATTATATACTGTTTTTATAAACCTATTGTTAATATTTCTTACGACATACAGCCAAAGATATTTGTAGCACAAAAAGAACCCATCTTCCTTGTCTTATTAATTTATTAAGTTCAGTACAAAAATAAAATGCACTTAAAGGCTTCTCTGCATTTTCAGTTTGATTAGAAAGAAAAAACTTTTCTAAGACAATGTGAATTTACTGGAACATCTTTATCCATTTATCTAAGAAATACATATTTTTTGAAGAACTTGACATTAGTGCCATTTTTAACAAACGACAAATATCAATTGGTCAGTGACAAAGTTAAAAGCACCCATTTTCTTAAGGTCATAAAATTTTACACAAAAGCTTTTCAAATTAGATCTTTAGATTACCAGTGACCAATTAGGAATATGTTGTTGCCGATGAAATTCTGTAGCCCCAGTTGAAAGTAATTTTGTGTTTGACATGGAGAGAGAGAGTGTTCACTACAAAGTTCTGAAGCAATTTCAGCACCTTCCTTTAACTCTCCAAGTTCCAAGACGTACATGTTGTGGAGCATTTGATTATAAACAGTTCCAAATACGAAGTGAAAAATTTCATCAAAAGCTCCAAGTGAGCTGGCTGACTTGCATGGTACGACCTGCTTGTCCAGAACAATGAAGAACTCATGAATGGTGCTCCTCTTTGTCCCAACAGCAAGTGGGTAGGGCTGCGTAGTGGAGTTCATGGCATCAGCATGTTCCTGGACACTTGTTCCACTCTAAGTATGAAAAAAAGGAAAAATAAGTGGGATTTAAAATTTCTGTCAAAAACTGCCAGAAGCTTTCCCTGTCAAAGTTCAAATCAACACCTAACCAACACTCTCTGCCCCCAAATAGAAGAATACATAGCAATAAAAGGAATGAAATTGGTTCCATATAATTTTAAAACAGAATCCATTTCATATATGAAAAGAATCATAGCAAAAGAGGAGAAAGGGAACAGGTAATAGTTGTTGCAAAAATTAACATACATTACAAACCTTCTGGAAGACCACATGGTGCTCCTCATCCTGGGATGGAGAAACCTTCCCACGTCTTTTGTAACCCTGACAGGAAGGAGGAATCAGGTGGAACAGGAGAATGATGGAAGCAAGATCACTGTCCCAGCCTGTGAGAACAGAAATAACACAGAACATGAAAATAAAGAAAAAAAATTAGAAGGCTATTCCTTTAAAGCCGAAACATAAAGAAATCCAATAGAAAATTCAATTAAATAAAAAATTCTTTACAATTCCTCCAGCTACTATTAATACTTAGGTTTAAGTCCTACAGAATAAAACTACCAGAGGTAAGGGTCTCATCCAGTTCCTCCTCACTTGAAGCTCCTTCAGCACAGTAGATCACTTCTTCAAGGTCGGTTGAGGTAGGGAGAGTCTTGCTCTGCTGGATCACTTTATGCTTGAAAACAGTCAGCCACCGAAAGTAAAAGGCATTCTATTAATTGAGCACAGAAAATAAGACAAGAAGTACAACACTCATCAAAAATAATAAAAAACACATTGAAAATAATCACTGCAAACCATACACTACCATGTTGAAAAATTATGTAAAATAAAAACAAATGTATTCCAATATAAAACGAATGTTTGCAGTTTATGGGGGAAAAAAAAAATGTTGGCACTAACCTCTCCAAAAACCTGGTAGCTACATCTTCTCCAAATTCCAGAATGAAGTCTTGATCAATCTAAACATATGGAAAAAGAGCTTATTGCAATATAACACAAAGCCAATTCATCTCCAGGCCTTTATTTCAGGGGCAGGTTTGTTTAAAGAGGTTATTAATTTAAAAAACAAAGATCTTACTGGATTGTGTGATCAACTCATGATCAGAAACTAACTTCTTTGATTTAATTTTTTTGACCAAACCTACTTAGGTAAAGCATCAAAAGTAAAGTGTGGAGTTTGCCCAAAATGAGATGTATAGCTATTTTAGAAGGTTTTCATTTTAGAGAACAAGTCAATTCACTTATGAACACACAATTGTACATCAACAGGCTATTTGTGTAAAATGCTGAATTACCAAGCCTCTGACATCTCTGAAGCGAGGAAATTCAGTCAAGACGCTGGATGATCTGTTTTCGTCCAGGACCATCTTGCAACGGTAATCAAACATCATCTTCATTTTGTTCCTGATGGCGGCCTCATCAGAAGAGTATTTCATGAAGGAATTAGCTTCCTTATATGGCTCTTCTCTTAGGGTCACCTCAGGGTTAAATGAAGCATCTCCTCTGGCTGTTGGTCCACACCCAGTCAGCTGACATGATGATCTTCTCCCCTCTGATAAGGTGCTCTTCCTCTGGATGGTTTTAAGCCTCCATGCTAAGTAGCCACTTTAACCATAATAGAAATCTTCCTTTAAAATAGGTTAACAGGCTATTTTATTAGAAAGGCAGCATTTGGGTCAAAAGATAAAGAATTTAAAACAACTTGGATATTGGATTTAATACTTACATATCCATTTTTGGAATAAGGATCACGCAGGTTTGGGAACTTTTCAATCATGCCTTGAGCATACATCTCTCTCACATGTTGTGGTGGTGCTGTCCTAAAGGAGCAAATTAAATTAGGGCTGCAACTTTAGTAATTAAGTATTCTATCGATAATTCCATTGATTACTGAAGTAATTGGATAAGAATTACAGTTCATCTGCATATTTTAACTTCCGTACAGCAGTTTTTCCCTGTGTGAAACAAACAGGGTGATTGAAGCAGCTACAAAGTTGTCTTTTCTTCACTTGCTGATCAGGTGGTTGATGGAGGACTTCCAGCTGCTTCCCAGTAAACGTGTAATAGTGGGTGGTTCGGGGGGGGGGGGGGCTTCTTTTGGATGCTAGAAAAACGTCTCCTTTTGCTCCACCTGAGCTCACGTCTCAGTAAGGGCTCCGCCTCTTTAGGTGTGTATGAAGCAAGCAGCAATAATAGCAGCGATCTAGCCGGTGCGGAGTCCGCGGGGTGTGCTCCTGTCTGCTAAATGCTGTGACAGCAGAATTCTGAAAGTAAACCGATTTTCTCAGCCCAGTGTAACGGCGTCTCAGCGCCTGGCGATCAACGACTAAAACACTGTTTTGACTCAAGAATTACTTTAAACAAACCACAAACGTAGTTGATCATTTGATATTCATCTGAGGACGATTTCATGTTCGTTGATAGTAACAAGCATAACTTTAATAGAATACCATTAAAAAGTAGAAATAGCTGAGATTTAATTAACACCGACGATACATTTCATGCTGTTTCCGCAGCTCCCACAGAAGGAGTTTCCCCGGAGGCAAATTGAAAACATAACCCGGGGGAGCTCGAGGCAGGTGTCTGAAGTCAATTCCCAAAATCAGCCCTGAAGTATATTTTATAGGTTCCTATCAACGTTTGGAAGCGTAGTGACCCGTTAATGCAATTTTATGTCTAAAATGCCATCTTTATTTAATGCTAAATATAGGATAACATTTTGAAGGTTTAAGCTAGCTAACAACTCCTCAAACATCTGTCACGTGAAAAGCATATTTTTTTCTGTCTGAAGAACCATGTTATTTTAATATACTGCTTTGAGTGTAACGACAGTGAAAATTCAGGAAAAAAATGAAAAATTGAGGAAACTTACCGAGACTTTTCCAGCAAGGCGGAGAAGTTGAAAATGGCGCCGATAAAATTCTCTTCGGTCTGGCACAAAGTGCAAGGGGGCGGAGCTTTTCAGAGTACTTTTTTACACTCAGTTTGGAGAATTTTCATTAACACTGCATTATAGTGTTTTAGTAACTCTAACCGAGTGCATTTCCTTTAACACTTGACAAGTTACACTGTAAAGAGTTATTTTTAAAAAACCTGTTTTAACTCTGAATATTTACACCAACACTGCAGAACATAAGGAGGCATTTTACACCCACTGGTGTTGAACTGACTCTTATAGAGTTTACATGTTCTGACACTGCTTATTTGACACTCAGGATTTTACTGTGTACAGTAGTTAGGACTGTCACCTCACAAAAAGAAGGTTTCTGGTTTGAACCTCAGCTCTCTGTGTGGAGACTGCATGTTGTTCCCTTGCCTAAATGGGTTTTCTCTGAGTATTCCAGCTTCCTCACTCAACGACATGCATGTTAGGTTAATTGGTGATTGTAAATTGGCCATGGGTGTGAGGTAAAGTGTTTAAAGTGCATAACATATAGCACTGTATGAATGTATGGTTTAAAAAGTTTAAAAAGACTAGAAAAGTGCTACATAAATGTAAACACATTACATTATATTATTACCTCTCAATTCATCCAGGAGCCTGCTGTCCTATATGTGCCAGTATGCTGCAGATCCTCTGGAACAAAGAGCAGATGAACACATTCTCACAGGTATGGAGATCTTACAGTTTAGCTGTTTTGTGTTTAGGTAACAAAACTTCTGTTCTTTCACTGTCCAGTATTGTATTATATTATCAGATTCACATTTGAGTACTTGTTAAGTTTGAACTATAGGTAGGGTATGGATGCTACAAAATGAGTATGTGTAAATGGTGGTATAACCCATGCAAAGGGTATAGGATAACCTTAAATCTTTAAAATAAATAAATAAAACCTTTATTTATCAATAGAAGTACAAAAGGGACAGTGAACACAAGCAACAATAGTGCAAAAAAGAAAAGTAAAGTAATAGTAAATAACATTTACAAATAATAATAATGAAACTTAAATAAAATAAAATAATTACATAAATACCAACACCAAAGAAAGAAATAACCATAAATGTAAAGTTTTATAAATGTTCATTGCATAGTTGGTTTTCAACACATTTCAGTTATTTTTTTTATAGGTTTTTGTTTTTTTTAAAGTTTGACAGATCATCCATAAAAATTTTAAACAGTGTTTTAATGTTCCAGAATCGACATTTATGAATAAGTTAAAACAGATTCAGTTTTCATGTCCTTCATTATCAGACCATATTTTACTTTGTTGAAAGCCAGCTTGGGGTAATTTGCCTTTTTTTGATATCAACTTTTGAAAGAAGTCCCAAAACAAAATGCCCAACATGAACACATAAAATAGGTGAGCCAATGTTTCAATGTCTGAGTCACAGAATAGCTATTTTTATCATCTTGAACTTGTTGCAAGGATAAATATAATTTATCATTTTGCACCATCAAGTGTGTTTCATTATCCTTTGAGGAGAGAGGTATCTTTTTTCTAATCCTGAGAGTCATGTCATTGGGGTAATCTTTCATCATATTTTTTCTTTTTTAATGACAAGAGAGAAAAGAATAGTTGTAAGTGCGTCCCTTAAGAAGTCATACATGTCTGAATTTTAAACCATTGATATAAAGTTTAACTTAGCTCTAACAACTGATGTCAGTACATCTTTCCCCATATTTATCAAGCTTTTAGGATTACGCTGACAACAATTGTAATTTATTGGTGAATTCACTGAACTCTTGTAAATTCCCAGAGGAGTCCAGATTTACCTGCATCTCCTTTCCTAATATAATACATATATTCCTAATATATGTATTCCTCCAGAGAAGCCTAAAAATAGTGTGATAGGTTAATTAATCTGTTAGGGATTGCAAGATAAAAGGCAAGATTTATAATTCTGGAGGAAGCTTTGGTTTTGGTGATTAAAATTCTTCCAAAAATAGGCAAGGCCCTTTGTACCCAGGAATTTTGTAAGGAATTGAGCTTTTGAACTTTGAATTTTCCAATGTTTAATTCTTCTCTAATTTTTCAGTCTTTTGAAATGAGCATACCTAAATATTTAACTTCATTTTTAATTGGTGTTGTATGTAGATCTGTTTGAGTGTAATCATGTATTGCAAGCAGCTCAACATCTTTAATTTCAAGTGCAGTCTGGAAGCATTAGAAAATTTCTGTAATTTAGTAATTGCAAGAAGACTTTTGTCTGAGTCCATGAAGAACAGTGTGACATCATCAGCCAACTGCAATATGGAGTATTATCTACCACACTGACTAACAAGGGACATCTTATACAAACAGAGAACTTAATGAGAAACACACAATGCAGAGATAAACTGAAAATCCTGAATCAAAATAATAGTGCCATGGTGAATTTGAGCATTTGTCATGAAATTTAAATTGCCTGTCATTCACATGTACATTATCTATCCATCCATCCATCCATCCATCCATCCATTCACTTCCACTTATCCTGTTCAGGGTCGCGAGGGGTGCTGGAGCCTATCCCAGCTGACATAGGGTGAGAGGCAGGGTACACCCTGTACAGGTCGCCAGCCTGTCGCATGGCTAACACAGAGAGACAGACAACGTCCACACTCACATTCACACCTATGGGCAATTTAGAGTTTCCAATTAACCTAACCCCAGTAAGGTCAAATCAGGCCAAATCAGGTCTAAACTTCTCAAGTGTGATAAAGGGTTCCTCCTAAAAGCAACAGCATGGCCATAGTGCTTCCTATTGGGAACAGGATATGTCATGTTTTACACTTTGAGGTATAGCTTCAAGGTGGTTGAGCAGAATCATCTCAAATTTGGTCAGGGAAGCTCTAAGGAGTTGACCCGAGAGGGTATTGAAAACTGAGTTTTTGTCAGAGGGCATGACCACGGGCGTGGCGAATTTTGATCTTTTGCCATGAAGAATGAAATTGCTGTAAATCAAACACACATTCTACAATTTGCACCAAACTTCAGTGGACTCTTATCAAAGTAAGAGTCCTGCCCTAACACATTGATATGCTAGTAGTCAGAAATTGTTAGAGCACCGCCTAGTGTGAACTGAAAATACCATGTTTTATACTTTGATGTACTGGTCCTCCCAGTTTTACCCAATCCACCTCAGAAGTGGTCTGATTAAACATCAGATGTTGATGATTAGTGTGAAAACTGTGGGATTTCATTCAACAGCCCTACCTATAGGCAATGAAATGCCTTGAGAATAGGAAGTGTTTGTTGAGGGGCTTCGAAAGCTCAGAAAGTCATGACATTTGGCACATACCTCTGTTACAATGAACACTTTAAGGTTTTATTGTGATAATCACTAAATTTGGCAAAATGGCTCCACAACACCACCTAGAACGTTTCAAAACATCAGCTCAGGAGCTACGTTTGATCTACATAACTGGAATTTTGCAGGCTCGTATAACATCCTGAGACTGAAAAAAAGTCTCTTGGAGCCATAACCAAAACCCATCAGGAAGTCAGCCATTCTTAATTAAAGTGGGATTTTTGCTGTGTTTCTTTTTTCACCATTTTCAGGTCTTGTATTTGAACAGACTCATCCTAGGACATTAAATCCTCTGATACTAAAATCGCTCAACATCTAGACAAGTGGGCCATCAAAAGTTGTCAAAGGTTTTGTAGAATATTAAATGGTATTGCCATAGCAACACTCTGATTTCTGCCTTTTTTCAATTTCAAGCACCAGAAATTTACAAAACATCAACCACGGGGCTATGTTTCATTTGTGTATCTGAAATGTTGCAGGCTTGTGTAACATCCTGTGATGTTCAAAAAAGTCTCTTGGAGCCATACCTGAAATCCAACAGGAAGTTAGCCATTTTCAACTTAAGTGTCATTAATTTTAAACGGTGTTGCTGTAGCAATGCTCTGATTTTGGGTCTCTTTTCAGTGGGGCATTTAACTCCATTTTCAGGCCTTATTCTTAAACTGACTCCTCCTACTTATTTCATCACATCAGTGAGTTCAATTTAAAGAACTTGATGATGTTATGTTGTGAATTTTGGGTTTTTTGTCAACAGCCGTGTTTGTGGCGTGAGGCAGAATTTTGATATTTTGCCACAGGACACCAAATTGTCACATCTCAAAGATTTCATTGTCCAATCTTTCTGGATAAGAGTGTGAGTCTGGACACACACTTGTGTGTACCAACATTGGGTCAGACTCCTAATGCCACCTAATGGCAGCAGGAAATCAGTAGTACACTGATAATAATCACCCATGAGTGTGTACCCATTTTTGGTGCGGGCATTGCATACAGCAGCATGACATGTAATTAGTGGGCATTCGCCACCTATTGGGCGTTGGAGATGTTCAGTGGCCAAATGACACAATCTGCTGGGCTAAATGCATTTAAGTAACCTAGTGACACTCCCGACCGTAGCAACCGCAATTCGCAGCACGGCTTGACCTCAGCACGGCTCGATGCATGCCCAGGTACAAGGGCCCTATCATTGCTGCTTGCAGCTTTAACTATCAAATTTGATCTCAACAGGTAAGACATGCTGGCCCATCAGAACTGGACAAAAATGCATGTGAGCTAAAATTTTAGCTAGCAGCTCTGATGTGACTGATGTGCAGTTCACGCAGCACTGCAGTCCAGACCCAACTCAGCAATACTCCACTGCTTCCCACCCCCTTATGAAGGCATCTGTGGACACCACCTTGTGTATAGTGTATAGTGGGAATTACTTATTATGTGTATAGTGTGTAGTGTCAATTACTTATTTTTATTTTTCTTATTTATAGTTTTTTTTTGTTTTACTACTAATTATTGGCTGCAGGTACAAAATACATTTCACTGTGCATTGTACTGTGTATGTGACAAATAAAAATTATCTTATCTATCTTATCTTAAAATAAGTTCTAAAATTTGTGATAAATGTCCCAAATCCCACTAAATGTATATAACCTTCTGTCAACAAAAATTGCCAAACTGTAATTCCTGAAGCTTTTTGGAGTATGATCATGAGCAAAGGAAGATCTCATTAAATTTAGATATGAATTAAGTGTTTTAACAAAAAATATATTGGTCTTTATGAATGGTTGATGATTTATACATCATGAAAGAGGATTATTGGTATGCATTGTGACTTCCTTTCTCTAATTCTACCATTTCTTCTCTGTGTCTCATCAATAAAAGTCACAGATGTTTCAAAAATAAAGTTCTTCATTAAAATGTCACTGAAGTTTTGCATGAAATTTGGATAGTAACATAAATATAATGCTGTCTGTCTTTGACCTTTTACCACTGTGTGCAGTTGAATAAGAAGCAGCCAGTGACGGTCCATGATGTCCTTCAGATCCTGCGGCCTCATGTCTCAGTACCACAATGTGATGTTTTTGGCTACCTAAGTATTGACCACCTACTGGTTGTCCTCATCGCCCCAGTGGACCAGAAGCCAACACCTCTGCAGGTAACAAACACCCTCTTGCACACACACAAAACAAGAGGCTCAGTGTTATATCTATTTTTCTGTACATCCTTGTGTGTTGTTGTTCCCTACAATGTGTTAAACATCCCTTGTTACTTTGTTGAGAATGTGTGAAAATCATGTTCCCAATCCTTTGCAGTGGCAAGCCATATTTGAGTTTGTTTTTTGCTTGAACAACTTAACACAGTGACATTTCACTGAAAGATTTAATAGCAGTTATCAATGTGTTCAGGGCGGGAGGCTTATCAAACCATTGAAGTTTGACAAAGATTGGGCAATGTGGCTTTGAGTTACTGCCATTTATGTCTTCATGGCGAAACATCGAACTTTGCCATCCTGCCAGGGTCACGGCCTTTGGCGAAAACTCACAGTTTTTAAAACAATGTAAAGCCAGCTCCTTACGGCTTTCCAGCGGAAATTTGAGATGGTTCTGCTCAACCACCTTGGAGCTGTACCTCAAAGTGTAAAACATGACGTTTCCCATACCCACTAGGTGGCGCTGTGACTGTCAGTAAATATTATCATATGTGTGGCTTCAAGGGTGGACGGTCATCCTACTGAAGAAGTTTGATCCAGGTTGGATAATGTAGGTTTGAATGAGAGGCAATCAAAATTTCCTGAGGAATGATCGAAATTCACTGTGGTGTCATGGCCACGCCCTCTGTTGAAAACTCACCATTTTTAAAATTTAGATTCCCCTTGGTGTGTGGATAAGACAAAACAAATGTGAAGTTGATAACATCCAAAACCTATGAGTTATTACAGAACGTATAAGGGCAGGAAATCGCTAAAATCACCCATTTAATTCAAAATGGCGGACTTGCTTTTGAGTTTAGGGCATTGGACCCTGCGGTCGTTTTTGTTCGTCGGGACATGTTACATATGTGTCCCAAATTTCATACATGTACATGAAACACAACAGTGGGAATTGAACTAAAGGTGGCTCTGTAGATCCATTTTGAAAGGACCATGCCTGAAACCATTAAAATACTTAAATTTTCACCAGACCTAACGTGTCCAAAATTTCATGCATTTTTGAGCATGTTTAGGCCCTCAAAAAGCAATTCATTGGCCTAAATGTCCAAAGCAATTACAATAGGGCCTTCGCACAGGTTGTGCTTGAGCCCTAATAACAGTTTTGTATATGAGATTATTGATTATAAAGCAGCAGTCTATCATTTACTATATAAAAACTATAGTGGAGTTAAGTGCAACTTGAGCAGAAAATCAGAGAACAAAGTGTTATAATATCAGTTTTATGTTTTGATGTTGCCCTTTCCTGCTTCTACAAAATGGCTAAGCCTGGGCATATTTTTATTTTTGACTGCCCCACATGAACTATGACCCACAAAAAGGAATCATTGTGATATCATTTATAGTGGCTCCATGTTTGGTTGGTCCTATGTTGTACAGTGAAAGAAACTTTTTAACCATGACTAAAGATATCTTGGGACAAAATTCGGACAACACTATATTATTGGGATGACCACGTGACTCTTACAATGCACTCTACTACCCAAACTAAAAATGCAGCATGAAATGACATTTTGATCCACCCTTCACTGGCACTAGTAAACTCAAACAAAGTAGTCAGTACATGTAAAACAAAATGTTTGGAATTCAAACAAAGAAAAAAAGTGTGGTTGGGTCATATCAGGAGAAGTTTCACTGTACATATATTTGTCCTCCAGCTGTTATAGTCACCCCACCATGACTCCGACAATGCGGTGAGGCATTGAAAGCAGAGCATCTGCTTGTTTGTATTAATAGCACACTTTTAAAACTGCTGTAACCAGCGGTTTAAAGAAATAAGGGAAGTTCCATGAGCACAAGGCTTAGTTTCCCTGTTTTTTGCTATAAAGCTTGGAGAACAATGATATTTTCAACTTGCTTGCAGCAAACAGGGAAAAAGCAAACAGGAAAAAAATGATGCTCTGAGAAAGATTTCAGACCGTCACTGACATTACTGTCTTCTACTACAAGCTTTGTTATCATTAGGCTGAAAAAAATTAAACAAACCAATCAGAGGTAACAATAACTTGCAGTGGCCAAATTAATTTAAAGAGAATGAATGCAATGACCAGCTCAGCAACACCAGGAGGCTTTGAAACACTACAGAAGATGACTAAAAGGCATGATAAAATTAAGAAAAATAAGTGAGTAATGAAAAATAACTTCACAACAACATAACTTTACAACTAACCAAATCAAAAACACTCTTGATGAAGTAGTCAAGGTCTACTATCAAGAGCTCATGAATGGAAAAACACAGGGTTTACAACAAGGTGCAATCCACTTGTAGCACTAGATTATAGGCTAGATCGGCGGTTTTCAAAGTGTGAGGCGCGCCTCCCCTAGGGGGCGCCAGAGCACTTTAGGGGAGGCGCGGTGCGAGGGAAAAAATAAACCGGGAAAAGAAGCTATCTGCTTGCTGTCTACTGATGTGAGAGAAAGAATGGACAAATTTTTAGTAAAGAAAAAGGCAGGGGAGACAAGCTCTGGCATAAGTAGAAAAATGGAAAAAGGGCGTATTTGCCATACAAAGGCACTGATAAAATAATTAAAATGGGAGGAAATGGGAGGAAATGTTTTAAAATGTTCATGCGTTAAATTTCATTCAGATAAAGTGTCATTTTAAAAGATGAGATGGTTCTAAAATAAAAGCAATTAGAAGGTGTTTTGTAGTGGCATTTGTTTGTGTGTGGGTTGATTATTGGGGGGGGGGGGGCCCAGCAGGCATTGTGCTCCTTGGAGGGGGGCTCACCCTTTCATACTTTGAAAACCCCTGGGCTAGATTATACCTTGCCAAAAAAACAGCTAACAATTTTTCTGGAAAAAAAATTCTTTGGAAAGACGAAACCAAGATTAAAGTATATCAGAATGATTAGAAAGAGAAAGGTACAGAGAAGGAGAGAAACAGCTCATGAACTGAAGCGTACCACATTATCTTTTCAATATGGAGAAGGCAGTGTTACTTTAAAGAAAAGAGAGGACCTTTTCAATCAGGTGAAGAGTAGAAAGAGGGGTGGCAAGTCAATGAGGTTTCCCAGACACCAAATGAGTAATAAAGCAATCAGTCAATAATTAAAAACTACTCGATTAAAAAAAAACAAAAAAAACACACTATATAAAAAAAGGACTATATCAAAATGTTGCTGGTTTGATCCGGGACAAGATATTGAACCCCGAGTTGTTACCAATGTATTCATCAGAGTGTGAATATGTGTGCGGATGTTAGATAGAAAGCACTTAGAAAAAAGTGCTTGTATGAATGTGTGTGTGAATGGGTGAATGCAAATGTGTTGTATAAAGCACTTTGTATGCTCAATTACACTTGGAAAGCGCTATATAAGAACTACTCCATTTAACTACAAAACTGAATCCAGTAAGACCCACAAACAAGCACTAACTGTAGGTCTCTGCAGTAAAGGCCTAGCAGAGATTTAATTTTTTGTTCTAATTCTAATAAAAGTGTTTTTTTCTTTATTTTTCTTCTGTGAACAGTAAGATATTATTTTGCCCTGCATTACTGCCTTTCCTCCTTCCTAAAGAACACATGATGATATTCCTGGCAGATCATTATTTTCTAAATAATTGCCCACTCCTTTTTGAATTAATGAAATCTTGTTATTTAAGTATAATGCTGTATTAAATCTCCAGTTCCTAATTGGTGGTGTGACTCTTTCCTGTGTCAGAGACTGTGCCGTTAGTTGTGCATGTCTAACACCTTTCTCATATCACAACTATGGAGACCAAAGACTGTTGTCAGCAGGTTTAATGACAATAATTAATAATTAATTAATTGCACATTGCACCAGTAAGAGCAGAGTGTGAAGGTTCAATTAGCAGGGTAAGAGCCCAGTTTTGCTCAAAATATTGCAATGCACACAACATTATGGGTGACATACCAGAGTTCAAAAGAGGACAAATTGTTGGTGCACGTCTTTCTGGCGCATCTGTGACCAAGACAGCAAGTCTTTGTGACGTATCAAGAGCCACGGTATCCAGGGTAATGTCAGAATACCACCAAGAAGGACGAACCACATCCAACAGGACTAACTGTGGACGCAAGAGGAAGCTGTCTGAAAGGGATGTTCGGGTCCTAACCCGGATTGTATCCAAAAAACATAAAACCACGGCTGCCCAAATCACGGCAGAATTAAATGTGCACCTCAACTCTCCTGTTTCCACCAAAACTGTCCGTCGGGAGCTCCACAGGGTCAATATATAGGTTTGGCTGCTATAGCCAAACCTTTGGTCACTCGTGCCAATGCCAAACATCGGTTTCAATGGTGCAAGGAGCACAAATCTTGGGCTGTGGCAATGTGAAACATGTATTGTTCTCTGATGGGTCCACCTTTACTGTTTTCCCCACATCCGGGAGAGTTACGGTGTGGAGAAGCCCCAAAGAAGCGTACCACCCAGACTGTTGCATGCCCAGAGTGAAGCATGGGGGTGGATCAGTGATGGTTTGGGCTGCCATATCATGGCATTCCCTTGGCCCAAAACTTGTGCTAGATGGCCGTGCCACTGCCAAGGACTACCGAACCATTCTGGAGGACCATGTGCATCCAATGGTTCAAATGGTAGGGCAAAAGGAGGCCCTACACCATACTAATAAATTATTGTGATCTAAAACCAGGTGTTTCAGTTTCATTGTCCAACCCCTGTATATCTAACATGAAAACAGTGTTACAAAATTATTCCTTTGGTACGCACTGGCAATGCAACCTTGAATGAAAGATATATGCAGTAATTTCTTCCAATCGGTCATCATGAAGTGGGAGCTGACGTCATTACTGTTTTGCTTGACTGCTACTGCTTTTCAATAAAGTTTTGGTTCAAATAAAATAAACAGTTGCCAAGTTGCAATACCTGAAAGGAACACTTTCCGCTTTTTGTCCTACATGGCTGAAATTAATTTCTGAAAACATAACATTAGCAACTTCATAACAGAACAGAGACATAGATGCCAGTGCATGATCACTGATAGTGATACGGTGAATCTGAATGTCTGTGATATCCATCATAATGCAGCTGCTAGCTAAAAAGCAGTCTAAGCAGGAGTAAGAGTGATGTACTGGTGGAAAATCCCTCAGAGTGGGGTGAGGTGAACACCAAGCATCACAAAGACCAAAAACCTTCATGTATTGTTTAAGAATGTCTGCAGACTTCCAGTTCTTTTGACTCACTGCTGTACTGGGCCTGTCAATATCTGGATTAAACACCAGGTTGAAGTCTCCTTCCATTATAAGTGTGGTATCAGAGTGATCAGAAAGTGAGGTGAAGAAAGGATAAAAAAAAAAAGGAGGGGTCATCAACATTTGGTCCGTATATACTAACAATGCATAAGTCTATATTCTGAATAGATAAATTAAGTATTATAAATATACCTTCTGGCTCTATTGTGGTGTTGCTAATGTTAAAGTTTATCTTCCTGTTAATCAATATTGCCATGCCTCTTTGTTTGGGGTTGTAGCAGGCTAAGTACATGTGAGGGAACTGTGGATAAGAGAAAGTATGCCCAGATGTTTTAGACAGATGTGTTTCCTGTAGAGACACAACATCTGCCTTTAAGTCTTTTAACCAATTAAAAATTTTTAGCCTCTTTTCCCGCAAAAAAGCCCCATGTACATTCCATGAGAAAAACTTCAGTGTAGTCATGTATAAACTAACTGGTGAAGTGTTGTGTGTTCACTTAAGGTGTGTGTACACTGTATGTTGATGTGTGTGTGTGTGTGTGTGTGTGTGTGTGTGTGTGTGTGTGTGTGTGTGTGTGTGTGTGTGTGTGTGTGTGTGTGTGTTTGCGCGCTGTATGTTGGTCTGTGTGCATCTGTGCTGAATGTTAGTATGGTAAACTGCAGTATTGAAAGTAAAATAAACATTACTGAGTGCGAAAAGGGAAAAGACATGAAAAAAGTGATCTAAGTTAAATAAAACGGTGCAAACAGCATTTTTAAAACTAGGCTAGGCTTAGATTTTGCAAGCAAGGATGAGTCATGGGTCACCTCTTTTTGCCCAAATTTGTGGGAAAAGAAACATTTCTCAATGTAAGATTGCATCTAACATTGAGAAATGTTTCACAGACATTAATCTTATCATAGAAAGATCTAGTTGCTGGATCAAGAAATGAGACTTGAAACTATTTTATGCAAAGAGGGAGCCATACATCAACTCTATTTAAAAATATTTTAAAAATGGACCTGAGCTCAACTCAGATGCAGTAAAAGAAAATGGAATTGGGTGTGTAAAGTTTTTCTTGTTAAAGATGAAAACAACTGTCCAGTTTGTTATCAGGGAAAGGTACAAAAGACAGCATCTTTCTGGTGCATCAGTGCCCAAGGCATAGGTAACTTGCATGTATGTGAAAGTACCACTGACTCAGAGGCATATATTACAGTTTTAGAGAGACATATGTTACTATCAGGGCAACATCTCTTCCCAGGATAACCTTGTTTACTTCAGCAAGACATGCCAGACCACATTTTGCACACGCAACAACAACATGGCTTTGTGGACAAAGCCTGCATGTGATGGGCTTGCCTGCTACCAGCCCAGATGCATCTCATTATCGGTGCATCGTGAAGAGGGGAATCACATAATGGTGACCACTTGCTGAGCACCTGAAATCTTATATCAAGCAAGAATGGACAACATTTTAAACTGTGAAATTACAATTACCTTTCCCAACTTTTGTTGAGTGTGTTGCAAATTTGTGTATTTTAACAAAAATTGGTTAGTTGGTCAGTAAAAAATATAGATGGTATTTTCCATTATGATTTTGTCAATTAAACAAAATTCATGTGAATTAACATATCAGATTTTAGTTTTGATTGCATTATAGAAAATATTCCAGATTTTCAGGATGTGTGATTTAAGTCAGCTGAAGCACATTTCAATGTACTTGTTCTTTATTATTTTTTATTATAATACTTTATAATAATCTTAGTTCTTTATGATACTTCTTTTCCTATATTTTATGATATGCTTTTTTTTCTACTTTTGCATCATTATATTTTGAATGCAAATATTCTTCCGTGTATCCCATACCATTTATCTAAATTTTTTGTTTCTTTTCATTTTCTTTATTCTTTTTTGTTCTATTCTATTGTCTAACTCTTCCAGTTGAGGCCTCTCTGTGTGGAGTTTGTATGTTCTCCCTAGCTGTTTGAGTTTCCTCCAGGTATTAAAGCTGCCTCCACAGCCCAAAGAAGTGCATGTTTGGTTAATTGGCGATAATAGTATATAGAATGAAGTGCTGTATGAATGTATGGTTAAAATAGGATTTATAGCATAAGGCACTTGGAGTGGTCAGTAAAACTAAAAAAGTGCTATGTTAATGAATACATACACAGCAATTCTCATTAAATACCACACAACTGATTTTTCTTAGTCGCAAGGATTTGCTGTCCTGTTTTTACTGTAGTGTGACTGAGCATTTAGGTTACCTAAAAGGGAGAGGTTAACTGTGTGTCATCTAGTAAGTAGTGTCACAGGGAAGGACAAAGCTGGAGGAGGCCACACCTGATAGTAACAAAAATGTTTATTTAACTTAAAATAACTAACATAACCAAAAAATATGTCAATCACTAGTGTGTGCAATATCTGGATGTGTGATGCAAAAATAATGAAAAGAACCAAAACCCCAAGGAGAGTTCCTCAAGACTGATGCTGGCAGTTTATGTACCAGAGGCCAATCAGCCAGCACAGCTGCAACCTGTTCCCTTCATGACCTCTCCAATGAAGAAGCAGCCCAGAAGGCCTAGGTCCCCCCCAGATCTGGAAAGTATATAAAACAAACATCAATATACAGTAAACCTTGATTTACAAGCTTGGCCACAATTTACACAGCTACATAGCTCAATTACAGTGACATACAGTCCACTAAACTGACTTACCTAGGGCTGTCTCTCTTTCTCTTTAACTGAACTGAAATTCAGTTAAAGCAACCTACCAAGCTTTCCTTATGCATTTTCCACCTGATTCTTCCAAGACTCAGGAACCTTGGAACCTTCGGAAGCAATTTAAGTGTAGTGGAACCCAGGAAAGAAAACTGCAAACTGAATTACACTGAAATATGTCATTATCTAGATTAGTCAAGCTACACTTATTAAACAGCTAACAAATATAGCAAAATACCACTGTGCTTCAGAACAGGAAGTGATATAATACTGCAGTGAGAGCCAACACAAAGTTACAGCACCGCATTCCTCCTAAGTGGCTCAAATTAAAAAAAAATTTCTGTCAATGGCTGGACAGAGCTGGAAGACAGCTGGAAGATGGAAGACAGCACAGAGGCACTAATCATGGTAGCACGGGAACAAGCTCTAAGCACAAGGATAACAGAGGCTAGAGCTGCTCAATTATGGGGAAAAAAATCATATTTAGGTCAATATTAAAATCACAGTTATTTAACACAATTACTCATTGACTTTGTAAACACACTGTATTTTTTGCATTCAATACCTTGAAATCTAGTGCACTTCTGCAATCTCATGAAATTAAGTACTAAATTGAAAATAGCATGCAGAATATAAAAATAAAATATAAATAAATTGCAATATAAAAAAAAATGTTATAACTTAAACAAATAATAAATAAATAGAAAGGTAGTCCAGTTATCACAACTAATACTAGGAAGAAATATGTCCAAGTTATTTAGACCAAACCAGTTTGCTCACATTTTAGTGACTGCCACAACATACTGAAAAATCCTGTGCTGGCTGACAGTTTGGTCGCTGGGAGGGATCTAGAACCTGCTGGGTTACGCATAGATGGTACAGTTGGTTGTTGACAAAAATGTGGAACCTCTCAGACTCATTGTAAACATAACCAAGGATGACCCTGCTGTCTGAGAAGAAATGCATAGAGCTGATTTGGATGTCCATTTCAACTCTAATTAGTTCTGCAACTGCTAATACTGTGGCACTCATCTCAAGCCTCAAAATTGTTAGTTCAGGTTTTGGTGTGAGCTTGGCTTTTCCAAATACGAAAGTAAGTTCTATCTTGTTGTCACTGTTAGTTGCTTTCAAGAAAGTCACAGCTGCTATTGCTTAGGTTGAAGTGTCACACAAGATGCAGATTTCTTTATTCTTCACATTGCTGATAGAAAAGGTGCAGTATGGCCTTGGGATGTGTATTTGTTTGAGTTGGTTAAGAGCATCTTTCCACTCTAGCCATTCCTGTAACTTGGCTTCTGGGAGTGGATCATACCACTTACAAGTGTCTTTTCTAAGCGCTTGTACCGATGCCCTCCCTTTGATGCTCACAGGCACTGCAAACCCCAATGGATCGGACAGAATTGTGGATGGGACGCCCCTTTTGGTTTCTCAGCTTTAGAAACTCTAAAGGTGAATGTGTCTTTCTCAAGATCCAAACCTACCCCCAAGTTCCTTTGCATAGGTGGAAAATCTGTGCTGAAGTCTAGATCTTTGAGCCCACTTGCAAGATCATTGCAGGGAAACACCCTCATGACCACAGGGCTGTTGGAGGCTAGTTTATGGAGCTGCAAGCTGGAAGTGGTGAGCAGGTCTTGTGTGTGTCTAAGGAGCTTGACTGCTTCAGACTCTCTGGGAACAGATTTCGGTTCATCATTAACATCGAAATGTCTTTCGATGATCTGTTTTGTGGTGGGGCTGTGTCTGGCTGGCGAAGGGCTATTACCAAATGCGTGAACCTTCATCCTATATTCCCTGATTATGTCCTATGAGTTGTTGTTACGGTACCAGAGGAACCGTAGGAAGTTCCTGTGGCTCTTTTGCACAAGAAAGCAGTGGAACATTTGTTGTATGTCGGCTGTAACTGCCACTGCCTCTTCTCTGAAGTGGACTAGTACCCCAATGAGACTGTTGTTCATATTTGGGCCTGTTAGCAGCACATCGTTCAAAGACACGCTCTTGCACTTAGCACAAGAGTCAAATACCACCCTAATGTTCCCCAGATTCTGTGGGTGGTAAACCCCGAAAAAGGGCAGATACCAGCACTCCTCATTCTTTCCCAGGGCCGGGACTGGCTCTGCATGGTCTTTATCAAACAACCCCTGCATAAAGTCTATAAAGTGTCTTTTCATTTCTGGACATTTCTCTAGGCTGTGGAGAAGTGACTCTAAGCGACTGGAGGCTAAGACCTTATTATTAGGAAGACGGGGTCTTGGTGAACAGAAAGGAAGTGGAGCCTTCCAGCTATTTGTGCTGTCTTGGTGGAAGCCTCGTTCCATGATTTGCAAAAATGTTTGGTCCTTGAGAGAAGGGGCTAGCTCCTTTTTCTGTTCGCAGAAAGAAAGATTCCCCAGTTTGCCATGAGCTGCTAGTATCCCAGGACTTACTATGGGTCTGAAACTGCTCCCTGACCTGAAAACTATTTTGACAAGGTGGTTGGAGGCTGGGATGTCCATTCTTCAGCACACAGGTGTTGTATGTTCCCATGACAGTTGGCTTGTGAGCTCCCCCCAGACACACTTCACCTACAATAACCCACTCAAGGGCTAGTCTCTGAGCAAATGGAGCGTTTTCTAGGCCATTGGGTGTTGTATAAGCGCTTTGAGTGCTCATACTGAGTAGAAAAGCGCTATATAAGAACTAGTCCATTTACCATTGACTCGTTCGTACACCTTGTGTATCTGAATCATGTCTTGCCCTAATAGCAGCAAAATGTCAAGAGGTTGAATTCTACTGCTAGACATTTAAGGTGGGGATGAGCTAGTGCAAATTCTGGGGTTGGGATTTCTGATTTGTTATCTGGCCATGTGTCACACTCAAGCAATGAGGGGAGAGGATAGTTCAACTGACTATCTACTGACTGTATGACAAAGTTATCAGCTATGCACCCACTGGACATGGAAACCCCGGTACATGGTCTTCAGTGTGTATGGCGTTACAAACCCAGTTGAAATGTTAAAGTTAAAGCTAATGACCTGTTGCTCTGGTCATCTATGATAACATAGGCTTTGATCTTCTTGTCTGGGTATCCCTCTGGATACACAGAGGTGAGACATATTTTAGCACAGGAGCGCCCCCCAGCCGTGTCGCCACATATTTGAGTGCATGCTGAGGTATTATCAGGAGTGGCTATATTTACCTCCCCACTGTGCTCCTTCCTTTGCTCCCCATTTTGGCCTGATGTAGTGCTTTTAGTGTGTGTGTTTTGTGCTGTCCAAGGTGTTGGACCTGCATGAAGTGCTGCAATGTGTTTGTAACTGTTGCACTCTGAGCACATGATCTCAGCTCTACAGTTTCTTGCTTGATGCATGGATGAATCACAGCACCGGAAACAAATGTTGTGTTCTTTGAGGTATGCTTTGCACTCATCTAATATTCTCTCTCTAAAGCTCTGCATCTCGTAAGTGGGTGTGGCTTTTTGTGAATGGGACATTTTTTGTTTGTGAATTCAGCAGTGGTGGATGGTTTTATTTCCTTCAGTTTTGTGGACTGCGACAGGGTTTCTAGGCTTTTTGAATCTACTGCTGTAGCTGTCGTGTGAGGATAAGGTGGGAACCGATACTTGGTACTTAAAACTGGGGTCGTTCCTCATTTTTACTTTGTCTTGAATAAAACGGCAGAAAAATGAAAATGGGGGAAGGCTACATTGTACCTTTGCTTGTATTTTGACCCTTCTGACACCCACCTGTCTTGCAGATTGATGGAAAGCTTAATGCCAGACTTAATTGCTACATCAATCTCCGACAGCAAGTTGCCAAGGTCTCTAAGCTTTTGTGGTTCCCTATATGTAACTCTGGGGAAACAATCTAATCTGTTGAGAAGAGACCTTTCTATCGCCTATGGGGTACATAGCATTCCTCTAATCGAGCCCAAACTCTGCATAAACCTTCTCTTGGATTATTGAGGTGAACTGAGCAAATATGTTTAGCATGTTTAGAGGACTCGTCCCCAAGCTATCTGGTGAGCAGATCTAACTCTTCACTAGGCTTCAGACCTAACCCCTCTGTTGTGTTGTTGAAAGAAGCTTTCAATGCCCAGTAGTCCTGTTCCTTGTCTGTAAACCTTATTAGGCCATCTGTGACTAAATCCCTTTTAGCTAAATATCTAACCAGGTCAACAATGTCACTGTCTCCATGTAAGGTGTTATACAGATTTGGCTGGCGTGAGAGACTGTATGGAGCAAGGGAGCTTTTTGGTTGAGCCTGTCTTGTACTCACATTCTCGTAGTTGTATACCTGTGTGGGCATGAAGGGAGGCAGATGAGTACTGAACTCAGTTTGGAGGTCCTGATGATAAGTATGCCACTCACGTTCACCTGGTTGTGCTGGGCCTGGAACTGTGTTTGTTATGCAAGGAGGGTTGTTCTGTATCCTTGTGATCTGGTGATTGGTTGAGGTAAGCAAGTAAACTGCAGTTGTCTCCTTGTGCTGAGGCAGGAAGTTGACTGAGCACCTGTGGAGTTAGTTTGACCTTTTTTGGTCACATTTCAGATCATACAGTGGCTCGCAAAAGTATTCATATCCCCTTGAACTTTTCCATACTTTGTCACATTACAACCACAAACATAAATATATTTCACTGGAATTTAATGTGAAAGACCAACACAAAGTGGTATACAATTGTGAAGTGGAACGAAAATTATACATGATTCATAACATTTTTTACAAATAAAAAACTGAAAAGTGTGGTGTGCAAAAGTATTCAGCCCCCTTTTCTCTGAGTGTAACCAGTTGCATTCAGAAGTTGCCTGATGACTGTTAATGACTAAAAAGAGTCCACCTGTGTGTAATCTAATCTCAGTACAAATACAGCTGCTCTGTGACGGCCTCAGAGGTTGGTTAAGAGAATATTGGAGAGAAAACAGCATCATGAAGTCCAAAGAACACAGCAGACAGGTCAGGAATAAGGTTGCGGAGAAGTTTGAAGCAGGCTTAGGCTATAAAAAGATTTCCCAAGCTTTGAACAACTCACGGAGCACTGTTCAATCCATTATCCGGAAATGGAAAGAGTATGGCACAACTGTAAACCTACCAAGACAAGGCCGTCCACCTAAACTTACAGGCCAAACAAGGAGAGCACTGATCAGAGATGCAGCCAAGAGGCCCATGGTGACTCTGGACCAAATGCAGAGATCCACAGCTCAGGTGGGGGAATCTGTCCACAGGATAACTATTAGTCGTGCACTGCTCAAATGTGGTCTTTATGGAAGAGTGGCAAGAAGAAAGCCATTGTTAAAAGAAAACCATAAATAGTCCCATTTGCAGTTTGCCAGAAGCCATGTTGGGGACACAGCAAACATGTGGAACAAGGTGCTTTGGTCAGATGAGACCAAAATTGAACTTTTTGGCCAAAATGCAAAACACTATGTGTGGCAGAGAATTAACACTGCACATCACTCTGAACACACCATCCACACTGTCAAATATGGTGGTGGCAGCATCATGCTCTGGGGCTGCTTCTCTTCAGCAGGGACAGGGAATTTGGTCAGAGTCTGCAAAAGACTTGAGACTGGGGCGGAGGTTCACCTTCCAGCAGGACAACGACCTTAAACATAAAGCCAGGGCTACAATGGAATGGTTTAAAACAAAACATATTCATGTGTTAGAATGACCCAGTCAAAGTCCAGACCTAAACCCAATCGAGAATTTGTGGCAAGATCTGAAAACTGCTGTTCACAAATGCTCTCCATCTAATCTGACTGAGCTTGAGCTGTTTTGCAAAGAAGAATGGGCAAAAATTTTAGTCACTAGATGTGCAAAGCTGGTGGAGACACACCCTAAAATACTTGCAGCTGTAATTGCAGCAAAAGGTGGTTCCACAAAGTATTGACTCACGGGGGCTGAATACTTTTGCAAGCCACACTTTTCAGTTTTTTGTTTGTAAAAAAATGTTTTGAATCATGTATAATTTTCTTTCCACTTCACAATTGTATACCACTTTGTGTTGGTCTTTCACATTAAATTCCAGTGAAATATATTTATGTTTGTGGTTGTAATGTGACAAAATATGGAAAAGTTCAAGAGGTATGAATACTTTTGCAAGCCACTGTATATGCTGGTGTAGTCAAAGTAAAATGCTCCAAATTATTAAAGCTTAAAGCAAGACTAATCAAGGGTAGTTTGAAAGACAACACATCAGATTGAAGCATAGCCCTACCTTATACCATTCAGTTAAATGACTAGCCTTATGAATTTCTATACTTAAAATGGCTACTCCCAGCCAGCTGGCTGGCTCCTTCTCTGGGGGCATTATCTACTTTCTACTATAAATATGCCCCTTTGAGTCAATCGGTAAATGGAATGTTTCTTATATAGCACTTTTATACTCTATGTTGAGCATTCATAGTGCTTTAAATAGCATGCCTCATTCACCCATTCATACAGACACTTCTTTCTAAGCTTAACTGCTTTCTATCTAACATCCACACTCCAACACTTGCATTTGGAGAGCAACTTGTGGTTCAGTATCTTGCCCAAGGATACTTTGGCATCCAGACTGGAGGAACCAGGGATCAAACCGCCACCCTTCTGATTAGTAGGTGATCTCCTTTACCTCCTGAGCTACAGCCACCCAGTTGCTAAGTAGAAGAGACAGTGCTTTCTTCACAAAAACTTTGACTTGTATAGATTCAAATTGTTTTGATAGGTTTTATGCTTAAAAAATTTTGCCTGCTGAAATATAAAAATTTTATTAAAGTTATGTTTTGAAAATGTAAAATAGCTGGATAAAGCTTTACAGTGGATTTGACCATATAGACATTTTGCACTGCAAGATACACTGCAAACCACCAAAATGATTCCCAGCAAACTTTTCTTTGTTCATCCATTTCTATTATGATTATGATCTATGATTTAAAAGAACATGAAATAAAGAAAAAAGGGTGTGCTCCAACTATCGGGGGGATCATACTCCTCAGCCTTCCCGGTAAGGTCTATACGCCAGGGTGCTGGAAAGGAGGGCCAATCCGTTAGTCAAACTTCGGATTCAAGAAGAACTATGCTGTTTTCGTCCTGTTCATGGAACACTGGACCAGTTCTTTATCCTCTCGAGGATGTTCAAGTGTGTGTGGGAGTTTGCCCATCCAGTCTACATGTATTTTGTGGACATGTCCCTCCGGGTATCCTGTGGGAGGTGCTGCGGAAGCATGGGATGTCTGGCCTGTTGTTGTGGGCCGTTCAGTCTCCTGTACAACCGCAGCAAGAGCTTGGTCCATATTGCTAGCAATAAGTCAGACTCGTTAGCTGTGGGTGTTGGACTTCACCAGGGCTGCCCTTTGTCACAGATTCTGTTCATAATTTTTATGGACAGAATTTTTAGGCCAAGTCCAAGTGATGTAAGGCTTCCGCCTTGGTGGCCTCAGAATCTCATCTCTGCTCTTTGCGGATGATGTGGTCCTGTTGGCTTCATCAGGTGGTGGCCTCCAGCTCATAGTGAAACGCTGCAGCCAAGTGTGAAGTGCCTGGCATGCGAATTAGCACCTCTAAGTCTGAGGCCATGATCCTCAGCCAGAAAAGGGTGGAGTGCCAACTCTGGCTCAGGGACGAATTGCTGCCCCAGGTGGAGGAGTTTAAGTATCTCAGGGTCTTATTCACAAGTGACAGGAGAAGGGAACAGGAGATCAACAGACGGATTATGGCAGAAAGCTGCCTCAGAGAGTTCAGACTAAGCTGAAGAATAATGGTGGTGATACCAATTTTTGACTTTATGGCTCAGGCCCCATTTACGCAATGTTTCAAAATGAAAACACCTAAGTTTTGATGCGTTTCGGTGTCCCGTTTACACCAGAACGGAGTAAAAACAATACTTTTTGGAAACAGGCTCCAGAGTGGAGTGTTTCTGAAATACTCTGGCCTCCATTTTTGTGTAAACGGACAAAAACGCTGCTTTTTGGAAACGGGGGCACTCGCACATGCGCACACAAAGACTACTTGTGTTTTTTTCTTAGATAACTGTATTTATAACATGAATTAGCATGGTGTTAATTAAAGTGCTTTCACACACATTGGTCATGTCATCACAATGGATTGAGCACCTTAGTTTGGTAAGCTGTGTCACTATGTTTTTTTTGTTGTTGTTTTTTTGGAGGGGGGGGGTGCTTGCTTTTTTGTTTCTGGCTCTAAAAAGACTACTCTGTTTTTGTTAGAAAATGGAGCCAAGAGTTTCAAGTAAATACCAAGAATGGCATCCCCTCTTCATCTAATGAAGTGAAGTAAAATCGAGTCCAATATGTAACCAACCGTTATTGGTATCCATAAGAAGTGGATGATTTTCATTCGCTGAGAAAGGAATAACAATAAGATTATAGCTTATGTGCTATATTCTTATTCTGCATTGACTGAGAGAGAGAAGACTGTGGAAATCAGAGTACTGTTCTTGTGTTTTGCAGATTGAAGCCTGCAGTAAGGAGGCTGAGAAGATTGATTCCCTCATCAACTATGCCAGCCCCACTCTGGTCTCCCACGTCCCTCTATCTGCCTTCCTCACTTCTGAGATCAAGACCTCCTCCATCCACTCCTCAGGGGGCACACCACATTCACATCTGGCCCCCGTCCTGTGCTTCCTCCTGGGCCTCCTTGTTATTGCGGCCCCTGTCCTCCAACAGCTCTAAGTGCCTATTATTCCTAGCTACCCTCTGTCTCACTGACTGTAAGTGTGCCAAAGTGAGTGTGTCTGGGAAGCCATGGAATAGGAAGAGACAGTGGTGAAGACAATCATTCCTATTAACTGACCTGCGTTTCAAACAATCAGGGTGGTGCAAAGCTTTTGTGTGAACAGTACTATTCAATAATGAGCTGCTCACTGGATTTCTCTCCAGTGGGCTGTGTGCATGCGTGTGTGCGTGCATGACCTTTAAAGAAGCATATGGCTTCGTAGCCATCAGACCCAGGAACAAGGTCTTCTCTGAAAGCTGTTAAGAGGAGATGTTACTTTCACGACTCATTCTGTGCTCTGCTCAAGCTTTGTGTGTGTATGCATGTGCATATTTGATTTACAGTTGGACAAAATCTCCTTGTTTAGCAGCACATCTGTCTGACAAATTGGTTGAAATTCCCTATCTACACACACACACACACACAGAAGTGGCCCAATTCTGGCCAATTCAAGATAAGATGTCAAAAAGTTCAAATTGTGAAGGAACCCAGGTTCACGCAGCAGTGATCTGAGGTAAAGCCTTGGTCAGTTTCACTTAATGAAAAGCTTTTCTCAAAAACAAACCTGGTGACACAATACCTGATGTGGTGCCTATAAACTCTCATTAATATATTTAAAGTAAATTCTGATTTTTTTTTAAGGCATAAAGGCTTAAATGGAGCAGCTGTATAATTTAAGAAAATGCTAAATAGGAAGTACATGAACTCTTTTGTTAGAATATAATGTAAATGGATTTCCCTTTTCATCTCACGTCACACAATACTTCTGCTTTATCTGATTATGTTTGCAATTAAATTTTTTAATAATATAAACAGTCAGAAAATGAATTTCCTTTTGGAAAGATCTACTTTCATCCTTTTAGTCCCAGTGATAGTTCATTTTTTCAGTCAACTAATTAAATAATTTATTATGTGTCAACTATATACAGAATGGAATTTAAATCCTCTACAGTCAAGTTTTATTTACACTGTTGCCAAGTTTTTAGCATGCTGTCACTTGGTAGTAAGGATCATAATTTAAACCTCAAGATTCTGAGCTGGGCATTTAAACACTGCTTCAAAAGCTAATTGCAGCTGATGATCATCAGATTATTAGTAGATGAGTTCCAGTATATTATCAGAAAATCAAATCTAGTACTCACTCTCTTGTTGTATTAAAAAAAATCATAACTTTGAGTTTAACTGTGGTCACCTTGGATTTTTGAGCCTCCGTGAATGCAGCATGACCTCTGTTCCCCATTTAGTGTTAACATAACTACACTGTAATAATAATTTCTTTATTACACTGCATTTCTCTTGGTGCCTAAAACATGCTAAATTGTTAATACAGTCCCCTCATTTTAAAAATAAATATTAGTTGAATTATAATTTAAAGCAGGATTATACAGATTATCACTCCTTTTCTGTAATACCAATAGCTCTGAAAATCATTAAAGGGAAGTTTTCTGTCTGAACATATGAGAAGCAAGAAACAAAAGGACAATCAGTTACTTTCTACCCACCTTTGGGTAGATTTTCCACAGTATGGCTTTCATATAGTGGCATATATGAAGTAATAATAAAAATGCAATAACTTTATATTTGTTAAGAAATGTGTTTGTGTTTGATATGTATTTGATAATGAATTGATCACCAATGTGCCATTTTTTTAAACAAATAGCTGTTATTCTTTGTTGCATGATGACAATTATGAAATGTATTTACTCCAGAATGTAATATAGTATGTGCTTTCCCATTCCTATGTGTCTTATCTGCCTGTATAGCACAATTTGTCCCCTTATCTAACAGTATTACTGTGTTAGGCAGCTCTGTAGCAGGGAACCTACCATCCATTATTATTATTATTATTATTATTATTGGTTATTTTTATGTTCTGTGAAACCTAGATTTCTTACTCTTTTTTTGTATCTTGTCAGTGTTTAATTTCACTTTACAGTAAAGAATGAAAAAGTTCAGTACTTTAAACTTAGCTGCTTTTTTTCTGCTTCTGGAGTTTTTGTCTCCTGATGATTAGCCACATGATTTTTGGAAAGTATTCTTATTCACTTTCTTGCTCTGATGAAGATAAATTATATGCTTTTCTTCTTTAACATGGGGTCTGTCATCCTAATTTTCAGCTCATTATTTTTATTTTTGGACTCCTTATCTGATACTGTCCCTTTTTGTAGCCTCTTGTTTGATCTATTTTAAACACGCTGTTTTAACGACCATCTCCTTAAGGACCCCTTTAAGTGCAAAGTTGGTACCTGGACATGTTGTCTTAATTTAGTTTTCAAAATAGAGTCTGGGGAAGCTGCTACCCCTCTGTTCAAAAGCCAAAAATACATGTAGAAACATTGCATGTATTTTATTTTATAACAAATTACAGTAATTACAGTTTTTATTTTTTAGGGGAAGGTAACTTTATCTTAACTAACAATAGTTTTATCAGTGCACTCGTATCAAACTTGCAAAATTTTCTTAGATGTGTATATATGAGGACTGCATACACTACTCAAGTGATATATCACTTGAGTAGTGTGTAAAGATTAAAAAGACTAATGCTAGGAGAGTATTAAACATTTTAAAGATTTATTGAAAAAAGGCAAACAATATTTTAAATTTATTGCAGGATAGAGACAGTCATCCTTAATATTGCTACCTTACAAGCAAGAGAGGGGGAAAAAAAGGTCATTCTTCATTGTATAAAACATTCAGAGCTGGAAAAATGAAGTGGAAGTATTATTAAGACTAGGTTACTACTGTGGGCAGTTAGTTATCCAGGTGTCTAGCTAAATAGCTGCTGAATTGTGAGAACATGAATGTTTAGTACCTTTCTCATTTGCTCTAGTATTTTAGTTTTTCAGAAGATATTAAATAAGTTATGGTATTGTATTTAGTAGACAGTAAGTCAACCTGCTGCCATTTGTTATACTAAGGTAACTAAGGTAAGCACATCATGATTCCAGCCTTGTATTTAACAAAAGACATGAGATTGAAATTGGTCATCTCATTTTCTGAAGCAAATTTTCCAAAATGTTAAACTTTTGCTTTTTGTACAGCTAACTTCCCTTCAGAAAACAGAGTATTAAGCAGGAGGCTCATTTCTCCTGTATTCCCATATGATGTAAATGTAGTGTTATAGAATGTAAGTGAACCAGTCACATATATAAAGGCTAGCGCAGTCAGTGTATTCAGTAAAGATGGTTTCTGTAATATAAACACCCAGGACTACTCAGTGTTATTATTGATAAATCCATTTAACAAATTTGGTCTTTTATGACTCATGAGTTTTCTTTGCATCTTTACTGGGTTTTGCTCTAAAACTACCATGAATTAAAATAAATTGAAGGAAAGTCAATTAGAATGCATATTTTATGAAATATAAAACAGTAATACCAGAACAAAAGATGTTTTTGATCTTCTTTGATATTCATTCTGCATGGAAATATAAAGACAGTGACATGAGCTACACTTTTCACACCGGGAATCCAAATGCATGTAAATGTAGTTTCATCAGTAACAGTCCTGATTTGTTGAGGTTTCTGATAAAAACAAAACAAAACAAAAAACAAGATTCAGCATTATTTACATTTGTGTTTTATTATAATGTATTTGCAGACTGGCCTGAAAGCTGATTAAAAAAAAAAAAAACAGTACAACCGATTATGATGTATTATTTATTGCAAAATTCATCAAAGCTGCACTGACAACTCCAACCTTCTCTAAATGTTATGTGTGCATATTGAGTAAAAGCAAACTGAAGGATGGGAATATTCATATTTAAACCACTGAGATGCAAATACAACATGGACTGAAATCCAGTTTCTTCTGCACATTGTTAGAAGTTCTGTATTTCGGTCAGATAAAGATGATGTGATTATTGAGTCATTATCCTAAAGTATCTCTTTTTGACATGAACCTAATTTTGCATTATGTAATCATATTGTACTGTATTGTAGCCTCCTACGTTAAAACATTAAGGTCATTTTCTTTCTTTGCCTGTTGTCTCATTGCAGGATTATACAAAAACAACCATGTACATTTTCATGAAAGTTGGTGGTGATGTTTGTTTGTTTGTTTGTATGGCCAAACAAGAGAGGGACCTACAGAAAGTCCCAGATCCTTAAAGAGAAAGAACACTCGTCCAGAGACAGTTTATGTACAATACACTCTGGTGTATTATGAAATATAGCCAGGACTGTAACAATAAGCAAAGGAGCAGAAGGGAGTGTCTATATTAGCTACAGTGCTGTGATTTGCTCCTTTTCTGATGTTTTTTGGGGTTTTTTTTGCATATTTGTCATGTTTCAGATGCTCAAATGAAACAAAATTTATTATTGGAAAAAGATAACCCAAGTAAATACAAAATGCATTTTTTTAATGATTTAATTTCATCAGGGAAAAAAGATACACAAACCTACACTGTGTGAAAAAGTGAACCTAAATAACTGGTTGTGCCACCCTTGCATCAGGTAAAAAAAAAATTAAAATGGACTGATTTTCATAAAATCCACAGGATGGAACTATCACATGGATAATTATAAGGATATGAAGTTTGGACACTATACAACATTCCATTTAGCCTGTACAGTGAAAGGAATTTCACCAAAATCTGTTAACACTTTATTATAACTTAAAATGTTTGTGGCCCACTAAGACCTGCCTGTGCATGCACAGAATTGTTGAAAGGGGTGTTTGATAAACAAACACCATTGAAATTGACAAAATTTCAGCTTTCAAACTACAGTACCTGCCGCCATTTACAATCTGATTAAAATGGTGTGAAAACGAGGCTGGGATACCACGGCTTTTTAGGAGCATGACGCGGTGGTAGGTCACAGGAAATAGTGTACCAGATCATAACACTGTTCTCAGTACATTGTGGGAGTACCTACCTGGAGTTTAGGATCAGTTCCTTCATCTTTACTGCACTGAGGGTCAAGTTGTTCTCCCAGCTCCAGTTCTCCAGGCAGCTTCATCCCTAGATGTAATCCTGCCTACCACGATGGTGTCATCTGCAAACCTTATGATGGTATTGGTCTTGTGGGTGGGTTTGCAGTCTTGTGTGTAGAGGGAGGGGAGGATGGAGCTCACCGGTGCTTGTGGTGCACCGGTGTATAGGGTGACGCTGGAGGAGACCCACTCAGTCTGTAGTCTGCTGGTGAGGAAGTCCAGGACCCAGCTGCTCAGGTGTGTGTTGAGGCCCAGAAGAACCAGCTTCGTGATGAGTTTATCAGGGGAGATAGTGTTGAAGGTGGAGATATAATCAATGAATAGCATCTGCACAGAGCAGGCACGCAAGAACATACATTTTCCTTCACAAACTTGCATACAAGCTTCATTATAATAAAGTCAGGGAAATGTTTCCCAGACTGAGCAACAAAAGAAACAGAGAGCAGGAGGAAAATCAGACAGACCTGGGCGGAAACACAGGCTGTCGTTTCAGTGAGGGAAATATCAAGGTAGCTCATATGATGGTGAAAATAATCAACATTGGTTAATTTTAGTTTTTAAAGAGTTATTTGTAAGCGTAGTTGTTGCTTCAGCAGACTGATTACCTATAGACTATATTCAGACGTTCAAATAATAGATTCAGCCTGATGAAACATGTTAAATTAATTAATCTTTATTGGAAGTGAAAAAATATACCTCAGAAAAGGACCCAAATGCATACTTCTGTGGCAGAACAAGATAAACAACATAAAAAAAATGAATCTTTATTCAGGTGGACAGTGAAGTCCATTCAAAACAGAAAATCATCTGCAGAATCCAAAGACAGGAACCAAAACAAAAATAGGCAGCAGAAAAGTCTAAAAAAAAATAAAACAGGGATGAAAAAAATAAAACAGGGGGCTGGCAGGGAGGCCAGCTCAGGAGACCCACTGAAGCTTGTGGTAGCGTTGTGGTAGCATAGCTGAAGGCCGACTGGTGGAAGAAACGGAACTCTTCAGGAGACCCTCTGGTGGATGATGAGGAAGTTGGCAACGAAGGAGACTGTCAGGTTGTACATTTTCAGAATTTGCAGGACTTCTTTAGGCCTAAAATATGTAGATTCAGGCTTTTCAAAACCCAATTAGGACAAAAAGCACTTTGAAAACCTTTTTTCTGAATGCATTGTACCAAGTGTAAAGTTTAGTGGAGAGGGTATTATGATGTGGGGTTGTTTTTTAGGAGTTGGACTCAGCCCCTTAGTTTCGCTGAAAAGAACTCTTGATGCTTCAGCACATGAGTAAGTAGCCTGTGTTTTGTATACAATGTGAACTGTGTATTTCAAAATGAACTGAAAGACTATGGCTTTTCATGTTGAATGTAAGGATGGAAATGATTTAGCCAACTCTGAGGCTGGTGGCTTTGCCATCCTTGCCATACACCAGGGATCCTCAACTCCAGGCCTTGAGGGCCAGTGTCCTGCAGGTTTTAGATGTGTCTCTGCTTCAACACACCTGAGTCAAATATACACAGCAAATTCAAAAGTGTTACTTTTCCAGAGTTCGAGTATGTAGAGTTGTTTTTTTTACACTGTGGAGTTCATTAGTAATTAGATACACTTCCAGTGTTGCAACAGTGTCTCCTATTGGTGTCAGGTATTTCTGCAGTGTTAGTGAAGAGTTTATATTAAACTCACTAACTCTCACGGTGTGTATTTGTGATTGAGTCTTCACGGTTCGCATTTTACGTACCGTGCGTGTGCACGTCGGGTGCGTATCTGTTGCGACGTACTCTGAATGCGCATGCACCAAACAAGCAGACGGCGGTTATTTTTCGGCGGGGTTAACTAGTTTGGATATAATGCCTTTTCAGACAACAGAAAATACAGGTAAGTACATTGACAGTTATGTATGTACATTTAATTTTCACCAAATGTTAGTGGCATCAGCTGACAATTAAATGTATCGCAAGACGTGCTAAATGTCAACTCAAGGCAGATGTACAATTTATCGGTGCTAGTTGAAAATTTTTTTTTTTTTAAACTAAGGAGACAGACATGTCATTATTCCCACTGATTTTCTCAAAAACTGTACTTTCTGTTCCCTCCATGTTCTGTTCGCTGTGTTTGCCCTTCTGTCCTGCTCCTTCACCGGTTGCTCTCGAGATCTAGCACCTGCTGCTGATTAGCATTTCCACCTTTAGTGGCTTCTTGTCTTGTAGCGTAACTTAGGACGCCTAAAGAGTACCAGTCATAGCCGATATAATGCAATGAAAGCCACTATCCCATCCACACCCTAGTTCTTCCGCAATTTTGAAAAACTTGCTACACCATTTTGACCCAACCCTGTTGCACTGTTCTAGCTAGCGCTAGAACAGTGATCGCCAGGCGCCTTGCTGAGATGCCCTTGCACTGGGCTGAGGATTTCACGCTTCACTTTCGGAACTCTGCTGTCACTGAATTTAATGACGAAACGCTATTATCGCTATTACTGCATTTCATTTTAATTCTGCAGCTCGAGTATCACTGTGTAAGCAGAGCATTCCATACTCTCTGTCGCTGTGACGGATTTCCATTATTTGAAAAAAAAACGACCCTTTAACACGAGTGGATCATCGCTGTTGTGCTGGCTGTGCTGAGAAGGTCAGCTGTTATTTTTTTTTCTTTATTGCAGCTGTAGCCACCAGAACAGGTTGCTATAACCACAGACTCTATAAACACACCTAGTCTCCAGCATGGTAGCCAAGCAGCATATCATTCGGCGCTGAATGGCTAATGCTACACACAAACTATATAAAACTTAAAAATTTTAAACGCAGCAAGAAAAAAACAAACAAAAAAACAACACTTAATGGAAGCTGTCTCTCAGCCTTCATTGGGGATGGGCAAACATGGCATAGCTGCTCCCCTGCCTCAATTTTATTTTTTTTCTTAGTTAGATTAGGCATGACCACAAGGGTATGCCTTTACACTCTATGAACCAGTGACTGTTAAAACCCATAACAGTTTTGCTCTGCTTGTATGGTGGTGACACTGTTAACATGACCAGGTCACCGTTTAAGTAATGTTGAACTTATATTTTTTTTCTCAGATATCTGTGACAATGCTCTTTAAAGTCCAATATGCAGGAAAGAAACGCTACATCAAACTCAATGGAGCGTCATATTCAACATTTTTGAGACAAGGTAATGTTTTTTGGTTTATTCAAGTTGACCTGCTTAAAATCCTACATTATATTTTTGCCTGCATTTTTATATATTTGTTCACCTTTTGTCATAGAAGTAAATTTGCAGGAATATTAGTGATACATAAAGAACTGACAGAATTCTATATTTGAACAATTTAGTAATCTCCAAAAATGTATGTACATTTACAGCCAAAGAGAAGTTTGACATCCTTGAAGAAACAAATGTATATCTTGTGGATGAAACTGGGACGGAGGTGGATGAAGACGTCTTCAGTGACGTTCTGGAGGAGAAATCCGACATTGTCTGGACTCTCACTGATGCCTCTTCTGTTGAGGGTAACAATAGCACTACAAAATTAGGCCTATATTATTTCATACAACTAAAACTGAAGTATAGAAAGTTCAGAAGGTTTTGTTTTTATTTATGTTTTTAGTACTTCAATTACATCACAGACAAAATCATTCTCTCATTGTAGGCACAGATTATGTAATGGTGGTCCACTATCTCTTTGTATTGCTGGTTTCTCCTTAGAATCTCCAATGCAGTCTTCATGCACAGACACTCTCTCTGTGTCATCACGTTCATCGGACAGTGATCTTTCGTTCATGTCCCCTAAACGAAGATGCATTGATGACACCTTGATGATGTCCCCAAGAAGAGATTCAAGTGATGACATTTCCTTACAAGCCAAAGAGGTGATATTTTCACTTTATTTATATAAAATTACTTGGTTTAATTATGTGGGAAATAGTTTCTGAATGGAGTGGGGCCAATCTAATAGCTGTGTGAGACACAGATACTGCATTTCTCCACTATTTTACCTTTCAAATTAAACTTTACATTCTTATTTTAACACAGTTGCATATATTAGCTGCAAACTGAAAAAATGTGAGTGGGTTGACAAATGTATTTGGATGACTGAATAAACCTGTATTTCAATAACTTTGGATGTTTCACACTTTTAAGCTTGTCAAAACACTCCTGGATGCTAAGCCAGGAGGAGAGAAGATAGTCAAGTCAAGTCAAGTCAAGTTTATTTATAAAGCACATTTAAAACAACGACGTTGACCAAAGTGCTGTACAAGATCTGTAACCCCAAGGACTATACTAAATAAAAATAAAAATATATAAATAAATAAAATAATAAAACAATAAAATAAAAATAAATAAATAAAAACATTAAGAACAATAAATAACATAAGAAAATTAAAAATTAAAACGTTTAAAACAAGTACCATAAAATACCATAAAACAATCATCTAAAAGGAGGTAGCACTGCAGCCAAATGCCAAGGAAAAGAAATGTGTTTTTAATAGAGATTTAAATGTGTGTATTGTCTGAGCTGTGCGGATATGGAGAGGTAGATCGTTCCATAGCTTTGGTGCTGCTGCTGCAAAAGCTCGATCACCTCTCTGTTTTAGTCTAGTTTTAGGCCTCTGTAAGAGCAGCTGGTTCGATGACCTCAGAGCTCTTACAGGGGTGTGACAGTGAAGCAGCTCAGACAGATACAAAGGTGCCAGTCCATTTAAGGCTTTAAAAGTAAGCAATAAAATCTTAAAATCGATTCTAAAACGGACAGGGAGCCAGTGAAGGGATGACAGGACTGGGGTAATGTGTTCATGCTTTTTTAAACCGGTTAAAAGACGAGCTGCCGCATTCTGGACTACCTGCAGGCGGCGCACAGATGATTGATCTATGCCAAAGTACAGAGAATTACAGTAGTCCAGGCGGGAAGTAATAAAAGCATGAATAACTTTTTCCAGGTCCTGCTGTGGGAGATAAGGTTTTACCTTGGCAATGACTCTGAGTTGGTAAAAACTGATTTTGGTAACAGCACTTACTTGCTTCTCCATTTTAAAACTACTATCTAAAATGACACCCAGATTTTTCACAGCATCACGACAGTGAGGAGCCAAATGACTCGGAGTGCCAGAGGAGTAGCTTGAGGGGTCAAATTTACCAAAGCATATGACCTCGGTTTTGCTTTCATTAAGATTTAGGAAATTCAAAGAATACACAAGAATACACACAAACAGGGGAGGTTAAAGACCCATTACGACGAAAACTGGTCAACATGGTTGTAGCAGCAATGATTGAGCAGTATGGGTAAGTTGTTTTTGTTACACTTGTAAAGACAGGATACTCAGATACACATGAAAATAAAAATGTCAGGCCATGGAAAAAAGAAATCCTCATCAGAGTCTAATATTAAAATCATGTTAAGGACTGCTCCACCGATGGATGTCAGGACACGTTATGCATTGGGAATTGTCACCCTGTTCCCTTGTCTGAAAGATCCGTACTCTGAAAAAGGATATGTGAGTATTCCCATTGAGTAAAAAGTTTTAGAGAAATATTGTGATAAGTATTTAAGGATTAAACTTTTTTTTTTTTTTTTTTCCTGGCAAATAATGTTATTCACTGCAGGAGCACTTTTTTGATTCCAAAAGTAATGAAGGCTACATCGCTTGGAAACTGAAAAACATGCAGCGCGAACTCAGCAGTGGCAGCAGGAGGGGCAGCAGCACCAGTCGCGATCCATCGAGCAAGAGAGGACCACAGTTTTCAAGGGCTGTGACTGCGGAGCATCAGTTGGAGGGTGACCAGTGCAGAGAGGCCATTTCCCTTCTGAGGCACACCACAGATGAAAGGCAGATCTTCTTGAAAATGGAACAAACATTTCAGTACAGACAAGCACTGATTCACGATTCTGAGAAGTGTGAGACCCTCCTCAGCGTGTTCCCAAGATTCCTTGATACAAGAGGCCTGGTGAGCCCACTTTGAACAGAAAATCTTAAGATGAAGGCTTTGCTCTAAAATTTTTTTATTCTTCACAGCTGCTTTGATACATTAATAAATCCAGCAAAGCATCTCCCTTTTCTTAATGCTGACATGTACGCATGTGCACACGCCAATCAAGTTTGGCAGTTCCTTTTAACTTTACCTCCTTTAGGTCACATCAGTAATAGTGGCTAGCTGAACGTTATCTTTTCACCTCAACTCAGTGTATCTTGTCTTGTTTTCTCCTGCATTGATGTTCCATGTAATTTATAGTTTAATGTAGATTTTTTTCTTTGTTCTTTTTTTGTTTTTTTTTTCTTTAAGGTGCTGCAGGATTTCCAAATGATGTTTGGAGAGGAAATCTCATCAAAACTAATGGAAAAGTGGGAAACCTCTTTGAGGCAGAAAGTCATCAAAGAAGCAAACAACCTCACTAGGACGCCGATGCTGGAGTCTCTCCTTCAGTCTGCTCAGGAGAACCCAGAGGACAACGAAGAATCATCAGGTTAGTCCTAGCTTTGGCATACTTCTTTTTAAAATGTGCAGATTATTGGAATCACTTTTTCCATTACATTGACAAAATATCACAACTTAGTTGAATGATGCATTTTTTGCAAATAACCAACAAATGTCTTTTTTTATAGAGCAATTATGAATAGCATATCTGACAGTGTTTCATTTAAATCTTGTAGAGTCTGCCTGGAACAGTGACATGGCAGCACTGTTGCTGTTGGTGTACCTTCTGCTTCCACCTCCTAGTGGGAAGAAGAGGGCTGTGAAAATCACTGTTCGAGAAGCTCTGAGCCACGTTGTCTGGTTTCACAAAGTAAGTGGCCCCAACCTTGAGTGAAGTGTGTGTTTATAGTGAAGTTGGAAAGCTGTTATCTGATTTTTATTTTTGTTCCACTGAAAATTTTCTTTCAGTCATGCCGCAACCTTCAAGAGACAACAAGCTCAGTCCAGGGGAGGCAGCCCTACATTTTAGCAGTTGGAACATCGCGTCGCACCATCAATGACTACTACATTGTTGTGGATCGTCAACTCATTCCCTGCAAGGCTAAGTCTTCAATTTCAGCCTTTGATGAACTTTTCAAAGCACACTATGTGTTTGGCATTTCTTATGATCAGGCCCTGCACAATATGTACACATTTGTGCAGACCACCATTTACAATATTGATGTTGGTCTGTGTCATGAAAGCCCCAGGGTGAAGGATCTTAGAGCGAAGCTCCTTAACGGAGTGAACTAAATTAACAAATCGAACAAGATGCTTCAATGTTTTGTTTGCAAGTGTTTGTTTTGCTCTGTCAAAGATTTGGTTCGCCATCTTAAGTTCTCTCATGGCTTTTACCCCGGTTTGAAATTTAAACTGTTATGTGACCAAGACGGCTGTTGTCAGAGATTTTGCACATTTTCAGGCTTTCGAAAACATCTTCATAACAGGCACAGAGCTTGTATTGTGGATAATTTTGAGGTAACACGCCCTAATTTAGCAGTAGATCAGTCATTTGAGTGTTCTTCTGAAGAGCCACCTTGTTCTTCTGAAGAGCCACCACATAGTTTGCAAAGCAGTGAAAGAAATAGGCAAAATACTCAAGAGATGTGTGCATCTCTGATTGGAAAACTGCTTGGCTGCGGTGTGGCAACCACTGTAATAAAGTCTGTTGTACAAACTGTAGAGGAACTTGTAGATGAAGTTCAAACAAATATACAAGATGATGTTCTAAACATATGTTCTGACAATGAGAATTTGAAAGTCCAATTCGAGGATTATTTCAGAAGTGTAGGAAATCCATTCAGTGATGTTAACACAGAGACAAAATGGAAGAAACATTTTGTGGAAAAATGGGGGGTGGTCGAACCTGTCGAGATTGCCCTTGGCGTACGGTATGATGCACGAAGAAATCAAACCTCCTGTACATATGATCAGGTTCCAGTAACAGACAAGTTTGTTTACATTCCCATATTAGAGACTTTAAAATTTATTTTTTCCAACAAAGAGATATGTAGCCATTTTGTTCAGCCTTCAGGTCATCATGGAGTGTACAAAGATTTCTGTGATGGTAGTTATTTTAAATCTCATCCCCTCTTCTCCAACAACAAAAATGCTCTTCAAATTCAGATTTTCTTTGACGAGTTTGAAACTGCTAATCCACTTGGGTCTAAACATGGAATTCATAAAATTGGAAGCATCTACTTTGTTCTTAGAAACTTGAGTCCAAAAATTAATTCTGCTCTCATGAATATCCATCTTGTTGCACTATTTCACAGTCAGGATGTTAAAAAGTATGGCATCAACTCAATCCTGGAGCCCCTGGTACATGATCTGAAAATCCTTGAGTCCTCAGGAATCGGTGTCCCTTTTTCCAAAAATCCAGTTCATGGAACAGTAGCACAAGTCACTGGGGACAATTTAGGTTTGCATACACTGCTTGGATATGTTGAATCTTTCAGTGCTAACTATTTTTGCCGTTTTTGTGTGGCTAACAAAGATGTCTGTCAAAAGCTTTTCACTGATGATGAACCAGACTTGATACTGCGCAACAAAGAACTCCATGTTCAGCATTGCCTTGATATAGAGGACCCTACAGTGGCGTCATCATTTGGGGTGAAGCGAATTTGCTTACTCAATGATCTGCAGTATTTTAATGTCTCTGACAACTATGCTGTTGACATTATGCATGACATACTGGAGGGTGTCGGGCAATTGGAGTTAAAGTTACTTTTTGGTCACCTCTCGGACAATAAAATCATATCCAAATATGAGGCCACTGAAAGAATATACTCATACAACTATGGATATCTTGAACGAAAGAATCGTCCCAACAGAATAAACTTGGAGCAGATGAGTAATTCCATAGGTCTAAATGCTCTTCAGACATTTTGTTTGATTAGAAATGTCCCACTAATATTTGGAGATGTCGTGCCAGAAGGCAATGCTTATTGGAGACTATTGCTGCTGCTGCTTCAAATTCTCAATATTGTGTTTTCACCAGTCATTACAGAAGGGATGACCATTTGTTTGAAGCATCTCATTATTGATCATCATCAGCTGTTCAAAGAGCTCTACCCACAGCAAAACTTGATACCCAAACACCACTTCATGATCCATTATCCCAGGATCATACGAAAAATTGGCCCAATTCTTCACTTTTGGTCAACCAGATTTGAGGCAAAGCACAAGTTTTTTAAGAACACTGTAAAAAATTTCAAAAACATCACTAAGACATTAGCCCAAAAACATCAAATGGCAATAGCGTACCACTGGGAGTCATTGCCTTTGAAAGGCGTTGATTCTGGACCTGTAAAGACAGTGAAAGTGTATGAGTTAACAAATGGGGACATGGTGGCAGATAACCTGCATGCTGACATGAACTGTGAGGTGGATGTGGTGTCTTGGGTTGCCTGTTATGGCACAGAGTATCGCCCTGGTCTCATTGTGTGTTCCAAGATTGAAGATGGAATGCCAATATTTAGTCAAATAAGTGACATTATTGTTTTTGCTGGGAATTATTTTCTTGTTGTTGAACACTTTGAGACGCTTGGATTTGATGAGCATTTTCACTCCTACCATGTGGCGAAGGGAAATGAGTTTGATGCTTCTCTTCTGAGCGTTGACCAGTTGCAGTTTTTCCAACCTTTTGACCTTCAGACAACATATGGTTTTGAGAGGAATGATCTGTATGTGGTTCTTGTACATGTGCTGTTGTAGAAGACATTGACAGAGAATTTGTTCTTGTTTTAGACTAACTCTTTCCACAAACTTGTTCAGTACAAACTTACTTTCCTCAAGTTGCTGTATATTTTGAACTCTGATGACATAATGCTATTTTTAACACTTCAGTTACCTGTTTTAAAAATAAAGTCTACTTGGACTTTCTGTTGTTGGTTGCTCATTCATGTGTAAAATTATCTTTAAAGTAAGAGTTAATATTTCTAATTAATGTTAAATTGTAGCTTTGTAGGTGTGCATAAATGAAAAAGAGGGAGTTGTTGGATTTTAACCCTTTTACTACCGCAGGGGTCAGGGTCATCGTGACCCCTGTGGTAGTAGAAGGGTTAAAGCTATAGTACGCAGTGATACAAGTGTCAAAGATCAAATCTATAAAGCTAGAATTCACTCTGTTTTGGTGATGAATAGGCTCTCTTTTCCATGGTACATTGTACTCAGTGACGTGCAGTCAGGGGAGGCAGGTGAGGCACGGCCTCACCTGTCATCGTGGAAATATAAAATTAAAAAATAAATTAAATGGTTATATTCATTCAGTGATTTGTATTTTAAAGTTCTTTTCCATTTAACTACACCATTTTTAGATTAGTTTTTTCAAAATCGCTGAATTTTCGCATTTGCCGGTCAAATACTAAGAGACGAACGGTGAGGCACCAGCCCGGCGAGCCGCACCACGGATTGCGCAATCCGTGGTGCGGCTCAGTATAGTCATTGCCAATGACTACTAACTGTGCTGGCATGCTATGCAGTGAGACCGGATTACTTTCCGGTCTCACTGCACTTTTACTATATGAACTAAATTTCCATATTTTAGCTGGTGTATATAATGCACAGTTTATTTTTTGTTTTTTCATTAACAACTGTATGTGTGTGTAATGCATTCTTGTGTTGAGCGATCATGAAACTGCTGCGAAGAGACACTAGGTGAGGCACGCAGTTCTCGTGCCTCATGGTAGGGGGCGCTGGTGATCCCAGGGACTCTACGACTCCTCGGCGGCAAGCTACCATAAACAGTTAGCAAGGCCAGTTAGTTTTTCCTGTTGCTTGGCCTTATGTTCAACATGGAAGATTACATAACTCAACTGAAAGAATTTTCTAAACTGGACTTTCAATCGAAGCAGAAGATAATAATTAAAGGAAGACCAACACCGGAGCTAAAAGGTTTGCTTCAGACTATGTTAATGTTAAACAAAACAACTGTTGCCAATCAAATGGTGAATAAGCTATATGTTTGTAAATCTGATGTGATGACGTCAGTGCCTCACCAGTCACGACCCTCACCGCACGTCACTGATTGTACTCCATATCATATAGATTAGACACCCTGTCAGAGTTTATTTTTATTCTCTGTCAGTCTGGAAAGAGTCGAATGATATCATTAAAAGAGTTCATTTATACTCTGAAAGTGTAAGAATTTTACACTATTCTGGTGTTATTTATTTAACTCCAATGTCCAGTGTGTTTTCAACACTCGGAATTTGGACCCAAATGATCACCGAGTTTGGTGTAAACTTTACTCTTAAAGTGTAAAATATACACTTCACAATTTGCTGTGTAGTAGTCATTAGCAGGACTCTAGACTGCATACTGAGGAGGTAATTCAGCCATTTGATTCAGGTGTGTTGGATCAAGTACACATCTAAAACCTGCAGGACACAGCCCTCGAGGCCTGGAGTTGAGGATCCCTGGTGTATGGTCTGTTGGCCAACAACAGATGTGCTCCGGGACTCCAGAGGTGTGGGTTATCTGTAGGGCTTGTGTTGTGTTTGACAGTTCCGGTTAGCAGTATCCCTTCTTTTCTTTTCTCCCCTTGCAGGACAGGTGGCGTCTAGTGATGGCAAAATGAGGCTTTTTGAAGCATTAACTCATTGTGAACCATTGTGTCATAAAGTGGTTCACTACCCGAAGCTTCATTCAATTCCCTTGGGCGACATCTACTGGCCATAGCGATTGGTGCACCTAATGAAACTGCGAATGTGATGCATCTCTTGTGTATATAGTAACACTTATGTATGTATATATGTGTGTTGTACATATGTCTTTTAGTACCTCATTAAATATTCTTAGTAATTTACCCATGAAACAATAGTAATTTAAAAACAGTGTTGTGAAAATCTTTGGTTTGTCATTCATATTTTCTCTGGGAATGTGCTTGGTGTACTGAGTATTTTTGGACATTGTGCTTGGTGAAATAAACAGGGTGCTTGTGTTACTTCAGGTGTTTTTATTCAAGAAAAGTAGTTTTTGCACAGTAGAAGGGCTCAAACGGTTTCTTTTTTTTGAGACAATTTCTCCAGCTTTGGAAAATACTCTTTCACAGGGAACAGAGGAGGCTGGTGTGACAAGGAACTGTTTGGCTAGTTGGTACAGGTTTGGATACAGAGTTTTGTGCTGTGCCCAATATTTCAGTGGATCCTCTGCTCGCCCCAGAGGAGGAGCAGATAAATATTGCTGCACCTCCACTATAGCATCTGCTGTTGCGTTTTTCCATTTTCTTGCATCCTCTGCATCCTTGTCCAGAAGCCTCCACAGGTTAATACCTGGGGAGAAAAGGCACATTGCAGAATATATTTTCAATGACATCAATGTGGCATGAGATTGTGTCTTACCTGTAGAAGCTTCAGCAGGTGCTGGCTGTGGTGCTACCGATGTAGATGGTTCTGGTGTTGTTGCTTTCATCAAGGCTGCACATTCCCCTTTCAGGCGTTTCACTGCAGTGTCACATTTGTTGGGACTGTGAAATCCATGGGTTTTAAATCTCGGATCCAGCAATGTTGCCATGGAGTTGAGACTTGTCATCTCTACACCAGATAGCTTCTCAGTCATTATTCGGTCTAGATTTTGTCCCAGCTGTTTGGCCATATCAATTGTAGCTCCACTTAGCAATTCATTCAGTGTGTGCTTCAACATGCGTATTAGTGGAGCTACTTTGGAGCCTGATACACTTTGCTCTTGGGAGAGCTCCACAGTCGCTGCCTGAAACGGTGACAACATTTTGATGCACTGAGCTGTCGCCTCATATTCATTGGCTGTTAAAGGAGCCAAATCTGTAGACAAAGTAGCCAGAGCTGCTGCCACTGCTTCTCTCTGATCATATATCCGCTTTAGCATTTCAAAAGTGCTATTCCACCGGGTTTCCACTTCCTGCATCAATTTCATTACAGGGCGGCCCATTTGCACTTGCACCTGCTGAAGACGCTCCTTGGCTGTGGTGCTGCTTCTGAAATATGTGACAATCCTCCGCACCCTTGACCGGATGTCATCAAGACCAGGGGTTGCATCAATGGATTTTTTCACTATCAGGTTGAGTGCATGGGCTATGCAGATAGCATGCTTAACTTTCAGTATTCTGGCAGTGGCTATCATGTTTTGGGCTGCATCCGTCACCAAACATCTCACCTTTCCACCAATTCCCCACTCCACCATCAGCTCCTGCACAACAGCTGCAATGTTTTCAGCTGTGTGGCTACTGGGGAAAGGATGGACTCCCAGCAGAGTTGTAGAAAGCTGATAGTCAGCACCAACAAAATGGTAGGTAACAGCCAGATATGCATCCATGTTAATGGATGTCCACATATCTGCTGTGAGGCTGACACTGTCAGTGGTCAGCAACTCAGCCTTTGCCTTCTCCTTTTCCTCCATATACCTCTTCTCCACCATGGCCTTAACTGTATTTCTACTTGGAATGGTGTATGTAGGATCCAGTTTTGCCACAAGTGCCCTGAATCCAGGATCATCCACCACAGTGAAAGGCTGGGAGTCCTTCACTATGAAGTCCACAAGAGCTTCATCAAGCTCTTGCTTCCTGGAGAAACAAACAAACAAATAAAAAACCCAACATGAATAAAGAAAAGTAACTTCAATTTAACTTAGATACATTTATTTGACATTCTTTCTAATTCTCAGTTTATATCTATGTTACGCTTACCTTGATTGGTGGCACGCGGCTGAGTGTTCTCGTGTTTGGCTCTATAATGCCTCAGCATTGATGACGTATTATTATTATTATATGTCAGCAGCTGGGGGCAATGCAAACACTGCACCTATAAAACCAAGAAAACAACCTGTTATTACGTTATTCATCTTAGCTTTTATGTATTTGGTGTCAGTAAATACATAAAAGCTAAGATAGCACAGTATGGGCTATAGGCTTTCTAATAAACACTTCCAATGTACATTACCTTATTAGGTGGCACCAAGTTGAAATACTCCCACACTTGGGAACGCTTCCTCGATGGTTGCTCCATGACACCAAAACGCCAAATATCAAAAAATGAGAGCTGTTCGTAACGTATAATACGTGTAGAACGGGGACATGAACCGGGGCTTGAGCCATCTTAAATACACTGATTCGCGCCAAATGTTCAAAGCTCCACCTGTCAGCTCGAAGCAGTCAGCTGACTCGGTCTGAACGAAGCAGTGAAGTGGTTCAAACGTCATCGGTGACGTCACATGAAGCAAGCTCCGGCCCACTGCTTCACCATAACTACCCTGGCGAGTTTGAAGCGTGCTTCGAAGCCTCGGTGTTGGAGGTAACATCACTAGTGGCGTCTCCCGGCTGGAGATTGTTTTTGTCATGGATGCTGTGGCTGGCAGGCAAAGGTGGACCCAAAATGCAGGACTCAAAACAGGAAACTGAACTTAAATGAGGTTTATTGGAAAGAAGTAGGGTTGGGAAGCTTGACACTGAAGTTTCGACACTGTGTCGAGCTTCCGAAGCGCAGGTGTTTCGAAACACTGCTCCGAAACCTGGTTCAAAACACCTACATGACGTGACCGTGGCTAAGTGAGGCTTCGGTGCGTTTCACTCCTGCTGTTTCCAGGCGGCCGAGGCGCTGGGATTCATTTGGGTTTTTTTTTTTTGGTTTTTTTTGTTTTGTTTTTCTTCTGTTTTTCATTTAAAAAAACCTTCTTTTTTTTCTTTTTTTTTTTAAACCAACGCTTCTATTTAATACAAGCAGACACATGCATGTATAAGTCATTATTGTTTCTGTGGACTGTGAAGAACGATAAAGGCGATCCATTTACAAACAGGAGAAACATTTCTTTCGGTGTAAATGTGGATCAACGAACTCACACGCTGGGACAGCTGACTGTGAGCGCTGAAAATCCTCCATTTAACAGTCTCCTTTGTTTCTCCAAAACATGTGCTGATCATAATAATTGATACTCAGGTATAATCAGGAGCTTTGCTTGGACTTGTGCAGGGCGCGTTTGTGTCATTGTTTCATCGAACAGCAGATGTGGCGATAACAAAATTGTCCAGCAGGTGTCACTGTGCAGATGGGTTTCAGATTGTTTCGAAGCTTCGATACAATTCCGGGGTGTTGTGCCAAAAAGTGATTGGCTGCCATAAAGTGATTTTTGATGTTTCTATGTGCTTTTATGTGTATTGTCTTTGCTTATATTGGTGAATAGAGTGTAGTCAATAGGATTTATGAAGGTCTTAAATATAAAATAAAGAAATGACCTGTTTTTCAAGTATGTTTATGACTCTGCATTATTGCACATACATTATAATAAATCCAGTCCTCTTTGGTCACGTAGAGTATCTTTATATAGTGTAATGGCACCTCTTGGCCAGATTTCTTTAAAATCTGACCAATCACAGTTTTTACCCTGATAAATAAAGAATATATAAAAGTTGCTGCCAAAAACTGATTGCAGCTTCTACCTTGTGACAGAAATGTTGTTTCTCACTCAAAATGGCTTAATATCATTCACAAGAGAAATGTTTGACATATTTTTCACAGATTATAGGTCAGCAAGTCATTTACAACAGTTTAAATATGGGCAATCACTTTTTGGCAGACGATCACTTTTTGGCACAACACAGGCACAAATGCTTCGAACGCTTCAGTGTTTCACAAAGCCTCGCTTTGCCCATCACTAGAAGACAACTCATACAAATAAACTGGGCTGGCTAGTAGCCAGAACTAAAACTAAGGAACCTGAGACACACAGCTGGAACATAGAAAGCAACACAACAAAGAACAGAGAAAAACTGAGGGCTTAAATACACACACTAGGTAATCAGGGTGAATGGAAACAACAGGGCACAGCAGGTGAAACAAATGAAACTAATAACACAGGGGAAGCAAAACTAATCACAGAGCACAGGGAACATGAGACTGTCAAAATAAAACAGGAAGTAACCTAACAAGGTACACACAGACTTGACACCATGGAGGACTGGCACACAGAGGAAACTAAACACGGACCAAGACACGGGGAAACAGGCAAAGAGAAACACAGCCACGGGACAGAGATGCAGACTAGTCACAATACTGGGAATAGAACTCAATACAAAAACACAGGAGGCCAGGGACATGACAAAAGGACAAAACAGACACAAGAACACAGACGCTGGGGAGACAGGAACAAAGGGAACTATTTATTAACTCTTGTTAATAAACATTATGTATTTTAGAGACGATTTTGTCTTGTTTGTTTGATTTCCTGATTGTATGTTGTTCACTTGTCCCCTAGGCCACGGGACAGAACAAGAGGGAGCTGGAAGAGTAGGAATAGCTGCAGGTGAATAAAGGTGTATAGAAGCAAAAAAAGTCCTGGATAAATAAAAATAAATTAATAGCCAGGGAAGGTCTGAAACTATTCTCTGTGTCATGGTCCTGGGTCAGTTCACCCAGTATTTTAAGTTTGTTGGTTTTTTTGAAGTTTTGTTTATTTTATTATACTTTGTGATTCTTGGATTATTTAATGCTTTAATAGCTTCATGTGTTTTCTCTTTAGTGTACTTAGTTTATTCCTTACTCTATAGTTTAGTCTTATTCATCCCTGTGTGTTCCCATCCTCGTGTGTCAAGTCCCTTGTATTTAGTCAATTTGTGTGTCTGTGTCTTTCCCATTCAGTTATCTCACTTCCTTGTTTTTTGGGTGCATTGTTGTTCTTTGTGCGGCAATTTGAATTTTGGTTCCCTTGTGTGGAGGTAAAGGTGATTGGTAAAAGAAGTGGATCCTTTCAGTCAAGTGGTGAGCAGCAAAGGAATAGCCAGCCAAGGAGGTAGCAGAGACCCAATTAAGCAGTAATTTTATATACATGAAATCTGTGTTTTAGGAGTGGACTAAGTGCTATTAGGTGGAAAATAACATGTGACTGTATGCAGAAGACCTGTCCTTATGGAGCCTAGATGTGTGAACAATGAATGTTCACTTTGATGAGGCTTTAGAATCACTTCAGTTCAGTGTGTGCGCCTTTTTAAAGTGTGGGTAAAGTCAGTTCAATTCAGTGTTTTTCCTTTTGGAAATGGGCAAGAAGATGAAGTCCAGATTCCAAGGTTGGAGAGAAAAGGGAAAATATATATTCCTACCAGCTTGCCATCGAACTTTTCAACTTGATCCACTTCTTGAAGGATGTACGAAAAAAACCTGAACTGCAAACAAGGTCATTAAATTAGTATAGTTTTAAAGTTTTACCAGTACACACACACTTTCAACAGCATTTTAACATATATCATTTCCATCAACATAAATCATTTCCATCTTTACATTCAACATGAAAAGCGGTAGTCTTTCAGTTCATTTTGAAATGCACAGTTCACATCATATACAAAAACACAGGCTACTTCCTGTACCACAGTTCTTCCACAAACAACTTAGAAATACAGAAAAAGAAACTGTAAAAGTGCCATTTTGAAAGCAGCATGTTTTACTAATCAAGTTTGTTACCTATAAATGTTTTAAAAGCTAGAGCATTTTGTTGATGACATTTTCTTAGGGTCTCCATGTTCCTTTTGGCCAAAGATTCAAACCCAATTAAACCCCAAATATCCAAAAACTCACTGGGACGAGCAGGTTCCGGTGCAGGCTGTTTATTAGACATATTAGTTACACAGAACACAGACAAAAACCAAAACACAGACAGTAACATAGTTGAGACTAAGACACACACACAGAGAGAAGAGAAGAATAAGAAAGAGGAGAAGAGGGAAACACAGAGACAGAGAAAGATGCAGAAACAGGAAAGGAAAAGAGGACAGGAAAGAGAAGAGCACACAGAGAGAGGTGAGGTGAGACAAAGAGTGGCAAACATTTTATATCCTAACCATGATAACCACCCGCTTGCCTTTGACCCCTTCTAATTTACATAAAGTTTCAGCCCATAAAACTTGAATCCCAACCAACTATCTTTTGTTTAAACTATGCCCACTCTAAAGTCACATGTTCAAGGTGCACACATCACAGGGGGTACCTTTTGGTTTATGACAGTTCAGACAGGTGTCAAAAATGATGAACATTTCTACTCAAACATCTGCTAGGATAAAATCGTTAGTACCACTCCACTTAGCCAAGTCTTATCTCCTCCCCCCTCCTAGCCAGGAGAGTACAAGGGTGGGGGGCCTACAGAACTCCAATTTAGGAGCACACCTGTCGAATAACACTGTTGAAATACAACATCAGGTTACAAGTGTCAAGGCGAACAGTGCTCATTCTAGCAACTTTCCCAAAGCTTCAAACACATACAACCCGGTTCATAACAGGTCTTACCCTCACCCCAGTGACCTAGAAAACATAAAGCACTCTATACATTGGTGTGTGGGCAAGGGGCTTCCCCTTACTTGGCACAAGCCATAAAAGTGGTATATGGTATCTAACACATGAGAATAATGACTCCAGGCGCCAGCATGACGGTTATACAAAATATACTATTTTATAAGTAATATAAGTAGAATTAGTGACAGTACAAATAACATTGGTGTAAAATAAGAGTAGATATATTCACATATACATGATGATAAATGAAGTTACACTGACTCAACAGAGGCCCCTAGGAACAGGGCCAGTAATTAGCCATGGGGAAAGTAGAGTAAAATGTTGAGATAATAAATGAGTCCCCCAGCAATGGAAGAGTGGCCCTCACAGTACATGGTATGGAATGATAGAGGACCTCCTGCTATGGCCGGGGAAAGTCCCGTCCAGCATACAGTAAAGATATTGAAAGGGCGTCTGATGCCAGTATTAGAAGCATAGATGATAAATGAAAGTAGTAAAAAAAATATCCCCACAATTTAGAAATACAACAAAACCAATGAAGACACGATATGACATGATCGTGTGACAGTACAGTGGCAGTTTTGGTTTTTTTTGTTTTTTTCCCTTCACCTCTGTAATGTGACATAACAGTATGTTGTACAATTCTATGTTCTTTTGTTTGTTAGTGAAAACACAAAACTAATAAAACTGTGTTTAAAATAAAAAGAAGAAAAAAAAAGAAATACAACAAAAATCTAAGCTACCATTTCTTAATAAAAGGAGAGCGAATTGGATGGTGTTTGGGGAACTGGGTCAATTTAGTATTGAATCATTAGTGTACAAAAGAATGATAAATTTTTTTGGGGTTATCATACCAATAGTAAGGAAAAAAGTTTTCCAACACAACTCTGCATCCATGTTTAGATTACTTAAAGATATGTATGATAATGATGTTTTTAAATCAAAATGGTTATCAAAAATTAAAGAGATTCTAGATAATTGTGGGTTTTCTTACATATAGCCCAATATTGGATTTATTGATGATGACTGGCTCATGAATGCTATTGCTTTGAGATTGATGATATTTATAAGCAGAAATGGTTTGGTGAAATTCAGAGTAATAGGTCATGTTATAGAAAATTCTTCAGAAAACTAGTCTCTAAGTTGAATTATCATGATTGTAGAATTTTTTGCTAAATGTAGAAACCATCATCTCCTTATTACATAAGGTTGTCTTTTAAATAATATAGCTCAGGCTGAATGTAATCTTTGTAATGATTACAATGAATGCAATGAGGGCTTTGGTGATGAATTTCATTATATATATATATATATATATATATATATATATATATTCTACTTGTAAACATGCTATTATGTTAATGTTGGTTATCTAGCAGTGGTAAATTTATAAAACAATTTAACTGTACTCTCATACCCAAAAAGGGGCATTTTAGAGTTAATAAAAATGATTGATTGATTGATTGATTGATTGATTGATTGATTGATTGATTGATTGATTGATTGATTGATTGATTGATTGATTGATTGATTGATTGATTGATTGAGAATCTAAAAATAATCCCAAAAATCACATTGTATGATTTTTTTTTAATCAATTTGTATTTTTATTGCATCAAATAAGTATTTGATATAATAGAAAAATATAACAAAATATTTGGTACAGTAACCTTTGTTTGCAATTACAGAGGACAGATGTTTCATGTAGTTCTTGACCAAGTTTGCACACACTGCAGCAAGGATTTTGGCCCACTCCTCCTTACGGATCTTCTCCAGATCTTTCAGGTTTCTGGGCTGTCACTGGGCAGCATTGAGTTTCAGCTCCCTCCAAAGATTTTCTATTGTGTTCAGATCTGGAGACTGGCTAGGGCACTCCAGGACATTGAGCCACTTCTTACTGAGCCACTCCTTAGTTGCCCTGGCTGTGTTTTTCAGGTCATTGTCTTGCTGGAAGACCCAGCTACAACCCATCTTCAATTCTCTTACTGAAAGAAGGAGGTTGTTGGCAAAAATCTCATGATACATGACCCTATCCATCCTCCCTTATACGGTGCAGTTGTCCTGTCCCCTTTGCAGAAAAGCACAACCAAAGTATAATGTTTCCACCCCTATGCTTCACGGGTGAGATGGTGTTCTTAGGGTTGTACTCATCCTTCTTCCTCCAAACACGGCAATTGGCATTGATACCAAAAAGCTCTATTTCGGTCTCATCTGACCACATGACTTTCTCCCATGCCTCCTCTGGATCATGCAGATGGCGAACTTCAAACGGGCCTGGACATTTGCTGGCATGAGCAGCATGTAAACATAAGACCTCCATATCACATCCCATATAACCAGTTACATAACAAAGTAATATAAAGTAAAATGTAAAGGTTGGTTCACAGATTGCTGCATCAAGTTATCATCAAAGCACTTAAGATTGACAGCAGGAATATTTTTGAGAGATTCTCACAGTAAATGTGATTGAGATCATATTGAAATGAAGTGAAATACAGCTTTCTCCTCTTAGTGCTCTCTCCTCTATTCCAGTAGATAGGGCAGGGTTTCTACATCATTCTAACAGTATTGTTACCAGCCTAAACACTGCCCACCACTGGTTGCTTGTAATTTTGTGATTTTTTTTTTAACTGCCCTGGACATTGCAATTCACTCTGGGTGAATATGTCTATTAAATGGCAAAAACTGCAATTCCAAATGAGACAGGCGTCATGGTCCCTGGGTCATGGACGAAGTGTTTTGAGGTTTGTTTTTTTTTAACCCTCATGTCATCCTGAGGCATTTTTGTACATTTTTTTTTTCAACTTTTTTTTTTTTTCATTTGGTGATCAGTTTGGCTGTGTTGCAGCTAGTGGCATGATTTTTTTGCAAATCTTCTTTTTCATTAAATGTCTTTTACTCTTACACATCATTCATACTCTTGAGATGCATTTTGCACCCTCTGGACACCTTCATGGCAAAAATGTATATGCACCTAAAAACTGCAATAAAATTTTAGACTTATTCAAAAATACCAAAAAAAACAATCATTTTCAGGATTTTATCCCTTTAAATTACATAAAGGTGTCCAGAGGAAGTATCTGGCACTACATAAAAAACACTGATGCAATCAATACAATTTTTTTGCTCAGCTTTGACATATCCAAGGCTCTAATTATCACCAATGCACCATCCATTTATTATTTGATATATGAAAAATAAATAATTTTTTTGTGTTTTTTTTATTTGCAAAAAAATGCAGTCATTCACATAATAAAACTGGCATTTAAAGGGTTAAAACCCTGAAAATGATTGATTGTTTGGTATTTTTGAGTAGGTCTGAAGTTGTCTGAAAGTGATTTATGAAAAAAAAGTTTTTAAAAAATGATGTATGATGATTTTATAGCAGTTATTATGTGCATGTACATTTTTGCCACAAAGGTGTCCAGAGGGTGCAAAATTTGAGGAGGACATAAGGGTTAAGGATGTTTAGGGTTTTTCTTTTTGAGTATCTTTTGTGGCAGTTAATCTTTTGTTTCCTTGTGTCAAGTTCTGATGTTTGAGCCTTTTCTCAGTATTAGTTATTTCCTGTTTTGTTTTGACAGACTCTTGTCTCTCGTGCTTTGTGTTTAGTCCTACCTCCCTTGTCTCGTCCTCGTCCACCACCGCCAGTGAAAACACAGTGGTAGGCTGGTGAAATTAAAGGTCTATTTAGTGCATCTTCCTTGTGGTCTGCTGGATGACAACAAAATGGTTCATCATTTATTTCCCTGCCAGATGACGTCTGGTCCATACCTGTTGTTGGTCCGGATTGGTTTGGTCAGCTTCGCTGCCCCTGCCATCCTTGTCTCCAGCAGCACAGAGTGAGTCCAGAGAACCTGCAGCCTCTCTGCCTCTCAGTTCTCTGCCAGAACTGCCAACATCTCGACTCTGCCAACTGTTGTTAAATTTGGCCTAGTGAATGCTAGGTTGCTATCAAACAAAACTTATATCCTTAAGGATTTTTTTCACTTCTAGTGGATTAGATTTCCTCTGCATCACGGAGACGTGGGTAAATCCCGGTGAGTCCAACATCTAAACTTCTATTTCAACTCCACACGGGTGTCAGGCTGAGGAGGAGGAACAGCTACTGTCTGTAAGAGTATTCACAGATGTAAACAGCACTCGGGACTATTCTCTTTCTCCAGGTTTGAGCTTCGTCTGTTTGAAGTTGGTCGCTCCTGTCCTGTCCTGTGCACAGTAATCTATAGGCCACCCAAATACAAAAAGGATTTCTTACATGAATTTTCTGAACTTCTGGCTGAAATTATGCCTAGATATGATCAAGTCCTTATTGTTGGGGATTTTAATATATATGTGTTGTCCTGGAAAGCCACTGGCTAAGGACTTTCAAAGCATTATTGACTCTTTTAATTTCATGCAGTGTGTGGCCGGATTCACACACAAGAACATGGACACACCCTAGACCAGGGATCCTCACATCCAGGCCTCGACAGCCGGTGTCCTGCAACTTTTAGATGTGTCTCTGCTTTGACACACCTGAGTCAAATATAGAAGTCATTAGCAGGACTCTGGAGAACTTGACTGCATACTGAGGAGGTAATTCAGCCGTTTGATTCAGGTGTGTTGGATCAGGGACACATCTAAAACCTGCAGGACACTGGCCCATGAGGCCTGGATTTGAGAATCCCTGCATTGAACCTTCATTTGAGACATGTGAAAACTTTCTAAATTTCTTTGTGGATAAAGTGGCTAATGTGAGAGCACAGATATGATCTTGTGCCATTGACCCATCATTCACCGTTCCTCTGTTCTGCTGCTTTCTATTAGTTTGAGCCTGTGACTTTACCTTTTTTTTTTGAGGTTACTGGTCATCAGAAGCCCTCAGGGTCCTCTGCAGATGTAGTCCTACCTCAACTATTTAAAGAGGTGATTCCAACTTTGAGGCCAACTGTTTTTGCTTCACTTTGGTGAAGTCTACTTCACTGGAAACTGGCTTTTTAAACAATAAGTCATCTTTTTGCTATTTTTGCTCTGTATCTTTTCTGTTTACATTTAATTTAATAGCACGGCTGTGAGTCTTTTGTTATGAAGGAAAAATATTTATTTGAGGAGCATTATTATTTAATATGCCAATAGTCTATTTTTGAGCAATTTCTCATGTACATCTACAGCTGAATGTTAATGTGTGGCATTTGGGACATATAGTTTTGACTCAGAAGTGCCTTTATTTATACCTTTTGGGAAGAATCATCCCCACACTCTGAGATTGGGTACCAATTGAATACACTGAATACAAGAGCAACTGACCTGAAGGATAAGATCATGGCTAAGAAGGAGAACTGGACCCCTCAACACTGACTACCAAGACTACGTGAAGTGCCCTCTGAAAGTCTACTAGAAGATGCGAATGCAGCACTACAGACAATCCCTACAACGACCATCACTGAAACCAATCAGTTGATATATACCATGGCAGCATGAGATGCTTGGCTATAAGATGAACAGCAATAAGGAGCAGTACCCTCCATGGACGACTAGAGGCTAAGATCAAGGCAGCATGGAGGGAAGTTAGCCAGCTATCAGAGGTGCAGAAGACAGGCGTGATGAAGAACGCGGTGCCTAAGAAGTACAACAGACTATCCATACCTGGGGCCTTAGAGATTGCTAAGCAAAGACTCAAAGCTTTGGCTAACTGCCTGAAGAGGTATGCCAGAGAGATAGAAGCCAGGAGAATAAACCAGATGTTCTCTACTGAACCATCCAAGTTATACTCTCAGTTGCAGGGCAATAATATGAGAACAGCACCCCCACCAAGGCTGGAAAGGGAGCAATACTGGAAGAGCATATGGGAGAAGGATGCATCACACAACATCTCAGCTCAGTGGTTAGTGGATGTAGGAGCAGACCACAGCAACCTTCCTGAACAGGCTCCAGTAACAATCATAGTGCCAGACATAAAGGAAAGAGTCTCACATATGGAGAGCTGGACAGCACTAGGCCCTGAGATAGATAGATAGATAGATAGATAGGTAGATAGGTAGATAGATAGATAGATAGATAGATAGATAGATAGATAGATAGATAGATAGATAGATAGATAGATAGATAGATAGATAGATAGATAGATAGATAGATAGATAGATCCCGCAAGGGAAATTATTGTGTAACAGCAGGGAGAAAAATACAATCTACAGTAACTAAACATCAAAGTGAGAGTGCCAACGATGAGTACTAAAACTATACATATAGAAACGAAATAGATAAAAAAAAATTTTAAAAACTTACATACAAGAGAGTAGTGCAAACAGCATTGCTAAATAATATAATATGTAATATATATACACTATAAATCAGAGTATGTACAAAAAGAATCCAGAAGACAGCAGCAAGAGGATATTATACAAAATTTGTATGTTGGATCTTATGTCCTGACAAGTGTGTTCACCTGTCAGAGAAAGAAGAGTTATTATACAGTTTTATGGAGAACGGTAAGAATGATTTCCTGAAGTGTTCTTTATGGCAGCGAGGTTGAATCAGGCCCCGTTTCCACGACACCATTTCCACTGGAAAATGGTGTTGTTTTGATGTGTTTCAGCCTTCCGTTTACACGATAGCATTTCAGAAACATCGTTTTTTTCATCATTTACACGGTGACACGTGAAACGATGAAAACGATGTAGTTCCCATGCCAGGCCACAAGTTGGCGTTGTTTTTTTTTCTGTGCAAAGCTTGTTTACGCAAGACGCGCGTGCTTGGAGGGACACAGTAGGAAGTGCGGCAAATTGTTCATTGCTTACAAAATGGCCAATGTGAGAGGTTTTGTGTGGACTGACTACGAGGTTGGATGGCTGCTGTACACAACGCTGAATAAAAACACAAGAAAAGCACACGAAGCACTCGTGAATCTGTAAGTACTGTTTATCAACATGCGTATGCATGGAAAACTGTGGCAGTCGGAACCATAGTGCATATGTGCGAGTCATTTGTTTTCAGATCACCCCGGTTTCAAGCGTTTACATGAGAAGGCAAGCCGTTGCGTTTCTGAAATGCTCCACTCTGGACACTGTTTCCGAAACCCATCGTTTTCACTCTGTTGTCGTGTAAACGGAAGGGCGAAACGCATCAAAATGACACTGTTGTTGTGTAAACAGGAGGCCGAAACGCATCAAAATTACGCCATTTTCATTTTGAAACAGTTTTGTGTAAACAGGGCCTCAGTCTGAGGGAGAAGGAGCACTGCTGCCTCAGCAATGTGGAGTAGAGTGGGTGAGATGGGTTGTCCATAATAGACAGCCATAAGTTTGTTCAGTGACCTTCTGTCCTTCATTGACTCAAACGTCTCCAATTTCTGACCTACGATAGTTCCAGCCTTGCGAATGAGTTTGTTGATCCTGCTGGCATCTCTGGCACTGATGCTGCCCCCTCAGCAGACAACAGCAGAGTAGATGGCACTTGCAATCACAGACTGGTAGAAGATCTCCAATATCTTGCTGCATACATTAAAGGATCTGAGTTTCCTTAGAAAGTAGAGTCTGCTCATCCCCTTCCTATACACAGCATCATTGTTGGTCTTCCAGTCCAGTCTGTCATTCAGGTGAATGCCCAGGTACCTGTAGCTGTCCACCATTTCCACATCCTCTCCCATGATGTTAATGGACTTGGTCGCAGTTTTATTCCTCCAGAAGTCTACCACCATCTCTTTTGTCTTGCTGACATTGAGAAGTAGGTGATTTCTGCTGTACCACTCCACAAAGCTCCTCACCAGCTCCCTGTACTCCGACTCCTCCCCACACTTAGGTGCCGTTTACACAAAGCCGTTTTCACTGGAAACGGTGTCGTTTTGATGCGTTTTGATGCGTTTCAGCCTTTCGTTTACACGATGGCGTTTCAGAAACGATCCGCGTTTACACAATGACGTGAAACGATGGAAACGATGAAAACGATGTAGTTCCCATGCCAGGCCACAAGTTGGCGTTGGTTTTCTCTTTGCAAAGTTTGTTTATGCAAGACGCGCATGCGTGGAGTGACACAGTAGGTAGTGCGGCAAATTGCTCATTACTTACAAAACGGCCAATGTGAGAGGTTTTGTGTGGACTGACGATGAGGTTGGATCGCTGGTGTGCACAATGCTGAATTACAAAACGGTAAAAACACAAGAAAAGCATAAGAAGCACTCGTGAATCCGCGAGTACTGTTTATCAATTTGTGTGTGCGCGACAAACTGTGGCCGTCGCAACCATAGTGCGCATGTGCGAGTCGAGCGTTTTCAAATCACCCCGGTTTCAAGTGTTTACACGAGAACGCAAGCCGGTGCATTTCTGAAACGCTCCACTCTGGACCCCGTTTCCGAGTTTGGAGTGGTGGATTGTTTGATGGCTGAGGAGGTGTTGGGATTGGTGCTGTGTGAGGACGGGCAACAGGGGGTCCGGTACTGAATCTGTTGAAAAACTGACTCAGCTCATTGGCTCCATCCAAGCTGCCCCGCTGTTGCTGCTGATCTCTTGGATTGAGGCCTGTGATCAGCTTCATCCCCCTCCACACTTCTTTGGTGTTATTCAGCTGGAGTTTGGTCTCCAGTTTATCCCTGTATGCATCTTTACACCTTCTCAGCCCTGCCTTCAGTTCACGCTGTGTCCTTCTCAGCTCGTCCTTGTTCCCAGACCTGGAGACCCTCTTCTTTTCATTCTGTAGGGCCTTAAGGTCACTTGTGATCCAGGGCTTGTTGTTGGGAAAACAGTGCACAGTTCTGGTTGGGATGATAGTGTGCTCACAGAAATTTATGTAGTCTGTGATGCAGTTGATGTCATCCCCATGCGGATCACAGAGCATGTTCCAGTCCGTGGGCGCATACTCACAGCTAAAAGTTCAATGTTAGGCAAGCAGAGACGCTTCTTCATGGTAACATGTCCTGGATTGCACCACCTTTCAGTCACGATATGATACACACCTACTGGCTAAAGAAGCTAACTGCACTCTGCAAGTGCCTGGCAGCACAAATGAACCAGCTGCTAGAGGCAAAGACATACCCAGAATGGCTGATTGAAGGTCGGACAGTCCTGATCGCTAAGAACCCCCAAACGGACCAGTCTACCGGTCCATAATCTGTCAGCATAATCTGTACAGCATAGAACTCCTGTCATACAACTCCTGTCAGGCATCATAGCAGATAAGATGAGCAGGCACCATACATAAGCGAGGCCCAGAAAGGAATTGCGCAAAACATCAGCTACTGGTAGATAAAGACTGTAAGGCCAGACTGACCAACCTGTGCACCGCCTGGATTGACTATAAGAAAGGCTATGACTTGATGCCACACACATGGATCCTGGAATGCCTAGAATTGCACAAGATCAACAGGAGCCTAGGAGCCTTCATCAAGAACTCAGTGGGGATGTGGAGAACAACACTAGAGACCAACTTCAAGCCAACTGCACAAGTCAGCATCAAGTGCAGGATTTACCAAGGAGATGGTCTGTCCCCACTGCTGTTCCGCATAGGCCTGAATCCCCTCAGCCAGATCATCAACAAGACTGGCTATGGATATCGGCTATGGATACCGACTATGGAATGGAGAGAACATCAGCCACCTCCTGTACATGGATGACATCAAGATGTATGCCAAGAGTGAACGAGATATGAATTCACTGATCCATATCACCAGGATCTTCAGCAATGATATCGGAATGTCATTCAGACAGGAGAAGTGCAGTTAGATGGTAACTAAGAGATGAAAAGTAGTCAGAACTGAGGGGATTGCACTACCAGAAGGCAACATTGCAGACACTGAGGACAGCTACAAGTACAATGTCAAGACAAGAAAGCTCTTTACCATGCATGGAGGGTGAGGGTCAGAACCACTATCCTAGATGAAACAAAGATCCATGAATACATCAGAAAGCTGGCCACAAAGGATCAAGTGCTTAGTGTGTACCTCAGGCAGCAGAAACCCGAGAAAGAAGAGGCAGAAGAACAGGAACCATCATGGAAGGACAGGCCTCTGCACGGCATGTACTACCGGCAGATAGAAGAAGTGGCTGACATAGAAAAATCCTGCCAATGGCTGGACAAAACTAGACTGACAGACAGCTCAGAGGCACTAATCATGGCAGCACAGGAACAAGCTCTGAGCACAACAGCCTCAATAGAGGCTGGAGTCTACCACAACAGGCAAGACCCCAGGTGCAGACTGTGCAGAGATGCCCCTGAGACAATCCAGCACGTAACAGCAGGGTGCAAGATGCTAGCAGGCAGGGCATACATGGAACGCCATAACCAAGTGGCTGGCATAGTATACAGGAACATCTGTGCCAAGTATGATCTGGAAGTCCGGAGGTCAAAATGGGATACCCTGTCAAGGGTGGTTGAGAACAAGAGAGCTAAGATCCTGTGGGACTTCCAGATACAGACAGACAAACTTGAGATGGCTAACCAACAAGATACTGTAGTGGTGGACAAGCAAAGGAAGAAGGTCGTGGTGATAGACGTTGCAATACCAAGTGAAGGCAACATTACGAAGAAGGAACACGAGAAGCTCGATAAATACCAAGAGCTTGGAGACGAGCTGTAAAGGATGTGGAAGATGAAGGTAACAGTGGTCCCCATGGCAATCAGAACACTCGAGGCAGTGACCCTGAAACTGAGGGAGTGGCTCCAGCAGATTCCTGGAATGACATCTGAGATCTCTGTCTAGAAGAGCGCAATCCAGGGAACAGGTAAGATACTGCGCATGACCCCCAAGCTTCCAGGTCTCTGGTAGAGGAACTATATATATATATATATATATATATATATATATATATATATATATATATATGTTTTAGGGGTGGGACTCGATTAAAAAAAACTAATCGAATTAATTAGAAGCTTTGTAATTAATTAATCTAAATTAATCACATTTTAATATTTAACATGAGAACTATTAATTTAAGTTTGGTTGATGAATGAATCAATATACATAAGCTTAAACTTCAAAATTTTATTTTCCCACCAGTCTACTACACAGACCAATAAAGGGTGGAAGTGCTCCTGTGATAAGCAAACTCCTGAAATTAAAGTTAAGCATCATAACTGGATAGTTTTAGTCAACATTAATGTCTCACTTAATACACATTAAAAATGCCAGTGTTAAAATCTAGGGTGTAGTGTTAAATAAAAAGTGTTGGTGTTGTATTAACAACACACAGCTGTAAAATGACACTGCTGGTGTAAGTTCTTACATATTTAAGTTGTTAAATTCAAGCGTTAATTGGTTGGTGTTGCTTAAGCCACGCCTTCGCTTTACGGCTGCAAAGTGCCGTCTGCTTTCTGTCGGTTGCCAGCAGTCGCTCGGTCGGACATTACCATTTCTTTTAACCCGCAGAAGACAAAATTACTTCCTAAAGGTAAGCTAAATGTCCAGACTTGATGTTTTGATAGAAAAAAATTTTTTAAAAACTTACATTAAAAACTTCTTGCTCCAGCCTCTGACGGGGACGGTCGCATTCTATCTCTCTCCCTGCCCTCCCTATCTTTCCTGCTTGCTGCTTGCTGTGAGTGCGTCTCTTGCACACTGTTCGAATAAGAATAAGATTGAGAGCAATATGGATTTGGCAAACTGGGCCTTCAAGACCATTGATCGAATTTTTTCCACTATGAGATCTGGAAAAGGGGAGCCTGCGTGTCCGAGTGGAACAGACCCGGTTGGATACGTCATCGACTCTTGGAGCTCGTGGAGACCTGTGTGCTTCTCGGCCCTCGAGGTGGAAGACGTGGAAGACGCTTACATATTTGGCTATCTGGTAGCGGTATCTTTTCTGTTTGGGCTTGGAGGATACCTGATTTACCGAGAAATCAAGAAAACCTGGACGGCAGTTCAACATCTGCAGAGGCTGCCGACCCAGGTGGATGGGCTGACCAGAATGGTACAGACTCAGACTCAAAGCCTGATGAACCTGAGCCGTAGACTTGGGGAGTAGCAGGTGAGAGGGGTTCGATCTGGAGATAAGGTACGGTTCTGCACAGTGAGGACGGTAACTAATGAATTTGGATTATTGGATTTATTGAATGGCTTCCCAGTGAGACTGAAGGCTGTTGAAAAAACAAGCAGCCTGTTCCAAAACAACATCTGCATTATCAGAATTCGGCTCCCTAGCCGGCCTTGGCTGGCAATCATATCTCTCCAGAGCTATGCGTAACGGCCGCACTCCCCCTCAGCCCTCTCTGTGATTTGTGAAGCTGGATCTGGTGTACCAAGGCCGCTGATGAACTTCCACCACTATCAGCGAACTGTTTGGCTGGGAGCTGGCATCTGGGCTCCACAATGCCCCCACCCTCTCGTCTCCGTCTGCATCTCCTCCTGACCCTGACCCTACCCACCATACTGCTATCCCGGCTTTATATGTGCAATATGCTTTTTGCTGAGGTGTTTTTTGGAACCTCGTAAGGTGTTCTTTATGAACACAGTATGAGATGATTTTTTGAACCTAACTATCCCAATGTATCTCTTTCTGTCTCTCTGCTAAAGGTAGCGCCGTTGTGAAACGGTTGCATGACCTCAGACATCTGTCCCCCCTGTCTGTGTTATGTTTATGTTTGGATGGATGTTCTGTTAACTGCAATTTCCCCATTTGTGGGACTAATAAAGGCATTCTTGATTCTTGATTCTTGATTCTTGAAATGTGCTTTTTAGTTTGTGACATCAAAAAATATACTATATTTAACCTATTTTGAATGGAAAGTTCACCAAATTCAAGGTCCCGCCATTTTACCAAATCTAGGGAGCGGTAAATTTGAATTCTAATGTTATATTTGGTCAGTTCTAGTAGTCATTTTACAGCGTAAATATGACACGTCTGGCGGTATGGCCTTAAATATTGTCGATGTGTGCATTTACAAAGCTAGCAATACAAACTGCTAATGAGCCTTCAAGAGGACGTGGGGGACGTTCCCTCCAAAAACCATGCTAGCTAGCCATTGATCGCCAGGCTCTGAACCTTGCTGAGGCGCCCTCGCGCACGGCTGAGGATTTCATGGTTTTACTTTTGGACCTCTGCTGTCACTGCATTTAACAAACAGGAGCGGACTCCGTCTGGGCTAGCTCGCTATCATCGCCGTTTGCGCTTATATCATTTAAACAAAATTTGCCATCTACCACAGAGCAGGGGCAGTTTCATTCACAACGGGTGTGGTATGCTTGATTTCGTGGGCTACAGAAATCAAAATGACAACCGGCATAAACGGGAGAAGTTAGAGGAAAAGGGAAGAGCAAAGGAAAATTTCAGGCTTTCCATTTAAAAAAAAAAAATCAAAGCATGAAAGGTAAATACCAACCTTCATGTATTTTGATACACAAATTGAACATTTAATGCAAAATTTAGGGCTGCAACAATTCCTCGAGTAACTCAAATAATCCTAAAAATCTTCGATACAAATTTGTTGCTTCGATGTTTCCTTTTAATGCTGCAGCTTAGGTGTCTCCGTGTAAGCGGAGCATTTCATTCACATTAGGGACCCTTTAACTGGAGTGGATATTTGCTGACAGGTTTTTCCACGCCCCCACTGCGCTGTGCTGTGAGTGTGCGCATGTGCGTTGTACTTGCTGTGCAGAGAATGTTAGTTTCTTTCTTTATTTATTTATTTATTTTTCTTTTCAGCAGCTGTTTTAAGTGCTGTCTGCACTTGCGCAGCCATTACTGAGATGGTGAGCTCAGGTGGCCTGAAAGGAAACGTTTTTCTAGTCCAAAACAGCAGGGCTTGTTCCTGTAAACACAGTTACAGACTTACAGAGACAGAGAAAAATGAGCAGTATGGAAGTTAAAATATGCAGATGAACTGTTAATATGAAAAATAATTTCTTATCCGATTACTTGATTAATGGATGAAGTAATCAATAAAATACTTGATTACAAAAATAATCCATAGTTGCAGCGCTACTTGTGTTCAGAAAGCTATAGTCAAACATGAGTTTTCAGCACCAGTGCTTCTTTAAAATATCTGTAATGTGTTGTCAAAGCTTGGAATGTGTCCATTTTTGTTCTGGAGAAATGCTGGTGCAGGTGGAGCATCAGGCAGTCCAGAAATGGGTTCGGGTTCGGGTTCCAGTGACAGATGACTGCTATGATTACTTGAAGTTCATTCAAGAGGGTAAGTTCAGTGCTAATTATGTTGATATGGCAGCTGCCATAAAATAAAGCAAGCTTAGTTTTTCTAACTCAAATGTCTTTCCCCATCATAAAGATAGTTTTTGGCCTTTAGGAATCTGCATTTTAATCAGCACCAGTGCCGTGCCTTTGCCAACAGTCTGGGACATAAACTCTGGGAAGTCATGTAATGGAGTTGAAAAATGAACAACTCTTAACCAATTTCAAAATATGTTGGTGGGTTCTGCTAAGTGTAATTGCATGTTGGACCTAAAGGATAAAATATGGTCACTGCATAAATAATTATTGGTTTGGAGGATGGCATGTCAAAACTTGGACAGGGATAATTTATGTTGCCCAAAAAAGATGTGGATTTGTCTAACAATTCTTAGTAGAAAGATTTAGGCCCATCTATGTGTTCCTCATGTCCAGCCTGTTTATTAATTCCCCTCTCTTTATTGAAGTAATGAGCTTTGTTGGAGTAATAATTCATTCATTATTGTTCATAAAAATGGTTGTGTAAAATTTTGGTGAACTGTGTTCAACAATAGAGGCAACACTTCATGATAAAATTTACTATTTTAACCAGCAGCTCATTGTCTGAAAATGTTATTTGAAATATATTTTAATTATAAATGTGATTGTCCCTTTACAGTTCTAACCATGTTTTAAATTAGCAGGTTAAGATGAGTATTTTTGTTCCCTTCCAGTTCATGCTAAATTCAACTTGGCAAGTGGAGTCTCTGTAGACCTGAAGGACTCATCTGGAGTCGATGTGGATGCTGATATTTTTGATGAACTCCTGAGGTCTGCTACAGTATCTTTCAAAGTAGTCACTGAGCGCTTTGGTAAGACATAAAAGCATTAAAACAAGTGTTACTTCTAATGCATTTAAAAATATATATAAAGCGAAAGTTATTTTAATTTGTTTACTAATGAAGTTTCTAAATTTTATACAGTGGCCCCTGTTGATCAGAGTGAGGTCACAGATGCTTCCTTCAGTTCTGAAGATGGCTCATTCTCGTCAGTCGAGTCTCCAAGCTCAGCAAGCTCATCTTCTACAGTGATTACAGAGAACACCAAAGCACAGAGAAGACGACTGGTTGAAGGACCACCTGACAGTGAGATGGCAAAAAATGTGAGTTGGTTCAAGGTTGGAAATAGAACGTTGATCCATTTTTAAAATTCATAGCAGGATGACATGTGAAATCTGTTGCAGATTGTCTATGTAGCTCTGCACCAAAAACCAGGGGGAGAAGATGTAATAAAAGAGTACAACAAGACCAGAAGTCTCTCTGATCCAACAAGAAAGAAACTTGTCAACATTTTAGTGGCGGATATGATTGAAAGTCATGGGTATGTAATCAATAAGTCTCAGCCATCTGTATGGGGGCGGAATTTAACCTTTATTTTTTCAACTGGTTGCACTGTAATTTCATCTTAGTTAAACACATACATGTATGAAATCCACAGAAATGTCAGAATTATTTGAAAAACAATTAACATAATGATTATTCAAATAGTTTGTAATTGCTGAGAAGGGGCTTAAGAGGTTTTAAGTTTACTTATTGAATACATTAAATATATAATTTCTATTCATAACCCTTTGCACAGTTGGTGTGTTTGTTTAATCCCTATGTGAAATGGCAATATTTTTATTGAATTGTTTTTTAGGAGAGTCCCTCCTGTCAACGTTCGCATTACCCACGCCCTGGGAATTGTCACCCTCTTCCCCAGTTTGAAAGATAATGGCTCACCGACTGGCTATGTGAGTATTAATTTGCAGGAACCCTGAATGTTCTCTTCTTGGGTCAAAATCTGTTTGGACTTTTATTAATTTTGGGGGGGGGTGTCGATTAACCGTTGCAGCCCAGCTGTAATTGTCCTTTTGAATGGAATGTAATAGACAGTTTGTCTTGTCTGTTCTGTTCTGTGATAGGAGCATTACTATGATCCTATCAGTGGACAGGGCTATCTGGCCTATCGATTGAAAACAGTTCAGCGTAACACTGCAAGTGACTTCAAGAGGAGCTCCAAGTCTGCTCATCAAGGCGGCCCGAGAACTCTGAGGGAGACCTTAACATCTGAACAGCTGTTTGGTGATGGATGCAAAGAAGCAATGTCCATGATGAAACATTCATCAGACCAGGAAGTTGTCAAGGAGAAAATGAAGGCAACATTTAAGCATAGACAGAATATGCTTCATGATCTGGACCAGTCATCACTCATCTTGGATCACTTCCCAAGATTCTTGGATACACCAGGCTTAGTAAGAAACTCAGACAGATTTAATTAACTGATTGATTTGTTGAATTGGATTGTGATGGCATTTTTTTTTCTCTGTGCTAGATTGAACAGGACTTCATCATGCTCTTTGGAGAAGACATCTCGGGGAAGTTCATCGCAAGATGGCCAACATTCTATAAACCGAGGGTCACCACTGTCAGCAAAAGCCTTCGACAGAGTGCTCATCTGGATGACCTTCTGTCCACTCAGGAGGAATCAAGTGATTATGGTAGGTATTAATAGATCTCTCTACATATGCATTTGCATGCTGTGATTCTTAAGATGGTGTGTGTTATTTCATTAGAATGGGATAGTGACCTGGCAGCTATTCTCCTGCTGGTTCATCTCTTGCCTCCAACCGCGAAGGGGAAAAGACAGGGAAAAATTAGTGCACCTGAGGATGCTGACCGTGTTATCAAGTTCATGAAGGTATGTTTTTGGCATGAATTACTTTGCTTCACTTACAGTAAATAGGTCTCACTTTTCTAAAACTAAATTTAAAAAGTGAAATATCCACCCATCCATTCACTTCTGCTTATCATATTCAGGGTTGCGGGGGGGGCTGGAGTCTATCCCAGCTGACAGGGCGAGAGGCAGGGTACACCCTGTACAGGTCGCCAGCCTGTTGCAGGGCCAAAACAGGGAGACAGACAACATCCACACTCACATTCACACCTATGGGTAATTTAGAGTTTCCAATTAACCTAACCCCAGTAAGTGCATGTGTTTGGACTGTGGGAGGAAACCGGAGTACCCGGAGGAAACCCACACAGACACGGGGAGAACATGCAAACTCGACACAGGGAGAGAGGGAGGGGCCTGGGCCAAGGTGGAATCGAACCCAGGCCTTCCAGATGGTATTCTAACTGAGGCAGCAGTGCTAACCACTGTGCCCCCCCCCCCAAAAAAAAAAACAAATAATAAAATGTCCTTAATTTGTTGCTTGTGAGGGAATAAGAGCAATCATTTCTAACATGCTGTCTCTCAATCTTAGGTGGGGACAAGCATGGCGACCTTCCTTGCCACAGTTGGATCTGCACAGCCCTTCCTCCTCTGCGTTGGAGAAAAGAAGAGCAGGATACAGAAATTCTACATCATCCTGGATCAGAAGCCCATTCCCTGTGTGGCACAGACTGCAGTGGCTGCCTTCGATGAACTGTTTAAGGCACACTTTGTGTTTGCTGTGTCCTATGATGCAACCCTCCTCAACTTCTACACATTCATCCAAACAACGGTTTATGGCATTGATGTTGCAACAACAAAGGAGAGCCCCAGAGTCAAGGAAATTAGAGTGAGGATTAACAACACTTGAATATGCTAACATGTTACATTTGTAAGGTTCAGCACAGAAATTGTTCAACTCTTTTCCAGCATTTGAAATTTAGTCATGCTTTGTATCCAGGGCACAAATTGCGTTTGAAATGTGGGGAACATGGCTGTTCATCTGTTTTTTACACGTATTCTGGGTTCAAGAAGCACTTGCTGAAAGCACATGGAGACACATTTGCCACAGATTCTGTTTATAAGGGCAATGTTGGTACAGATAATGTTGAGACAGATGATGTTTCTGCTCATGACCCATTGAGTAGCTCTTCTGTTGGTCAACAAAGTCACGCTAAAAAGAAGCAGTTAATGGATATGTGTAGCTCTGTTATTGCCCAAGTTCAAGCAGCTGGAGTTTCTGAAAATATTGTGCAGTCTTTAACTTGTTCAATGGAGGAGGTTGTTAATGATGTCCATATTCAAGCACAAGATGCCGTTCTTAAGTGTCTTTCATCTGAGGTGAATGAACAAACCTTAAACAAAGTCAGAGAATGTTTTGAGAACATAGAAAATCCATTCACACACCTTAACACTGAAAGAAAGAGGCAAAAGTATTTTGAAAAAAAATGGAAAATTGTTGAACCAGTAGAGCATGTTCTTGGAGTACGTTATGATACAGGTTTGGATAAAACCACAGGTGTATACAGTCAAATTCCTGTTAATGACAAATTTATGTATGTACCTATTTTAGGAACTCTTGATTCATTGTTCACCAACCAAGAACTCAGTACCTGCTTTCAACAGGTAAAGTGTCATGAAGATGGGATATATAGAGACATCAATGATGGTTCCTATCTCAGAAATCACTCATTATTTTCAGAGCAAGAACATGCACTCCAAATACAGCTGTATTACGATGATTTTGAAACGGCAAATCCACTGGGACCCAAAAGGGGTTCACATAAACTTGGCTGTATTTATTTTATTTTAAGAAATTTGTCAGCTAAACTCAATTCAGTTTTGATGAACATTCATCTAGTTTCTCTTTTCCATGCCGAGGAGTTAAAGAAGTACGGTTTTGGTCCAGTCTTGCAGCCTCTTGTTAATGACTTGAAATGTCTCGAGACAGAAGGTATTAAGGTCCCATTTTCTGATACACCATTAAGGGGTTCAATTGTTCAGGTTACTGGTGATAATTTGGCATTGCATAGCCTTTTTGGCTTGGTTGAATCGTTCAGTGCAACTTACTGTTGTCGATTTTGTTTAACTGATAAAACAAAGCTTCAGTCAGTATTCAGTGAGGATGACCAAGACCTAATTTTTCGCACAAAAGAGCTCTATTCAGAACATTTCAATGCTGTGGCACAAAATCCCATTCTTGTCCATTCTTTTGGTGTAAAAAGAGAATGTCCTCTTAATGCACTGCAGTATTTTCATTGTTCAAACAATTACGCAGTTGATATTATGCATGACCTTTTGGAAGGTGTTGTGCAGTATGAACTTCAGCTTCTTTTTCAGTACATGGTTAGGACTTCCATAGATTTAAACACCCTTTCAGAAAGGATACAGAGCTTTAACTATGGATACCTTGAGAGAAACAACAGACCTAGTGCAGTCAAAATTGATGGTAGCAATGACCTTGGCCTCAATGCTATTAAGTCATGGTGCCTCTTATGCAATACACCCTTGATTTTTGGAGATATAATTAATAGGAATAACAGCTACTGGAGGGTAATTCAAATCGTCAATATTGTGTTCTCACCAAAAATCACAGATGGTATGACTTATTTCTTAAAGCATTTGATTTCTGACCATCATAAACTCTTTAAGTCTGTATTTACAGACAAGAAGCTGATTCCAAAACATCATCTGATGATTCATTACCCCAGATGCATCAGAAAAATAGGACCACTCATCCATGTGTGGTGTATGAGATTTGAAGGTAAACACAATTTCTTCAAGAAATCTGTGAAGAACTTTAAGAACATAACCAAAACACTGGTAAAGAAGCACCAGAGGCAGCTGGCTTTTCATTGGGAGAATTTTTACTTTCAAAGGTTTCAGTTTGGTCCTCTTAAAGATTACCCAATAAGTGAACTAGATTTCAGTGAGGTCTTAAGGTCTTGCCCCAGGTTGAATGCGCCTTGTGTATCCACAGCTTCATGGGTGAAAAACTTTGGAACAGAATACCATATTGGAATGATTGTCTGTACAAGTACTGAAAATGAAATGCCTGTTTTTCAAAAAATTGTTAACATCATAGTCAAGGATGATGAAGCATTTCTTTTGACTGCTAAAGTCATTACAGAGTATTTTGATGATCATCTGAATGCTTTCAGAATAGAGATTGTGGATGATGTGTTTGCTGTTATCTGTATCTCTGATCTGATATATTATCAGCCTTACGACAGGCAGTTTTCAGCTGACAGTGATGAAATAACATATATTGTGCCCCGCTGCTGTTTTATATGAGCTGTGCATTGAAGGTCTTTAATATTTAAATGGGTTTAATAAAAGTTAAACTTTCCATTTCTGTGTAATGTTTTGAATATTTATTATATATTTTTCCACTGGATTTGGTTTGTATTGACACCTTGTGGTGTGCATAATTTACCTTTTTAACACCACATTTTGTTTTGTGAGTAACACTATACTGGTGTTACTTTTAACATTACGTTTTAACACCAACACCACTGTAATGTTAATGTGACACCTGGTATTGTTGAATAGTAAACAATGTCTGGTGTTAATTTAACAAAAAAATGGGTGTCAATCTTTTAACACTTTCACAAATGTTATTTTAACACCAGGTAGTGTGGACACATATAGACACTTTGTCGGTGTTGAAATTAACACTGTGGGTGTTAAATTAACACTGGAATTTTTACTGTGTATAGTTAGAAATTAATCATTCACTCAGCTGTATTCCTTGATGTTGTAATGCTTGTTTTAACAGCTTATTTTGAATAAAGACTTAAAATTAAACCACAAAAAGGAGCAAAAGTTCGCTCTCCGTTTAACCAGCTGCTTTTACACAGCTGTGCTTCGCACTGGTAGGCGACATGAGCTACGCAGAGGTGAGGGCAGGCGACGCTGATATGAAGGCTAGCCGCTCACTTCCAATCTTTGTGGTCTTCCTGGGCTGCGAAGGACGTGGGCCGGGTCCTTCGAAGGATGCGGCCCCCGAATTTGGACATTGTGCATTGATATAATCTGTATGCCGGGAACTCGTGCACTGAGAAACATTCCACGGTGCAAAGTGCGATTAAAATGCTTTAAAATTCGTTAATTTCCCCGTAATTAATTAATAAAAATTAACACGTTAAAGTCCCACCCCTAATATATGATATTATTTTAGCTGCACACTCCAGGGATTATGTGATCCGGGATTTATTGGATTTAATAGCGGCCTTTGATACACTGGATCACAGTAGGGTTGAGCGATATGGACCAAAAATTATATGTTGATATATATTTCAATAATTTTTGTTCCCAAAAGAAAGTGTGTGTGCATGCGTGTGGGCATGGTGTCAGAGATATCTATTTAACATATTTTAAAAAAAATTTGAGTATATGTGATACTGAAATAAATAGGATCCTGGATACTTTTTCTTTTCGAATCACATGATGACCATACACTGTTACACTGATTTGACCAAGTTTATAATTCTTCCTTTTCATTGTTCAGGGATAGAGTAGGGAGAGAGTAGCAGCCAGTCAGTGTGTGCATGCAGAGCAGGGCTCAGTTGGACATCAGAAAATACACCATCATCAATCTCTGCCACAGTCTCCAGGGACCTGGTGATTGTATATTTGTGTGTGTGTGTGTGTGTGAGAGAGAGAGAGAGAGAGAGAGAGAGAGAGAGAGAGAGAGAGAGAGAGAGAGAAAACATTAGAAGGAGGGAGAATTGTGGCAAAGTCAAGTAAGTGTGTGTGTTTGTGTGGGTGTGCATGTGTGCCTGTGTGTGTTGCCTTGGGGTGGAGTAAATTTGGATGAGACAAAGGAATGGTCACAGGCTGTATGACCAGATGTATGGTGTGTGTGTGTGTGTGTGTGTGTGTGTGTGTGTGTGTGTGTGCGTGTGTGTGTGTGTGTGTGGTTTTGGGGTGGAGTAAATTCGGATGAGACAAAGGAATGGTCACAGGCTCTATGACCAGATGTATGGTGTGTGTATGTGTGTGTGTGTGAGAGAGAGAGAGAGAGAGAGCTGAGAATTGCTGTGATAGTGAAGTAAGTGTGTGTGTGTGTGTGTGTAACAATGTTTTTTCCATTCACTGCTGTTACTAATATGTTCTTGCAGTCAGAGCCATGGTGGCATGTTCTTTCTGTCTGACAAAGTCATGAGTGTATCTTCTTCTTTGTCTGAGGCTACAGAAGAGTTTGTGGAAGATTCCATCCAATCCTATGCATCTAAATTTCACACATATCCCATAGATTAGATTAACAGTTTTCATTCCGATATGATTGTTTAAAAATATACAAAATATATAAAACAATACTGAGCTGTGGTAAAGTAATATGAATGTAACGTAATTATAAAATTCTTTGTGGTGTCTGTGTATGGGTCCCAGTTGCTGGTGGTGGGAACTTGGGTGGATGCTGTCTTATGGTCTTGGGGTGTTAGATGATGGAGCAGCAGTTGTTATGTTTGTTATGTTTTTCTATTGTATCAGACACTTATTTCATGCAATAAAATGCAAATTGATTATTTAATAAATCGTACAATGTGATTTTTCTGATTTTTTATTTTTTTTTAAGATTCTGTCTCTCACAGTTTGAAGTGTACCTACGACAAAAATTATAGACCTCTCCATTCTTTGTAGGTGGGAAAACTTGCAAAATATGCAGTGTATCAAATTCTTATTTTCCCCACTGTATGTATGTATGTCTGTATGTATATAATGTGTGTATATGTATATATGTATGCATGTATGCATGTATACGTACCTGTGCTCTGTCCACTTACTTCTGTTTCTCATTCTACTTTTTTCTCTCCTTCTTACTCTTTTCTTCCTGCCTGCCAGACATGACAGTCATATTGTGTGGACAGTGATAGAAATGAACGAATACATGAAATAAAAAGACAAACATTAACAGGAGGAGCCTATAGAGAATTTATAGAGGTCTTGTAAAAGCAAATATGTTTGGGACAACAGTGCATTCAGATCATGATTCTGATTGCTAAAACTGCCAGTGCCAGACATGACAGGCTTAAAAAAAAGAAAAAGAAAATACATAAAATTCTTTGTCAGTGTAGTGAACAGCACGAATTTGTTTACAGGAGCGACAGACTTGCTCTAGTGAGGCGGGATGTGGAACGTCTATCCGCCAATCAGCATCGATCTTCGCCCGACCAGGTTCTGGTTAGGCGGGACTCGTTGCTCTGTCAGCCAATCAATGCCTAACTTCCTCTGAGCAGGGAGAAGTTAGCAGTCGAGTGCCAGTCTGGTCCGCAGCCACGATGGATGCAATATTGGTTTTTGTGATCGTCCTTCTGTTTGGGACAAGGATAGAAGAAAACACTGGTGAGTGCCTTTGAATCAACACGACGGAGGTGTGCTTTTGAAATTTCTTACGTATTTCGCGAAACGTATACGTATACTCGGTTGAGTTCCCTTAGAAAAGCTCTTTGTTCAAGAACCCCGAAGAAGCGGAGTGTTGTCTAACTAAAATGGCGTAGGGTCTGCGGCCAGCCTGCTGCTGCCTGTCTGAGGAATGTTTATTGTCTGGGGGGAAAGGAGAGAAGGCAGTTAAAAGTCACATTGCGCTTCAAAGGCCTCAGAGTGGGGCGCTCGGTGTTTGTCTTTCTTCTGCCAGGTTATTGGTCACAGCTTTTAGATTTTGCTTTGCCAACGAGGATAATCGCTAGAAACCGTCTGAAGGAATAGTACATGGTTCGGCAGTTACAAAGTTGGACGCATCATAGAGTGGATGTTTGCTTTTTTTTGTCAAACATTAATTTAACTTTCGGAGAACATTTTCCCTCGCGGGGTTTATGTACCATCGAGGTCGTGAATACCTGTCTTATCTCAGATACACTGTCAGTGTTTTGGTCAGAGAACTCGTCTTCAGTAGCATTAAAGAAGACAGTAGAATTACCTTTAATCTGCTGTTAGTCTGATTAAAAGAAGTCGCTTATTTTACGTTAATAAATTTTTGTTTTGCAGTTAGTTTCACTGGCCTGTTAGCTTTTATGCGTTCGCTACAGTTGTCGGTTTTTAGTTGAGTTGTACTATAACGACGTACTACAATTTCTTTCAGCAAGTTTTGACCCCGGTTTTCTTGATTCAGATATGCAACATGCTGTAAAAAAAGAAATACTTCTTAAGTACTGCACATACGATAGGCTCTTATGTTCACCAGATTGCATTCAAAATAAATCTGCGCTGCTTTGCTGAATTCGTCAACGTGCATGGTAAAGTCCTGCACATTCGGTAAATTACTGAAAGGCACGTTGTTTCATTACAAACACGTCTTCGGAAATTGCTTAACAGCGCTATAGTTAACTAGAGTGGAGGCAGACGAGTTGAAATGTTTTAAGGAAACGTGGCATCTTTAATTTACGTCTGATAGACGAGAGTCTTCTCAAGGCGCTCGGAGTAGCATGACTCATGTACAGTCAACTGTTAGTGGTTACAGATGAGCAGGATTGAATATATCCAAATGCTGTAGTGAATCGGATTCGGCATTTATAGCTGCTCATTAGAGCATGGCACCTATACTGCTGCTGCTGTTTATTCATGTTTGCTAGCATTGTGCTGACATTTTCATTTTGTTTTGTTTTTGCAACTAAACTGTGATTGCGATGTTTTCAAAAGCCAGTGTGTGATTGTCAAAGGAGAAGGTTTTTCTTATAAGTGCAAACAGCCAACAGTGGGGGTTTTTGTATTGATTTGCAGACTCACGGTTCTTTGTGTGGCATTCCTTTGTGTATAGAGAGGCTCATGATGAGTGGAGGAGCACGGTTTTCAAAGGGCATGTATAAAGAGCTTATTATAGGCTACCCATTCCAAAAGCTCATATACCCCATTGCTGCTTCAGATGCAGGCAGGCTGGATATTAAATTGATATGTTGACTCAGGTACATAGGCAAAGGGGAGGTAATTCCACTCTCTTTGTTTCAGCAATAGGATTGTCATGGTGTGGGTCCACATTTGGAGCAACATCATTTCAGACTGGAAGCCATTGCAGATGTCATCCTCACATTAAAAAAAAAAAGCATTTGAATTGTATTGTGAGTGGCTATGTATTAGATTTTACACTACACCAGAGCACCTTCACTGCTACCTCTCTATGCCACGTTCCTGTTCAGCACCACACCCATGCAGCTCCTACACTTGCTTTAGCAGCATCCAGCTGAGCACTGGCAGCAAGCTAAATTAGGTGGTGTCACTAGTACTCATCATCCTCCAGCCTAACAGGCTCAGTGCTCATGCTCTCACTCATAAAACCTTTTTCCCCTTCTATCTTCCATTTTCACTGCTTCTTATTCTTGTGCTTCTCCATCTGCACCCCCCCCCCCCCTTTTTTTTTCCAGCATAATAAGAAAACAAGGCACATTTTGCAGGAGTGGCTCAAAGAAAAGATCGGTGTTGTGTCAGAACTCCTGAATGAAATGCAATTCAATGTCAAGAGAGGCTCCAAATCTACCCTGATGGTCCCTGACAGAAGATATGAGGATCAGTTTAGAATCTTCTCTCCTCTGGTTCTCAAGTATTTTGAGACTGAGAGATATCCTACAGTGTGTCCCACTTATACTCTACTACATACATAATCAGGGTTCTAGTCAGAAAAAAATTTCAGCTTGGCGCATTTAGTGGTGGGTGGGGGTAGGGGATAAGGATTAGAAAGCTAATGCTTATTATTTTGTTAAAGCTAATTAGCTTGCCAATATTAAATGACAAATGCCAGGCCCACTTGCTAATTGACTGATGGTGAACAGTTAGGCTCGAATTAGACTTGTGCCTTGGGTCTCTGTGGGCCCTAGGTACGTAACCGTAAGTCACCTCTGAAGCCTACACAGTAATCGGAATCCTTGTGGTCTGCATCAACCAGATGTGTAGTTATATTTCCTAAGAGGTGCACATTAGGTTACGTTGTATGTTACAGCTTAGGGTTTGGAGGCGATTTCTGGTTATGTATGTAGGACCGACGCAGAACTCTAATTCAGGCCTTATTAGAGCAATAATTCATTTTGTATAGAGTTAGTTATATGTCATACATTCAGCATGTCCCAGGGTGCCAATTTCTTCCACTAATGGGTTTGCAGATATCACATAAAAAGCGTACACAACAAAAACATTATAATCCAGTTGTTTTATCGATCCAATCAGCTGCTAACAGCACTTCCTACATACACATGAGCATGAACTACAACGTTTTTAATGCAAGCCACTAACTACAACAACTGTAGGTAACATCATTTTGCTGGGAATTGTAGATTTATTTTCCTCAAAGACCTCCCAGAGCTCCTGTCACTTTGTGTTTAATAGGAAACTCTAAATTGTCCTTTGAGCTCCCTTCCCCTCGGTTTCATGCTGGTTGCCATTTTGCTTTCTGTAGACTTGCAAACTCAAGCGTGAACAGAACATATGATAGTGCAGCAATCTAGCAAGAGAAAATAAAAACTAGTCTGGTATCAGTGACTGCGCAGGTTGTGCACCCACTTGCTAATTGCAGTGGTAGCAAAGAGTTCAGATAGCGAACTGTTGAAATTCTCAGCCCAGTGCAAGAAGACCTCAGCATGGCACAGCACTGTGCGATCAACCGCTGGATTGAACCTTGCATAATGCAGTGTATACATTCTGTTTGCAAATGTTTGAATGGAAGAAACCAACTGGAAATGTTACATGGACCTCAGATTTTTTTTTTGTTGTTGTTTCCTGATTTGAATGTTTTGCAAAAATCTAATACAGGTATCAGATGAAGCTTTGCATCCAGTTGGTTCACAAAAAAGTTAGTCTCACGAGGCATCATGTGCACACAAACCCAACTACGGGTCTAAACCTTTATTGTCATTTCAGCTATTTGTGATGGCCTCATGGCTGTCTTGCAACAGTGTCAGTATAGGAACAATCACTGCCAAGAATAGAAATAAAAACACCTTGGTTTGATTTGGTAAACTGACTAGTTCTTATATAGTGCTTTTCTACTCTAGATGAGCACTCAAAGTGCTTTATATATTCAAAGTGCATTTACCCATTCAAACCCATTCATACATGCACTTCCTTCTACAGCTAAGTGCTTTCTATCTAACATTCATTCGTACTCCAGGTTGCATCAGAGTGCAACTTGGGGTTCAGTATCTTGCCTAATATTTTGGCATGCACACTGAAGCAACCAGGAATCAAAACACCAACCTTCCAAGTAATAGATGACCAGCTCTACCTTTGGAGCAACCCTGTGTGTCTGTGTGGTTCATTCGTTTATTTAGTGTTTTTGATTAATGTGTGGGTGATGGTAACAGAGGTCTATTAATGTCAAAAACCTGTGTATGATTGTGCATGATTACAGTCAATGTTTCAACAAATGTAATAGGACCTGAGATTTTATTTTTTTTTAACTTTATTCATTAACATTAGTAGGGCTGCAACGATTCCTCGAGTAACTCAAATAATTCAATTATTAAAAAATCCTCAAAGCAAATTAAGTGTTCTAGCTAGCGGTTGATCACCAGGCGCTACATCTTACTGAGACGATCTTGTCCCGGACTGAGTATTTCACTGCTTCATTTTCGGAACTCTGCTGTCACTGCATTTAGCAAACAGGAGTGTGCCCCGCGGACTCCGCCCTGGCTAGACCGCTGCTTGCACATGTATTATTTCACTGCAATTTGCAATCTACCACAGAGCACTACAGTTTCATTCACAATGTGTACGTTTGATTTCCCTATGGTCATGCGGGCGATTTCGCGGGCTACAGAAATCGAAATGACAACCAGCATGAACCCAAGGAGAAGTAAGAGGAAAAAGATTAAATGAAGCACCAAGGGGCTCATGCAGCCCCCAGTTTCCCAACAAAAAACACAACTGCAGCTGTTTTACGTGCAGCAAGTGCAAAGAGGCGGAGCTGTTACCAAGACTTTGAACTCAGGTGGAGTGAAAGGAGATGTTTTTCTGGTGTCCAAAGCAGCAGACCTTGTTCCTGTAACCACCTTAAAACCTTTACTGGGAAACAGCTGGAGGTCTTTCATCAACCACCTGATCAGCAATATGAAGAACAGAGAACTTTGTAGCTGCTCCATCCACCGCTGTTTGTTTCACACGGAGAAAAATCTGTTGTATGGAAGTTAAAATATGCAGATGAATTGTTAATCCGAAAAATTATTTATCTGATTACTTGATTAATTGATGGAGTAATTAATAGAATACAGTGGTACCTCAAGACATGAGCTGCTCCACATACGGGTTTTTCGAGATACGAGCCACGGCTTGAGCAAAATTTCTGCTCTAGATACGAGCTCAGTTCCAAGATACGAGCCGAGCTTCGGGACGCCACCGATAATTGGCACGTCGACGCCCAGTCCCACAATCCTCTCGTTCTTCTCACGTTTTACCAGGGGTGAAAGTAAGCCAGTACGTTCCGGTACTGCGTACCACTAAAAGATTCTGTGCCGTTACGCAGTCTGCTGTAAAGCCGTCATTCAGAACCGGTCACGGGTGTACTTTGCGATAAGCAGTTTAAAACTGCTTATTGCAATAAGCAGTCTAAAACACGACGTAGTCAGTTAATAAATTGCTTTTTTTCTCATTTCAAATTGTTTCTGAACTGTTCGTGCTATGCTGGCGCCTCAAATCTCTAGGTTCTCTCCCCTCAGAGATCGAGGACAGCCACATAAAATGCACTGCGTCCGTTCCGCTTACGGTACTGATGCAGTGCATTTCATATGGCAGGCTAGACCCTCCTGTTTTGTTTAACACCTCGTTCGGCCAATCATGTAATGGGCTGCACCAAAATCAACTGAAAAGCTACGTGACACCCCCTGGTTAGTATTGGCTCTGGAAAACCCATTTCTTAATGATTGGCCGAATGAGATGTCAATAAAATTGGGAGGGTCTAGCCTTTCATATAAAATGCACTACATCCCAGAGGACAGGACAGGGAAAGTTAATGGGCAATGACAGGGGTTTTCCAGAGCCAATAATAACCAGAGGGCATTGGTTTTTTCAGGTGATTTTGGTTCGGCCAGTTAACAGGTTAAAACGTTCACCGCTACGTTTAATATCGGTCTGTTTGTTACAAACTATCTCAATTAAAAGCAAATAGAGATTAACTAATTGTGTTTCATGTTATTTTGCTCAATTTCAACAACACAGCACAGCTCAAAAACACTGCTTATGACCAGAGATTTCATTTTTATATATATATTAGGGCTGGGACTTTAACGCGTTAATTTCGATGAATTAATTACGGGGAAATTAACGTGTTAAAAATTTTAACGCATTTTAATCGCACTTTGCACCGTGGAACGTTTCTCAGTGCACGAGTTCCAGGCAAACAGATTATGTCGACGCACAATGTCCAAATTCAGGGGCCGCATCCTGCGAAGGACCCGGCCCACGTCTTTCGCAGCCCACGAAGACCACAAAGGCCGGAAGTGAGCGGCTAGCCTTCATATCAGCGTCACCTGCCGTCACCTCTGCGTAGCTCATATCGCCTAGCAACCGTGAGTGCGAAGCACAGCTGTGTAAAAGCAGCTGGTTAAACGGAGAACGAACCTTTTCTTTTTGTGGTTTAATTTTAAGTCTTTAATTCAAAATAAGCTGTTAAAACAAGCATAACGCATTTCAACATCAAGGAATACAGCTGAGCTAATGATTAATTTCCAACTATAACAAGTGAGACATTAATGTTGAATAAAACTATCCAGTTATGATGCTTAACTTTAATTTCAGGTGTTTGCTTATCACAGGAGCACTTCCACCCTTCGTTGGTCTGTGTAGTAGACTGGTGGGAAAATAAACAAAATTTTGAAGTTTAAGCTTATGTATATTGATTTATTCATCAACTAAACTTAAATTAATATTTCTCATGTCAAATATTGAAATGCGATGAATTTCGATTAATTAATTACAAAGCTTGTAATTAATTCGATTAATTTTTTTAATCAAGTCCCACCCCTAATATATATACACACATACATACACACATACATACACACACACATACACACACACACACATATATATATATATATTATGTATGTATACATACATATATACCAGGGTTATAATAGTTTGGGATTTTATATTATCGTTTTGTTTAAGTTAGTTTTTACTTTTTTTTTCTCTAATTCAGTTAGTTTTAATTAGTTTTCAGAGTGGTTTTGCTCTTTTTTATTGGTTTTTATTTTTAGTTTAATGCTTAGTTTTAGTTTAGTTTCGTTAGTTTCAGTATTAGTTTTAGTATTTTCATGCTTTGTCAGGTGCAAGATTCAATGCGCAAAATTGTGTAATAAAAACTCAACAAAAGATACCATAAAGAAATATAGTCAACAACCAACGGTTCACAAGACAGAAGCACTACAAGCTAAATGTGTAATAATTAGGACACACATGAACATCAACAGGGAGAAACAAAGAAAAACATGAATTCCCAAACTCAATAAATTCTACAATAAACTCCAGTGTCAGTGCAGTAGATTAACAACACCTACATGTAGTGTTTGACAAAAACAAACTCTTTGAAGGAGTCAAAGCTCAAATCCAGCTGCATCCTGATGTTCACCACCACACGAAGCTGCTTCTGTTTTGGAGCTAGCTTGGTTAGATGCTCGCTGATTAGACTTGCAGGGGCTTTGCAGCCTCTGTACACAATCTATGGAAGTGTCTGACCTTGCGTTTGCATTTATGCTTGTATAGCTGTGTGTGTTGTGTGTGTTAATTACCTTGTGGTCGTGCGCCGCGGTGCCAGCTGAGACTTTTTTTGGTCCTCGCTCTTTGTGCTCAGTTTTCTGGCTGCAAACATATTTGTCCTGTTTTTCCACTTCCTTCATTTCCTCACGTCCATTCTGACAGTTTTAGCAGTCTCCCTCCAGGAATTTGCTGACATTTGTGAGTCCTTATACTGATGCTTTGATTATTATTCCTGATTGTTATTCTGTCACTGATAAAGTAGACGGAAACATACAAGAACTGACCAGGTTAATCACAGTGTTGCGGCAGCGTGGACCTGCTCTGAACCCGGTCGGTTCAGGGGCTCGACACACGGGGAGCGACGTCGCTCGCTCTCCATTCATTTCCTAAGGAGCTTGTGCGATGAGGCGACAATCGCTTGCCCTCCTCCAGCTAAGTGACCGGCGACATTCGTGCATGGGAAATTTCGAGCTCGTACACGTAGACGTGCATACGCGACCAGGCGACGCGACACAACAAAGTTGAAAAATGTTCTACTTTTGTCGCTGTCGCGTGGCGCTAAACCAATCAGCAAGGGTTTCATTGACTGACCAATGAGCGGAGAGTATGCTACACGCTGCAGTCTGCAACCACTTTGAGCACGAAGGAAAGCATCATTTTAGCTGTGTTTGACTTTTCTATATTGTATGACACTTCACGCAGTGATTATCGAGTTACACATAAAAGGCAGCCGTATGGGAACGTGTTGGCGCAAGACTAACGTTAAACAGATGGATAGAGAGGACTTTTGTGCTAATATAGGATGAACCCAAGGTTGTCTTTTTCTTTTGTAGAGGAGACTTAACAGCAAGATTTCTGTCAGTTCCAATAAAATCTTCTGACTCCTTATCTTTATTGCCGTGTCTGACACGGACTGCTTTGAAAATGTCTAAATCCCTCCAGTTTCATAACCAATCACATTTCTTGGAGACGAGTGACATGAGAGCGCGATTCGCAAAGCTGCTGTTGCTATCGCCTCCCGTGTGTTCAGTTTCACCCCAGTGGCGATGCGGCCCATTTGTCGCTGTCGTTTGTCGCTCCCTGTGTGTCGAGCCCATCAGAGCGACTCTGCCGCTTTCTCGTGCACACGCACGACGGCGCTCCCAGCTTAAACTCGGAGAGCAGAAAAATGATCAATCCACAATAATTTCAGTTAGTTAGGGCCCGAGCACTGAACGTGCGAAGGCCCTATTGTAATTGCTCCGTTTATTATTAGGGCCCGAGCACGAACTGTGCGAAGGCCCTATTGTAATTGCTCCGTTTATTATTTTTTTTATTTATTTTTTTATTATTTTTATTATTATTCAGGCAAATGAATTGGCTTTTTGGGGGCTTTATCATATTCAAAAACTCATGAAACTTTGCACTTGCGTCACACCTAGTGAAAATTTAAGTATTTTAATAAGCGCGGACAAGGGCCCGCCAAATTGTGATGGATTCCCTTTAACACTGAGCGGATCATCACTGACATGTTTTCCCATGCCTCCACTGCTCTCTGCCGTATTTGTGTGTTGGGCTCACTGTAGCCTCTTTCACACCAACAGGGTTTCGGAGCCGGTGCCATTATTTGAACCGTTAGGCGGGTTTTCCACCGCGGAAGCACTCGGTGTTCGGCCGAAAAATGGGTTCAACTCCGGCCCTGCAAACTAGCTGGTCTCGAACCAAGAATGCATGACAAAAGCGGCAGAAGGGCTTGACTCTGCCATCTCAGCATCAAGTTTTCTACCATATTAGAATAGAATAGATTAGAATAGAATAGAATAGAATAGAATGCCTTTATTGTCATTATACAGGATGTACAATGAGATTGGAGGGCCATGTAACAGAAAATCAAACTCTCTAAAATGAAAATAAAAATATTATAAAAATATTATAATCTAGTATAATCAATATGATCAAGAGATATACAGAAAATAAACAATGTGTAAAATATACAAAAAATAGAATGTATAAAAATATATATACATACATACCTACATTGGTGCATCTGTACATTGTAAGAAAGTAAATGCGTGTATACATATAATAATGAAGATGATGAATATTGCACTTGGTGAATGAATATTGCACTAGTGAATGAATACTGGATATTACACAATATAGGAATGTTAGATATTGTTCAGTATGAATAATATAATATTGCACAGAGATGTGGGTGTTGCACAGTTACAGTGGGTGAGTGTGAGAGTTCAGGGTGGTGATTGCTCTGGCGAAGAAACTGTTCCTGAGTCTGTTTGTTCTGGCTTTGATGCACCTGTAGCGCCTGCCAGAGGGCAGCAGGTCAAACAGGTCAAAGCCAGGGTGTGAGCTGTCCTTGATGATGTTCCTGGCTCTGCTGATGCAGCGGGAGGTGTAGATGTCCATCAGGGAGGGGAGAGGGCAGCCAACGATTCTTTGTGCTGTCTTGACTACCCTCTGAAGCCTGACCCTGTCTGCCTCAGTGCAGCTCATGTGTATTACATGAGAAAAGTGAAGCGATTTTCACAGCTGTGAATTTGGTTGGGTTCTAAGTCTGAACTTGGTGCTTTGTATCAGTTCATATCTCAGATAAAAGGATGCGAAGTGCGTACTTGTTGTCTTGCTCTAATCGCTGTCTGTGTTTACCTCTGTGCTGCACACAGATTCTGCAGTTTGGTTTGGACCATAAAACGTATTTGCAGCACAAGAAAGGGGAGCATGTTCTCCCACGTTTGTGTGCTTCAGCTTCCGTGTCCAGACGAGTACCTACCTACACTCATACGTAAAGGAGCGGTTCACAGAAATGCGGTGGAAACTCGGGCCCGTTCTTAATTGTTTCGCCGGTTCATTGAAACCAGCACCAGCACTGGCACGAGTACCGGCTCTTCGGCGGTAGGAAAGTAGCATGTGTTGCGAATTTCAGCTGTAATTTTTTTTTCTCTACTTCAGCTACCAGAACGGATTGCTATAACTGTAGACACTGCTAACGAGCGCTGCTATTAGCACTAACTAGCCCGTCAAAATATTTTTTATGCTTTAATTCCTGACTAGTGACTAAATATAGAACTGCAGTAAAAATGTATTTCGGAGAATGCTTGTCAATACAAAGCATTACAACATTACGCTCTTGCAGCCCCCAGTTTTTCAACAGAAAATCAGACTCTTACTTCTGCTTTATGGTTTTATACTTCCAGTTAACTTTGGCTCTGACTTTGCGTAACTGGAAGTATAAAACCATAAAGCAGAAGTAAGAGTCTGATTTTCTGTTGAAAAACTGGGGGCTGCAAGAGCGTAATGTTGTAATGCTTTGTGTTGACAAGCATTCTCCGAAATACATTTTTACTGCAGTTCTATATTTAGTCACTAGTCAGGATTTTCACCGTAACTGGGAAAGAAAAAGAAATATCAGTTTAACACTCCAGAAAAGAGGAAGCAAGGAAGGAGAGCTCCCACTGTGCCCTTGATGGGGAAAAAAAAAAAAAAAAAAATCCTATGAGCCACTACCTGCAGCAACAGGAAGTGACGTCATTTTCCTGCGAATCGCTCATATTCTTGCCGGGAAATGTAGTTTTATTCTCCTAGGCCTGGCACAGCAGAAACCACTGCATGTTTGACTTTATACCTTCCTGTATATGTTCCAGAGACACTTAGAACATTGATTACACTATTGAAAGTAGTTTATTTTGATGCACATGCTGTCTTTTTGCAAATTCTGCACAATATTCATTTTTTTTCGTTTTTCCTACAGTTTATAAAATGAGTGTATCTTACAAATGAAGTTATGAACAGACTCGAAATTTATTTTCTGTGGTTTGAAAGGCCTCTGTGCATCTTTTTCTCATTTACACTTTTGAAGAATACAGCTATGGCTTTTCTGTATCTAGAAAAATATATAAAATAAACGATTTTCAATTTTTTTTTGGGGGGGGGGTGTTATTGGACTTTTTAGCTAATTTCTGTAGGTACTATGGATTTCTTTCATACTTGTTTTGAAAATTTAGGATATAAAGATTCTATTGATGTATAGAAAATTGAAATATTCCAAAAAATGGCACTACAGCATGTAAAAATGTAAAGATATGGCCTGGCGGACCTGTTCTATTGTAGGTCATAAAGGGTTATGACCTACAATAGAACAGGTCTGCCAGGCCAGGTTCATGTTTTTTGTGTTTTAGCAGATTTGTTTTTACCCATAAACGACATTGTTTGTTCATACAATTACAAAGGGAGATTTTCTGTAGAGTTGAGGTGTTTGGTGTTGGTACTATTAGGGCTGCAACTAAAGAATATTTTGGTAGTCGAATAATCTGTCATTTTTGTTATCAATTAGTCGATTAGTCAACGATTATTTCAATCTTAACTCACCTGTTAAAGCCTGCCCACCTGTTAACTTCACCTTGTTCTGTTCTCATAATTAAAATAATGACCCATAAAAATACGAGTTTGAAACTAATCAAACTAATCAAATGTGACATCACAATAAATATCAAATAAAAAATGCATATTAAAGTAAATGCAATTTTTATTTTTAAATGAAAATATAATGTGCAAATAAATAAAAATGGCCTCTGTCCAAAAGTTCAAATAAGGCTTCAAATTAAATCAAAGAGATTTTTTCGTCCAAAACAGCTGAAAAGTTTACAATTCAGTTCATACTGATATTAATATGAGAAAAAAAATAGTAGCCAATGTAGCTGCTCCTATTATCCTTCACTCGTTAGCTAACATAACTGAAATGGTGGTGCTTAGCAAACATATCCATGTTTCCGACAAGTAAACTAACAGAAACATTACTGTACAAACGTTAACAGGTATTAACGACGCACTAATGTACTCATCCAGAGCTGACGTCACAGCTCCATGGTGCTGGCGCTTTAAACACTCAGCACTGCAGTGATGCTGCCGTGGAAGGAAAGCTCTGCTTTGCGCAGTCTGCATTCAGCTTTATTTTTGTTTTCTGTCAACTGCTCCTACACCTTTGACAGTCTGTCTCCATTTTCTTTAATTTTCTCCACCCTCCTCTCTGTTCCACTAGCGTTACGCTATTGTTACTTTGTTGGTATTGTTGTTGCTGGCAGACAATGGAGGAAATACTGCCCCCATATCTTCCTGTAGTGTATTGCAATTACAAAGTCACACGATAAGCGGAACAAAATACATGGATGGGTTTAAAAATATGATGCTTCGATGATGAAATTCCACGTCGACAAATTTTTGTAGTCGACATCATCGTTTATGTCGATGAATCGTTGCGGCCCTAGCTACTATGTAGTTTTTTTTTTTTTTTTTTCATATTTCGTCATATACAGAATGAAAGATCAACATAGCCACTGTGATATTAACTGTTGGGTTCTGAACTTATGTCCTGAAGCCTTAAAATGAACATTTCCAGCGTCTGGTTGCAAGAAACCAGATGTGATGAGAATGGGTGGGTCTTCAGACAGAATTCAGATTTAAGGCACTTACACTTAATTCTGCTGAGCAGGAATCAGTGTCCATCTTTTACATTGACTGTATTCTTCCCTTGTTATATTAGTGAAAGTGTACTCTTCCTGTCTTGATGACAATTTGTTCTTTCAGTCTTTGTATAGTGGCTGCTGTTGCTGAGGCATTCTTTGTGCTCCTTGTATAAATGAGGCTAATGAAATGTTGTACCCGGGAGTAAATAGATCTTATATCTCACTTAATCTGTGCTGTAGGACAGGACTTTAATACAAGACAAGAGAATTATTACAACAGCAAACAACTCTGGCCTCCATTAAATACCTCTGGTTCTATCCACCCTCTGCCTCTTGCGTGAGTCCTGCTTCTGTTTCACTCTCATGCTCTCTCATTCACTTGCTCTCTCGTTCACTTGCTCTGTCTCTGTGTTGTGTGAAAGTGATATAATTTGTCAGTCTACCCTGCTCCTGGACTGTCAAGATTAGACAGTAGTGTGCGTAGAATAGTCAAAGAGGAATCTTATCCACGAATCGGCCTTGGATAAGCAGAAGAAAATGGATGGATGATTTATTGTTTTGTTGTCATTTTAGATTTTAACTTTTATTGTAATGGGTTTCATGAATTGCAGCACCATGTGCATTGTTCATAATGCATGGCTCAATGTACTACACTTTTCAGTCATTACTTATTTATTTTAAAACCTTTCCTGTCTGGTAGCTTAACCCTTTAACAGCAGCAATCACCTGCCGATACACCTGTTACCTGTAGAATTGCAGCAGATTTTATGCTGTGTGTGTGACAAACAGCGGTAGATGGAGCAGCTACAAAGTTCTCTTTTCTCCACATTGACACTTACCGATCAGGTAGTTGATGAAGGACCTCCAGCTGTTTCCCAGTAAAGGTTTAATGGTGGTTACAGGAACAAGCACTGCTGCTTTGGATGCTAGAAAAACGTTTCCTTTCACGCTACCTGAACACATCATCTTGGTAACGGCACCGCCTCTTTGCGTGTACCACGTGTGCAGGCAAAGTGCATGTAAAGCAGCTGCTGCTGTTGTGTTATCAGTATTTTTGTTAAAAAACTGGGGGTGCATGAGCTTAATGTTATAATGCGTTGTATTCACAAGGGTCCTCCTAAATACGTTTCTATTGCAGCTGTATTTTAGGTCACTATTCAAGAATCAAAGAATCAAGAATCAAAAAAAATATTCTGACGGAGCCCCGAACAGGGTTTCCCATCACTACCAAATGATAGTAAACTGCTGAAAATCACTGCCCAGCACAACACACACACACACGAGTGTAGAGGGCAGTGAAGGCGTGGAAAAACATGTCAATGATGAGCCACTCGGTGTTAAAGGGACGTTTTTCCAAACGACGAAAATCACCCAGGAAAATCCATGTGGGTGAAACACTTTAATGGTGACACCTGAGTGCTGCAGAGTTTAAACAAAGCGTTGAAGCAAAAAATTTGCGTCAAGGATTTTTTTTTTATAATTGAATTATTTGAGTTACCCAAGGAATTGTTGCAACCCTAATTGTGACTGTGTACATGTTGCATTGTTTATGCTGAAACAATAAATTGTGCAGCCGGATGTATAAATCTGGATCTCCTCAATGGATTGGGGTAGCTTTTCTACCAGCATTTACCAGGCTGGATTTGAAGCAGAAGCTTGTTGCAAACAACAAAGACGTGTGCTGTCTAACTTTTTATAGTCTGCTGGCAGACTATAAAAAAGACATTTGGAATACAATTTTGATTATTTGGACTCCTCGATCATAGGCTCTACTTTGACTTGGCCCTCTGAAAAGATAGTGTCTGGGATGAGCAGCTGGCAGGGTGTTGGCTGTCTAACCTTTAGACCAGGCTGCTGCATATTTATAAGAGCAGGACCTTGGACAGATGTCCTGCCTTCTCCTCCCTATTCATTCTCAATCTGTTTGACCATGCAGACTTTGTGGGAACAAGAATCTGCATCAGCTTTCTCTGGCTGTAGCTCAGGAGATAGAGCAGGTCACCTACCAATCGGAAGGTGGGCGGTTCAATTCCTGGCTGCTCCAGGGTTCATGCCAAAGCGTCCTTGGGCAAAATACTGAACCACAAGTTGCTCTCTGACACAAGCGTTGGAGTGTGAATGTGTCTGAATGAAGATAATAAAAGCACTTAGCTTAGTTAATCATGGAAGTGCTTGTATGAATGGGTGTGAATGGGATAAATGTAAACATGTTGGATAAGCGCTTTGAGTGCTCAGACACAGTAGAAAAATTCTATATAAGAACTAGCCATTCACTGATATGACAGCCAGGTGGTATGGTTGTGGCAGGTTATGTTAAAAATACATTATTTTATAAAGATGTAAAGGGTCGTGGTGCTCTCACCAAACTGTTCAAAAGTGGTAATGATTGATTTCCAGTTAGCCCAGTGTCAAAGACAGTGTTTTGAATGTGTTATAGTGTAAGTTTGAACACCACAGTGCCGAGCTTGTATTCCAGTTTCCACCTAAACAATGCAGCCTTGGTTTGTGCCGACTTTCAGAGTGGAAAATCTGAGTTGAGGGGGCACTAATAAATATGAATAAATAAATAGGGCACGTTCAAGCTCACAGGCCTGGTTGAGGACTGAAGCTTGGAGGACCAAAAGACCACCTGCAGGGCGAGTGGGGAATTTATATATATTGTATGGTTTTCAAGCATTAATGGCCTGTTTTTAATAATTTTTTCTTTTTTTTTTACATACGTTTTTTTGGCCTTTTAAGGCTTTATTTGATAGTGTATAGTGGAGTGTGACAGGAAAGTGGGAGGAGAGATGGGGGAAGATCCTCACGTATAAATGGCGTCAGGTCGGGATGCTGCCCATACTGCCACGCAGCAGACATTGGTCGCCTGCTCAACCAGTTAGACACCCTGGTGCTCATAAATGGCCTGTTTTAAGGTCATGCCAAAACATTCAATTGGATTTAAGTCTGGATTTTGACTAGGCCACTCCAAAACCTTTTTTTTTTCCCTGGAGCCATTCAGATATGGTCTTCCTGGTGTGTTTTGGATTGTTGTTGTGCTGGACAGTCAACATGTGCTTAAGCTTCAACGCACAAACTGATAGCCCGATATTCTCCTTTAGAATTTTTGGTAGAGAGCAGAATTCATGGTTACATCAATCAGTTGTCCAGGTCCAGCAAAGCAGCCTCAGACAATCACACTACCATCACACTTGACTGATGTTTTTTCTCCAAAATCCTGCCTTAGTTTTACACCAGATGTAATGGGATGCAAACCTTCCAAAAAATTAAACTTTTATCTCGTCAGTCCACAGAATATTTTTCCAAAGGTCTTGGGGATCATCAAGATGTGTTTTTGGCAAATGTGAGGTGAACCTTTCCGTCTTTTTGGTCATCACTGGTTTTTGCCTTGGAACTCTCATGTGGATGCCATTTTTGCCCAGACTTTCTCATTGTTGAATCAGGAACACTGACCTTAAGTGAGGCAGGTGAGGCCTGCAATTCCAGATGCTGCTCTGGGTTCTTTGTGACAACCTGGATGAGTCATTGATGAGATCTCTGGTGATTCTGGTAGGCTGGCCACCCCTAGGATGTTTCTCCATTTGTGGATTATAGTGCTCACCGTGGTTCGCTGGAGTCCCAAACCCTTAGACATGGCTTTGTAACCCTTTTTAGACTGATAGATGTCAACGACATTTAAAAATTACATTTTGTATTTACTTGGATTATCTTTGTCTAATTTAAAAATTTGTTTGATCCGAAACATGTAAGCACAATGTACAAGATGTACTACAACAAAAACAACACAACAACAAAAACATTGAGGGGAAAGTCACTGTACATATTCAGCTGACATTCATCTTTGAATGTGTACTGATTTACAGTTTGACTGATATTTTATCACTGTGTGAGGTTTTCTCTAATACAGGTGGGACTTATATTGACCACTAACATGTTTCTATCCTTTCACTATCTTTGTGGGTGAAGAGCTACCACACCTCTGTTGCTCTGTTGATCTGTGTCACACTGTTAGCATTATACCTTCTTCCAGCCCAGATGCACTGTAGCATTACGACACCCATTGTGCAGCGGGAAGTTACATATGACACCAGTAAGAGAAACGAGGACAACAGGTACAGCCAATGCGAAGCTTACTAGGAAAGCATCCATTTGTTATATCTTTAATGCAACTGTCTTTGGAAACATAATTTCAACATGCTGCACAATCTGTATCCATCATGAGGTGTGTGAGTGTCTGTGTGAGAGAGAGCACGAGAGAGAGAGAGAGCACGAGAGAGACAGAGAGAGAGCACGAGAGAGACAGAGAGAGAGAGAGCACGAGAGAGACAGAGAGAGAGAGACAGAGAGAGTGTGAGAGAGAGAGAGAGAGACAGAGAGAGCGAGCCCGAGAGAGAGAGAGAGAGCGAGCACGAGAGAGACAGAGAGAGAGAGAGAGAGAGAGAGCACGAGAGAGACAGAGAGAGAGAGAGAGCACGAGAGCGTGAGAGAGAGAGAGCACGAGAGAGAGAGAGAGAGAGAGAGAGAGCACGAGAGAGCGTGAGAGAGAGAGAGAGCGAGAGAGCACAGTGGACACCACCAGCTGGAGCCAGCTAAATAAAAGCCAGCTGACAGGAGAATGCTCTGACTCAGCCTTACCTCACATAGATGAGCCCTGTCTATTGATCCAGCTGAACTGTATTATGCAGTTATGTCGCACATGTCTAGACAAAACAATGGAAATACATACATACAGGCAACTGCTGAAAGACACGTTTGATGGCACAATACGCCACGCCTTTAAGTTGCAGTTTTTGTTTTTTGGCATTTGTTCCGCATGACTTTTCTCCCAGGTTGTTTGCGCCCCACCTATCATGACCCCACAGTTTGGGATACACTGCTTTAACCCAAGCAGCCATCCGTGACGTTTTTCTGAGCTACATAATGATAGTAGCCTTTCAGTTGTCTGCCCTGTGGGGGCAAGGACACTGTGTATAGACAGACACACTGGGAGTGAGACCTGATTTATTCACAGACCTCCATAACACCGCTGCTAATAGCTTGAAGCCCGAGAGTAGTGATGAGCAAACTGAGGCTTTGTGAAACATTGAAATATTCGAAGCATTTGTGTCAGAATTGTATCGAAGCTTCAAAACAATCAGAAACCCATCTGTACAGTGACACCTGCTGGCTAATTTGGTTATCGCCACATCTTGATAATGCTGTTCTATGAAACAATGACACAGACAAGCCCTGCAGACATGTCCAAACAAAGCTACTGATTATACCTGACAATCAGTAATTATGATCAACACGTTCTGCAGAAACAGAGACTGGTAAAGACAGCAAGCTGTGACTGTAGTGAACAGAGTGCTGCATCGAATACTATTTTCTCTCTGTTAACATTCGTGAGGCTGTTTCAGTAGTTCTTAGTAGTTCAGTGGAATCACAATAAACCAATTTATAAAATAAAACATACATTGAAAAGATGCTATGTTTATTGTGATAACTACACAACTGTCTTTGGGGTGAGTCAGTTTCAATTTTTTTGCACCCTTGGGGAAAATAGAAAAGTTTGCATATGTTTGGTTGACTTTTAAGCTTTCTGGGAATTTGTATCATCAGGTTTGTTCTACAAATTGTGGAACAAAGATAGAAGCTGGTGTAGCATTTGGCTTTATTTTCTATTCATTCAAAAATAAATGTTTGAATTAAGAAAAAACTAAATTTTTTCCTTCTGTAAAATAAATGCTAACATTATAGGTTACACAAGTCATACATTTTGGTAATGAAAAACACCCACATCACCAGTAAACTACTGCAGTGCGAGCTCAGTTTAATTATTCAGTTAGACTGAGTTACAGCTTCTGCAGTGATCGTGGTAACCATCAAGACTGAGGAGAACACAGAGCAGAGGGTTGATGCAGGTCATACCTCCACTCACTTTGAAAATAAATAGAGGTTACTTCAGCTTGTGCAGCTACTTTTAAAGCAAATTAAATTACAAGGCCTAGTCCAAAATAACAGGTTCACTTAAAAAGAAAAAAGGGGATTCCTGGCCCCTCGGCTGGCTGGAAACAGCAGGGGTGAAACACACAAAAGCCTCGCTTAGAATGGTCACGTCATTAGGGTGCATTGAACCAGATTTCGGAGCACTATTTAGAAACAGCTGCACTTCAGAAGATAGGCAGAGTGTCAAAACATCTGTATCGAGTGTGCCATTCCTACCCGAGGGACTGACAAGTTGCCTTCCTTACATTAAGCATATTGCTTCCCCCCCATGATGTCTGAGCTGCTTCAAAATGCTTTGACCTGTGGCTTCAATGCCTTCTTGCGCTCTGGAAGTAACGGCTATACAGAATAAAGCCCAACCAATATTCCCCAAGAATTTATATGTAGTAGTTTGCCAGTTTTGTAATCAAATTACATTTTTCAGGAACACGCATTGTACTAATTTCAGTAAGTAGGTTACAGTTAAATTTTGTTGTTAATTTGGGGTCACATCCAGTTGGAGTTTAATGCAGCAACTCCACCTCACATCACTGCTGTGTCACCTCTTGCTCCACCAATAATATTGGTAGCTCCCATAACTGGGAAATTTTGGGTGTACTTTAGTATCCTGCGAGGAAGTGGAGCTGGTGTCCTTCTTTTTGTACACTCCTTGTTAAAAACAGGACAGCTCCAGCGTGCCATCTGGTGGACAAAATGTACATTGTCAGCATTCATAACACAGTTGATGGTGTTGCTGTTGTCCCTTATTTACAAAGAAAAACTAGGTGTTTGGCTCTAGTACCAACAATACTTAAAACAAATGATCACACTGGATGTGTGTCATGTTCCCAAACTCATACTGATGCAGCTCTAAAAAGCAGCATAGCGAAAAGGAGAGTTTAATAGGCCTGAATGAAAAATTTATTTCATTTACTTCTTTTGTCACTCTGCTGGCTTGTGTTTTTAATAGGCACTTTTACATTAGTGATGGGTCGATCGTGATCTTTTTTTTTTTTTTTGTGGAAGCCGCACATGATTGGTTAAGATGAATAGTAGCATATAATCGTCAGGGGTCTCAAACTCGCGATCCGCATCTGGCCACGCCCCCTACTTCCGGTCCAAGATTTGATGTCAAAAATGTGACAATTTGGCCCTTTAAGTTACTTTTTTGACATTTTGCTAACTCCTCTTAATTGGAGAGGAAAGCGAAAATTGCCAATTTAAAATTTAATATTGAGCAGGCTCCACAAACAACCTGTACAGGCATATACGAACTGTTCATCCCTCAGTGGTATTAGAAGAACAAAACGGGGCAGGTCATCAGGCAGGAGAAACAGGATCAAGTCCTCAAAGGCCTTGTTTTTTCTGATTTCCAATCTTTTGTTTTATAATTTGTATTTGGAGCACTCTATTATATGTTGAGTATATAAAGAAACATTTTATATAGGCCTAATGTATGTTTTTACATTAGTAATTCATTACTTTAAAAAAAAAAAATTAAAATCTAAGGAGCCATTTGGGAGCCAAAAGAGTCGGCTCTTCTTTGGGAGCCGAGCCTAAAGAGCCGACTCTCTGAAAAGATCCAGAATTCCCATCACTATTTTACATCAGTATTTATTTCACTTTAAACAATATCTTATTGGAGAAATATAAAAAAGAAACAAAATTCATTTCCAGCTAGCTCGTATCTCTTATCTTTGTGCTACTTACCAGATTTTAACTGGCGTGCAGTGTTGATTGTAGGGCTGCAACTGTCGATTATTTTAGTAATTGAGTTTTCTATTGATTATTCGGATCAATAATTTTGTTTTAACTGTTGATCTGCATATTTTAACTTGCGTAGCTTTACTGCAGATTTTTCTCTGTGTGAAACAAACATGGATGGAGCAGCTGCAAAGTTCTTTTCTTCACGCTGGCACTTGTTGATCAGGTGGATGAAGAAGGACCTCCAGCTATTTTCCAGTAAAGTTTTTAATGGTGGTTACAGGGAAAAGCACTACTATTTTGCATGCTAGAAAAATGTTTCTTTTCACTTAAGACTGGGCGATATATTGAATATTTTCATATACTATATCATATACTTATATTGTATATTTTCATATACTATATAAGATGAGAAAATATCGATATAGTCTAGGGATGCGCCGATCCGATATTCAGTATCGGTCCGATACTGGCCTAAATTACTGGATCGGATATCGGAGAGAAATAAAAAATGTAATCCGATACATTAAATAACGTTTCGCTCACATTAGCTGCATTACAGTGCTCCGTCGTCTTCTTCTTCTTGTGGGTTTGCGGCTAACCAAACCAGCTTAGAGCTGCATTACCACCACCTACTGGATTGGAGTGGGGGATCAGGAGTTAGGAAAAAACCCTCCGCACATTCTATAAAGTTCGCCGTCTCTGCGACGGATTCCCTTTGACAGTGAGCGATCATCGCTGACATGTTTTTCCGCCTCCACCGCTCTCTGTCTTGTTTGTGGGTTGTGCTCGCTGTGCTGAGAATCAGCTGTTATTTTTTTTTTCTGTACTTCAGCTCCCGAACATACTGCTAGCGAGCGCAGCTATTAGCACTAGTGACCGTCCGGTACCGGAAGAACCCCTTCCCCGTCAAAATATTTTTGATACTTTAATCCCTGATTTGTGACTAAATATAGACCTGCAGTAGAAACGTATTTAGGAGAATGCTTGTAAATATAAAGCATTACAAGATTACGCTCATGCAGCCCCTAGTTTGTCAACATAAACACTGATGACAAAACAGCAGCAGTCAGCTGATTTACGAGCAGTCTGTCTGCACAAGCGGAAAGAGGCGGAGCCGGCTCAGATGGAGCAGAAGGAAATTTTATTTCGTCTTTTTCGTCCCTGTAACCTCCATAAACCTTTACTGGGAAACAGCTGGAGGTCCTTCATCAACCACCTGATCAGTAAGTGAAGAAAAGAGAACTGTAGCTGCTCCATCCACCCTGTTTGTTTCACACAGGGAAAAACTACAGTACAGAAGGTAAAATATGCAGATGAACCGTTGAAAAAATTTCTTATCCAGTTACTTAGGTAATCAATATAAATAGAATAGTCAATTGCTTAAATAATCAATAGTTGCAGCCCTAATGAAATTTGCAACATACCATAAGCCAATGCATCACCTTCTCACACAGAAGCAACAGGATTCAGGTGATAGTTATTGTTGTAAGTAAGTAAAATTTATTTATATAACGTTTTTCACAGTCAGAAAGGCACTGTACAATAATTAAAACACAATATCAACCCCCATCCCCACCCCCAGAAAACACTATGTTGAAAACATAATAACATTACCATATTAAAAGAATAAAAATAAAGTCAGAAACCAGAAAGCCTGGTTAAACAGAAAAGTTTTCAACTATTTTTTAAATGATGCCACAGAGACAGCTAAATGGAGCTGGAGTGGTAAACAGTTCCAGAGCTTTGGTGCCACTGCCTAAAAAGCTCTGTCCACCCTGGTCCTTAGTCTTGTATGTGGGACAACTAAAAGACTTTGATTTTGTTGTGTGAGAGACTGTTGACTTCTTTTTTTAAAATTTTTTTTTGTTTTTAAATGCCTGGATAAATTTTAAATATCGGATTTATATCGGTATCGGCCGATATCCAAATTTAAAAGATCGGTATCGGTATCGGACATAAAAAAGTGGTATCGTGCCATCCCTAATATAGTCCAGTGTTTTTCAACCTTTTTCGAGCCGAGGTTCATTTTTTTTTCATTGAAAAAATCACGAGGCACACCACCAGCCAAAAATGTTAAAAAATGATACTCTGTAGCCTATATTAACAATATAGTCATTCTTATCAAAGTGTCTTGAATAGGAATCAAATAAACACAAAAAAGAACTTTATCATATAATATATATCTTCTGGGGTTAGGTTAATTGGCTATTCTAAATTGCCCATAGGTGTGAATGAGAGTGTGAATGTGAGTGTGAAAGGTCGTTCGTCTCTCTGTGTTGGCCCTGTGACAGGCTGGCGACCTGTTCAGGGTGTACCCCTGCCTCTCGCCCTATGACAGCTGGGATAGGCTCCAGCCCCCCCGCGACCCTGAACAGGATAAGCGGAAGCGAATGGATGGATGGATGGATGGATGGATGGACTTCAAAAACACAGCTTGAACATAACAAATGCCACAACAATTTGGTCTTATAGTAGAAAACTTCAAAGTGTTTTGCAAACTTCTGTCCAAAAGCATTCTAAGCGCTTTGAGTGCTCATATCTGAGTAGAAAAGTGCTATATAAGAACTAGTCCATTTACCATTTACCATTACCACAACACAACACAACAATACATGAGATAGAGGCAAGCTCACAGCTAATACTGTGAGCTTTAATATCATCATCATGCATAAGTCCCCGTACAATGTTTTAATGGATGAAGGTTATCATTGTTAACTATAACCCTATACCACCGAACACAATCGGCTCAGTGTACTTCAAAAGTGCCGCCTGTTGGAATTGTTGTATGATCTGAACCTATCACCGCCATTCGCGGAGTTATGGCAACAATTTGCATAATAACACCACAGTAATACCCTATATTGGTTGTGAAGTGCAGTTTCTCAGCTTTCAGAAACCGTTTGAATTTTTCCGATAGGACAAACAGTCGCGTTATTACGATAACTCAAATTTCCTTTGATCAGCCGCCTCAGGCTCTGTGCTAACCAGCTGTTCGGCTAGTAGTGGGGATCGCCCGGCAGTATAGGGTTATAATATTTATGCTGTGTGAGCGTTTCAGATGGCTCTCATGTTGCAAAACTACCGCTGCAAACTGTCAGTCTGGGCATTTAACCGGTGCTTTGCATGCCTCCAGTTTCTTGCTGTGGGGTTTTAAAAATGATTCTGGTAAAGGAGTCGCTCTCATGCCTCTGCTAGTGACGACACTCCCTCGCCAGTCAGTGGCATGCTGTTCTCCGCGTCACATTTTTGTATCGCCTCGGATCACTTAAAACCTCGGGTGAGTGAGTAAGGAAAAAGGACCGGCAAAGTTTACCTGATTCTAATGGAGATGCCGTCAAATCGCAGCGAGTCGAGTCGACCCGCGGAGAGTTGTTCAGTATGGAAAAGCAGCTCAATTCTCTTGTCTCTATGTACAATGCAATTTGCTACCTGCTGCTATCTAGTCTAGTGATATGGAAGAGTATTACATGATTATGCTCCAGTCACTACTACAGCACAGACACTCGTGGCATATTACGTGAAACACCTGACCATCTCCCATCACGCTACACACAGCGTACAGTTTTCAAATAGTTGAGCACTGCCGTCTGACCGCCGATGGCCAAGGAATCCACACCACTGCACCATTGCGTGGTCTGCAGCGATATTTTCTCCGGTCTGGCAGATCAGGTCAAAGGCCTCATTCAATTCTCTAAAATAGTCCATCTTAGATTCACAAAATGACTCTACTGACGATATTAGACAGGAACAAGGTGTGAGTGCAGCGCAGCAGGTGTGGAAAGCAGTCAAAGCTGCCGGAGATAAATTCAAAATGAAGTGGAAGCATTGTTCCAAAAATAGAAACCGTACGCAGTAAACCGGAGAAAACGATGATGGATTTTATTCTACATGTTCCTGGTCTCGACCGTGTCCCTCGGGGTGTCCTTTGGGAGGTTCTGCGGGAGTATGGGGTGTCTGGCCCATTGTTGCGGGTCATTCAGTCCTTGTACAACCACAGTGAGAGCTTGGTCCGTATAGCCGGTAATAAGTCGGATTCGTTTCCTGTGGGTGTTGGACTCCGTCAGGGCTGCCCTTTGTCACCGATTCTGTTCATAATTCTTTCTAGGAATTTCTAGGAATTTCTAGGAACAGAATTTCTAGGCGTAGCCAGGTGGCGGAAGGCTTCTTCCTTGGTGGCCTCAGAGTCTCATCTCTGCTTTTTGCAGATGATGCGGTTCTGTTGGCTTCATCAGGGGGGGGCCTCCAGCTCGCAGTGGAACGGTTCGCAGCCGAGTGTGAAGCGGCTGGCATGAGAATCAGCACCTCTAAGTCTGAGGCCATGGTCCTCAGCCGGAAAAGGGTGGAGTGCCATCTCCGGCTCAGGAACGAGTTCTTGCCTCAAGTGGAGGAGTTTAAGTATCTCGGGGTCTTGTTCACGAGTGATGGGAGAAGGGAACGGGAGATCGACAGGCGGATCGGGGCTGCTTCTGCAGTGATGCGGACGCTGCACCGGTCCGTCGTGGTGAAGAGGGAGCTTAGCGTAAAAGCGAAGCTCTCGATTTACCGGTCGATCTACGTTCCTACCCTCACCTATGGTCACGAGCTTTGGGTAGTGACCGAAAGAATAAGATCGCGAATACAAGCGGCAGAAATGAGTTTCCTTCGAAGGGTGGCTGGCCTTTCCCTTAGAGATAAGGTGAGGAGTGCGGCCATCCGGGAGGGGCTCAGAGTAGAGCCGCTGCTCCTCCACATCGAAAGGAGCCAGTTGAGGTGGCTCGGGCATCTGATTAGGATGCCTCCTGGCCGCCTCCTGGGTGAGGTGTTCCGGGCATGTCCCACCGGGAAGAGGCCCCGTGGTAGACCCAGGACACGCTGGAGAGATTATGTATCTCGGCTGGCCTGGGAACGCCTTGGGGTCCCTCCGGATGAGCTGGAGGAGGTGGCTGGGGAGAGGGAAGCCTGGGCTTCTCTGCTTAGGCTTCTGCCCCCGCGACCCGGCCCCGGATAAGCGGAAGAAAATGGATGGATGGATGGATGTTCCTGGTCTACTTTCATTTATGCTATTTATGCGTAATCTAGCGATCAGCGGCCGGCCCTGTTGCCAACTTTTGTGCAACAAAACTCGCTGTTGGCTGTCTCCAAAGTTGCTAAAGGACTAATTGAGGTCTGGGGGTGTGTGTGTGTGCTGTCTCCCTCGGTGCCAAAGAGAGATCCGGGCGATGCCACAGCGTATGACGGGACACGGTACGAGCGCTGTATGTACACAAAACACGGTGACAGAGGAGTTTTCAGGTTTCTGGTGGTGGTGTTTTTTTTTGTTTTTTTTTTTAATGTTTTTCTTTGCTTATATCTGTAAATAGACAGGTGTTCAGTTGCTCTTTTATTAACAATTAAATGGTTGCTGTGTGCCGCAACCAAAACAAAACAGTAACAACAATGAGACTGACTCGGATAATGACGAGAGGGAACCCGGCATGCTTGATGCCGAAATCGCCCAACTGTTCAACTCAGACACTGAAGATGAGGAATTTAAAATGTGAGGGTATTTTTCTGCATTTGTTACAACTGAACAATATTCTGAGTTATTGTGAATGTGTTGAATAAAGTTGGACTTACCTTATGCTTTTGTTTCGCTCTACATATGTTTTATCGTGCGCCTTATAACCTGGTGCGCCTTATGTGTGAAAATAGACCGGTTCATTGATAGTGCGCCTTATAATGCAGTGCGCCTTATGGTCCAAAAATACGGTAAAAAGAAAAACAATGCTCAGTTATTTGGAGATTGTTCAAATTCAGTCGCAGATAAGCAGCAGAATAATGTAAACAAATCCAGACAAAAGGTCTGAGCACTAATCTTTTCCACTATGCATACCAATGCTAATGCTAACGGCCGCGTCCCTAGCTAACTGTTAGATAACGGCTGAAGTCTTCAGCCGGCGTGACGGCGCCTCAGCCAGGCGCAGCTAGCTAGAACCTTACTAAATGAAGGATGGAATTTTGTACATTCAGTCTGTTTACGTGTTTTATTATTTGCAGAGTGTACTAGATGTACAGGAGTGCACACAGTAGGAAGCACTTTGGTGAAATCTACTTCACTGGAGACTGGAAACTTATTTAAAGAATAAGTCAACTTTTTTCTATTTTTGCTCTGTTTACATTTTAATAAGCACAGCTGTGAGTCTGTTGTTATGGAGGAAAAAAGCAATAATTTGAGGAGCATTATTATTTAAAAATGCCAATAGTTTATTTGTGAGTGGATTCTCATGTACCTCTATAGCTGAATGTTAATAAAAGTGCCTGTGTGACATTTGGAACATGTAGCTTTGACTCAGAAGTGCCTTTCTGTTTATACCTTTTGGGAATAAAAAATATCGAGTTACATATTGTATATTGCCATTCAGCTAAACAATATCGATATCATTTTTGGTCCAGACCTACTTTCACTCCACCTGAGCTCACCATCTCAATAACAGCTCTCTCTTTGCACTTGCTGTGCGTGGGAAGAGAGACTGCATGTAAAACAACTGCTGCTGTTGTGTTATCATTGTTTATGTTGAAAAATTGTGGGCTGCATGAGCTTAATGTAATGCTTTGTATTCACAATTGTCCTCCTAAATACGCTGAGCTACAGAGTTTAAACAAAGCATTGAAGCAACAAATTTGTGTCGGAGTTTTTTTTTTTTTTAATCGAATTATTCAAGTTACTCGAGGAATCGTTGTAGCCCCAGTTGATTGTAATTGAATCCACTAGTTCTCTGAACATATTTATTGTTGTTAAGCAGTTTAACACGTTGCCGCCTCTTTGATCTAGTGTGGGTCATTAGCTGGGCACCTGTACCAACTTTGCAGATTTGAGGAGGAAGCAGAGAGAACTCGTCATACATATATGCATGACCTAGCTTTTATTTCCTTTCTTATATTGCACTCATTTGGAGAGCTTTTACACAAAAATTTAGGTATATCTACTAGAGATCGTCATTTCAAGCAAAACAAAACAAAAACTATATAAAAGAATCTTCTACATTTGACAGCAAAGTTACAGTAATGAGGCCAACTGAAATATGAATGATGGCCTAGTACTGTACTGGTGTCCGTACTCAGAGTTTTGCAGACGCATGTCTACATATTGTTGTTGCTGTGCACTGTCACTAGGGCTAGTGGCAGAAATAACTGTTGGTGTGGGGCTTGCAGGGCTGTAAACTGAAATAGCATATTGTTGGTCTTACTAATGTCAGCCAAGAGTCCCTCCAACAAACATCTGGAGGAAGATACATTTTGGGGGCTTTATTTTGTTTTTTAATTAAACCATTGTGGCCCAAACAAAAGGAATTTAATTCATCCCAACATCAGTAGAGAAGCACCGATTTGGAAATTTGGGACATTCAGGGCTGACAAGATAACAATCTGGCCAATAGCTTTTTTTTTTTTTTTTTTTTTTTTTTTTTTGCTTATTTTTCTTTTTTTTTCTTTTTTCATTTAAAACAATGTAACTGTATAAAAATATGTAAGCTCGTCCTCACTCACTTTTTTAAAGATTTGGCAAGCACACAACAGCATGACACAGCAAATACTATTCTTTGTGTGTCTGTATTTAGATATACTGTTTGCATTATTCAGGGTGGATTGATTTTAGGGTGCTGTATGTGTATAGAGGAATATCCAAGTTTTTTTTTTTTTTTTTTTTTTTTTTCCTTGAGGGCCTCAGAGAAAAAAAAATCTGACAGGTACCCCAGCCATGCAGCACAGAATATCCCAATTAAGCACTAATAAAATGTGATTGTGTTAAGGTAAAACTCCTAGGACTGGTGGCTTTTAGGCTGGTCTGCAGCTTTGTCTGGTTTTTGGCAGATTCTTTTTTACTGCTGTTTATTTCTCCATCAAGCCTTCTGTGTACCATGACATACTGATTTTTTGTTTTGTTTTGTTTTTTTTTCTTTCATAAAAAAAAGCTAACTCCAACCCTTTCCCCACCCTCTTCCTCCTCTAGCACTGCATTGTTACTGTGACCGCTGCAGTGCCAACTCCAGCTGCACAACAGATGGCATCTGCTTTGTCGCCATCCATAAGTCAGGCAGCCGGCTGACCACCGAGCAGCGCCAGTGTGTGCATGAAAATGATCTCATCCCACGAGACCGACCCTTCATCTGTGCTCCGTCCGCCAAACACGACAGCGGCATTTACCCGTTGTGTTGTACCACAGACTATTGCAACAAAGAGCCTAATATGTCCTTCCCAGGTAAGAAAAAAAAAAAAAAAAAAGACGATGCAAATTTCAAGAGCTAAAGTTATATGGAAGAAGCCATATTTGTGAGTGTATTGGCTCCTCATGTCTTCCTCTTATTACAATTGATGACAAGTTGTTAAATTACTGTAGGTAGCTTCGTGTTAAAAGAAACAAAATGGAAAGGGAGAGAAAGAGCTTTAAAAAGAAGGGGTCTTGGGGCCTTGTTCACAAGTTGAGAGTGGGTTGTTGACAGATTGGTGCTTTACTGGTGTGTTGTGATGAGGAAAGAGTTGAGGATAAAGGAGAAGGTGTCAGTTAATTCATCTTTGTTCCTATACTCATATTAACATGACACTGTATGTAGTAATTGAAAGAAAAAGATTGAGGATATACAGTGCTGTGAAAAAGTATTTCCCCCCCTTTTTGATTTTTTAACATTTTTTTCACATTTACTCTACCAGTCTTGGTCCACCCTTTGACTGGTACTGTACATGTTTGAGATCACCAAATAAAATAGACAAAAATAACCAGAGTAAGGGGTCATTCACAATTATCAACATTTTCCAAAGTGTAAAAAGACCACCCTTTTCCCTGCTTCCTAAAACTTGTACTGTGTCCTGAAATTTTCTTTAAAATCGGCAGTGCGCCTTATAGTCTGGTGCACCGTATGTATGAATTCTTGTTTTGCTTACTGACCTTGAACCAATTTTATGTGGTACACTGCACTCAAAAATCTGTCAAAATGTTTAGTGCGACTTTGGTAAGGGACGCTTAACAAATATCGACATTTTTCGGAGCATAAAAAGTGTAAGACAGGGGGTAACACCCAGTGTGCGCTTTTCAAATAGCTGAGCGCTGCCGTCTGACTGCCGATGGTCGAGGCATCCACACCACTGCACCATTGTGTGGTCAGCAGGATATGTCCTCAGGTCTGGCAGATCAGATCAAATGCCTCACAAAATTCTCTAAAATTGGCCATCATCGATTCACAAAATGACTCTACTGACGATATTAGACAGGAACAAGCTGTGAGTGTGGTGCAGCAGGAGTGGAAAGCAGCCAAAAATAGAAACCATATGCAGTAAACTGCAGAAAACTATGATGGATTTGGCCTGTTTTCATATATGCTGGCCTGTATATTTGGGCATAATCTGGCAATCGGCGGCTGGCAGTGTTGCCAGCTTTTGTGGGTTGTCTCAAAAGTCGCTAGAAGTCACTAAAGGATGAATCGAGCTTTGGGGGTGTGTGTGTGTGTGTGTGCTGTCCCCTTCGGTGCCAAAGAGAGGTCTTGGCGATGCCACAACGTGTGAAACGATGCAGTACGAATGCTGTATGTACACAAAACACGGTGACAGCAGAGTTTTCAGGTTTTTGGTGCTGAGTCAAAAAGGGATTTCCTTTTTTTTTTTTTAATAAATTTTTTTTCTTTACTTATATTGGTAAATACAGTGGCTTGCAAAAGTATTCATACCCTTTGAACTTTTCCATATTTTGTCACATTACAACCACAAACAAATATATTTCACTGGAATTTAATGTGAAAGACCAACACAAAGGGGTATACAATTGTGAAGTGGAAAGAAAATTATACATGATTCAAAACATTTTTTACAAATAAACTAAAAAGTGCGGTGTGGAAGAGTATTCAGCCCCCGTGAGTCAATACTTTGTGGAACCACCTTTTGCTGCAATTACAGCTGCAAGTATTTTAGGGTATGTCTCCACCAGCTTTGTACATCTAGTGACTGAAATATTTGCCCATTCTTTTTTGCAAAACAGCTCAAGCTCAGTCAGATTAGATGGAGAGCGTTTGTGAATAACAGTTTTCAGATCTTGCTACAAATTCTTGATTGGGTTTAGGTCTGGGCCATTCTAACACATGAATATGTTTTGTTTTAAACCATTCCATTGTAGCCCTGGCTTTATGTTTAGGGTCGTTGTCCTGCTGGAAGGTGAACCTCCGCCTCAGTCTCAAGTCTTTTGCAGACTCCAACAGGTTTTCTTCCAAGATTGCCCTGTATTTGGCTCCATCCATCTTCCCATCAACTCTGACCAACTTCGCTGTCCCTGCTGAAGAGAAGCAGCCTCAGAACATGATGCTACCACCACCATATTTGACAGTAGGGATGGTGTGTTCAGAGTGATGTGCAGTGTTAATTCTCCGCCACACATAGCGTTTTGCATTTTGGCCAAAAAGTTCAATTTTGGTCTCATCTGACCAAAGCACCTTGTTCCACATGTTTGCTGTGTCCCCAACATGGCTTCTGGCAAACTGCAAACAGGACTATTTATGGTTTTCTTTTAACAATGGCTTTCTTCTTGCCACTCTTCCATAAAGACCACATTTTTGCAGTGCACGACTGTTATCCTGTGGACAGATTCCCCCACCTGAGCTGTGGATCTCTGCATTTCGTCCAGAGTCACCGTGGGCCTCTTGGCTGTATCTCTGATCAGTGCTCTCCTTGTTCGGCCTGTAAGTTTAGGTGGACGGCCTTGTCTTGGTAGGTTTACAGTTGTGCCATACTCTTTCCATTTCTGGATAATGGATTGAACAGTGCTCCGTGAGTTGTTCAAAGCTTGGGAAATCTTTTTATAGCCTAAGCCTGCTTCAAACTTCTCCACAACCTTATTCCTGACCTGTCAGGTGTGTTCTTTGGACTTCATGATGCTGTTTACTCCCCAATATTCTCTTAACCAACCTCTGAGGCTGTCACGGAGCAGCTGTATTTGTACTGAGATTAGATTACACACAGGTGGACTCTTTTTAGTCATTAGCAGTCATCAGGCAACTTCTGAATGTAATTGGTTGCACTCAGAGAAAAGGGGGCTGAATACTTTTGCACACCACACTTTTCAGTTTTTTATTTGTAAAAAATGTTATGAATCATGTATAATTTTCTTTCCACTTCACAATTGTATACCACTTTGTGTTGGTCTTTCACATTAAATTCCAGTGAAATATATTTATGTTTGTGGTTCAAGGGGTATGAATACTTGAATACTGTATACTGGTGCACAGGATTTGTGAAGGGCTTATATATAAAATGAAGAAATTACTTGTTTTTACCCTCATTAATAAAGAATATATTGTGGCGTCTGTTAAGACGTTGAAGAAGATGGCGAGAGATTGCCTGCAAAAGTTGTCCTTTTATTAACAATTAAATGGTTGCTGTGTGCCGCAACCAAAACAAAACAGTAGCAACGAGACTGACTGGGATAATGACAAGAGGGAACCCGGCATGCTTGATGCAGAAATCGCCCAACTGTTCAACTCCGACAGAAGATGAGGAATTTGATGGATTTGTGGAAGATAAATGATTTAAAATGTGAGTATTTTTCTGTATTTGTTACAACCGAACAAGATTCTGAGTTATTGTGAATGAGTTGAATAAAGTTGGACTTACCTGACGCTTTTGTTTCTTTCTACATATGTTTTATCATGTGCCTTATAACCCGGTGTGCCTTATGTATGAAAATAGACCCGTTCATTGATATTGCACCTTATGGTCCGCAAAATACAGTAATAAAAATCCATCCATACATTCTCTTCCGCTATCCTTTTCAGGGTTGCAGGAGGGCTAGAGCCTGTCCCAGCTATCATAGGGCAAGAGGCAGGGTACACCCTGTAATAAACAGATATACCTATATATTAGAATTTATCGGGTGCAGTAAATTGATTTGAATGTGATTGTGTATTGCACTGCATGTACGGAAAATGTACATGCCGCCACAGTGTACACAGTGGCAGTGGAGCAATTTCTCATCTCAATATGGTCTTGTGCCAAAAAGTGATTTCCGGTATTTGCCAAAAAAAAAAAAAAAAATTGTTGCTGGTATTTATATTGTTGTAAATGACTTGTTGACCCGTTATCTATCAAGCATATCTCAAACATTTTCTCTTATGAATAATATCAATTCATTTTGAGTTATAAAGAAAATTTCTGTTACAGGGTAGAAGCTGCAATCAGTTTTTGGCAACACCGGCGGCCAGTGTTGCCAACTTAGTGACTTTGTCAGTAGGCCTTTTCAGAGCCCCCCCAGCAACTTTTTTCCCCCCAAAAAGCAACTAGCAACAAATTTAGCTACTTTTTCCATTGACATCAGCAGCTTTTGGAGAGTTGTGGAGATATTCTGGTGTTGTCCCAAAAACTGATCATATATAACAACCTTCTGCTTATCATGTGATTTTGTAATTGCAATACACTACAGGAAGATATGGGGGCAGTATTGCCTCCATTGTCTGCCAATAACAACAATACCAACGAAGAAGAACATAATCTGAACAACATAATGCTGGTGCAACAGAGAGAAGGGTGGACTGTCAAAGGTGTCGGGGCATTTCACAGAAAACAAAAATAAAGCTGAATGCAGACTGTGCAAAGCAGAGCTTTCCTTCCATGGCAGCATCACTGCAATGCTGAGCATTTTAAATGCTCAGCATTGCAGTGAACAGGGGGAGACAGGTGTCTGAGGTCATGCCGACCTTTACTGGCGCTACCTTTAGCAGGAAAACAGAGAGAGATACACTGGGATAGTTAGGTTAAAAAAAAAATCATCTCGTACTGTGTTCATTATGAACACCTTACGAGGTTCCAAAAAATACCTCAGCAAAGCAGTAGCACATTTAAAGCCTGGAGAGCACTAGGGTGGGTTGGGGAGGGGCTGCCAGCGGAGACGAGCAGGATACTGTGATGGCCACACAGCTTCCAAGACCAGCAGTTCATGATAATGTTTATGATAAGATGGTACAGTCAGCCTTGGTTGCCAGGATACCAGTTCATACAGGTCACAACATGGGGCGGGGGTGAAGAGCATCTGTTTACATAACATCTCCAAGAGGCAATTTAGACAGACAGCATCCAAGGCCGTCCGGGAGCCAAATTCCAAATAGTGCAATTGTTTTGGTTCAGGCCGTCATAACTAATTACCGTATTTTTCGGACTATACGTCGCTCCGGAGTATAGGTCGCACCAGCCAAAAAATGCATAATAAAGAAGAAAAAAACATATATAGGTCGCACTGGACTATAAGTCGCACTTTTTTTTGGGGGGGGGGTTGATAGAATCCGAGACCCAGAGCAGAAATTCCATCTTGAACGGCAATTTAAAATAATAATGGATTAAAGAACAGGACGAACACGGTTACGCCTACGTTATGCTAACGTAACACATTCAGCTACATGACGCACAACGAACACGTGTTCGGTATGTTAACGTAACATTAACAGTTATTCAGATAACCATAGCATAAAGAACATACTAACAAGTTAATCAAACCATCAATCCATTGAATTCTTAATCCTCGGTGTCACTTCTAAACAATTCCGTACACTCCGTAGACGAAGCGCCGCTTCCTCTTCTGTGTCGCGTTAGTCAGACTCGTCGTCAGCTGCAGTTCCAATTATTCCAGCCTTTCTGAATCCCAACAGGATGGTTTGGTTGTCACTGAAGCCCATGTTTTCTTGATCCATCCAATGACTTCCAGGAAAGTTGGGTGGCGCATTCTCCCAGTTGCCGTTAAGCTGTGCTCTCCATCCATCATCCACTGCGCCCACAGGTTACGCAAGACTGCCTTAAAGCTGCAGTTCACGGAGATGTCAAGTGGCTGGAGTATTTTGGTTCATGTGTTATAAATGTCACATATACATCGCTCCGGAGTATAGGTCGCACCCCCAGCCAAACTATGAAAAAAAGTACGACTTATACTCCGGAAAATACGGTACTGACAGACCTTACAGTTTTCTGGTTACCTCTCAGAAGTCCAATAATCCGAATTTGGTTCTACTCCACCATGCAGAACAGAGACTCTCTCCAGATGTAATCCATTTCGATTCAGCTCTACTGAGTCTGATTGAGTTCGTACTGTTTCTGCATCCCTCATAGGCAGCCTTACTAGGGCCTGAACAGCTGCCCGGATACCAGGTATCCCCAGGTCCAATTCGGGAAAAGAAATACTGGTATCAATATAGATGCCATGTCCACACAGTGCAGCCAGGAACGTTATCTTCCATCCCCACAGGAATCCATAACATAGCCAGCCGGGTGTGTAGTTGGACCAGAGGAAAGAGGGTTCCCCTTCTTCCAATCTCCTCGTGATGAGAATTTGGACATCAGTAGTGTTGAGAGACCAGCTGACCAGATCCATAATTTAATTTCCAGTTCGGGGATGTGTGAAGAGATGCTCTAAACAGCGAAGCAGCAAAAAGCAGGGGTAGATTGGGAAGGCTGGGGAGAAGAGAAAAATGTGTCCGTCTCCACCGAGAGCAGGAAAAAAAAAAAGTACGCAGAGGAGAAAGCATTTTGGTGAAGTCTACTTCACCAGACTGGCTTTTTAAAGAATTAGTTGGCCTTTTTCTATTTTTGCTCTGTATCTTTTCTATTTACATTGTAATAGCACAGCTGCGAGTCTGTTGTTATGGAGGAAAAAAGTTAATTTATTTGAGTATTATTATTTAAACATGCCAACAGTTTATTTGTGAGTGATTTCTCATGTACATCTACAGCTGAATGTTAATAAAAGTGCCTTTGTGGTATTTGGGACATGTAGCTTTGGCTCAGAAGTGCCTTTTTGTGTATACCTTTGGGAAGAAAAAATATCAAGATACATCACTTGGGGTGGCTGTAGCTGAGTAGGTAGAGCAGGTCACCCTACTGATTGGAAGGTCAGCGGTTCGATTCCTGGCTACAACACAACAGTCATTGGTCTCATCAGTGACAGTGATGAGTCTGCTTTCAGACGGGCGGTTGATCAGGTTGTCCTCTGGAGCAGTCAGAACAATCTGGAGCTGAACACAGCAAAAACAGTGGAGATGATCGTGGACTTCAGGAGGAGCCCCCCAACCCTGCCAGCACTCACCATTCTAGACAGGACTGTGATGGCTGTGGAGTCCTACAAGTTCCTGGGCACAACAATCTCCAAGGACCTGAAGTGGGACAGCAACATCAACTCCATCATCAAGAGGGCTCAACAGAGGATGTACTTTCTGTACCAGCTGAGGAAGTTCAACCTACCCAAAGAGCTGATGGTGCAGTTCTACACAGCCATCATAGAGTCCATCATCACCACATCCATCACAGTGTGGGGCAGCGCTATCACAAAATATGACACCAAGAGACTGCAACGTATTATCAAGTCTGCAGAGAGGACCATCGGTGTAAAGGGGGGGTGGCTGTAGCTCAGTAGGTAGAGCAGGTCACCTACTGATTGGAAGGTCAGCGGTTCGATTCCTGGCTACTCCAGGCTACGTGCCAATGTATCCTTGGGCAAGATACTTAACCCCAAGTTGCTCTCCGACCATTCTGTCGGAGTATGAATGTGTGTGAATGTTAGTTAATTAAAAAAAGCACTTAGCTTAGTAAAAACATGGAAGTGCTTGTGTAAATGTAATGTAATGGGAGTGCATGGGTAAATGTAAAAAACGTGTTGTGTAAGTGCTATGAGTGCTCTGAGTAGAACTAGTCCAATTACCATATTGTAAAACGTAACGTGTACCATGAATCACCTTTTGAGTAACAGCTGTTTGTTTGAGATTTTGCAACGATAAAACCGGTCAAATCAGCGACGAAGTTGTTAGGGATTTTTTTTACTCAGTGAATAAAGGACAAATGTTTAAAGGTAAACTCCAGTAAATTAAATAATAAACAGTGGATCAACCAAATAATAAACAATTAAATAATACATTAGACAGAGAGCAACAGATCAGAAAGTACTAGACTAACTTCTCTGTTTCAGTACATCTTATCTTGAGGCCCGGCCACAAGGACGCATAATTAAAACAACAGGAAGATGATGTGCTTTTGACTCCACAGCAGAGGAATAATGAGTCATGAAAACCAGCTTGGACGAGACTGAGTGACGAAAGTCAACTCGTAGCACCCAGAGACTGTTTATGTATAGATAAGAGGAAGCTGACAGTATAAAAATGTTTTGGTTAGACAGGAACACGGGCTCAGAGAGAGAGAGCACACACACAGGCCTGTCTCTTCTGAGTCCCCACATGCATGTGTGTATTTTTCCTGATTCTTTAATATATTAAATACCGTACTTTTTTAATTAAAGTGTTTCAGGTGTCTTCCTTCACAAAAAAACCTGTTTTCCTGTCAAAGTCCTCTAATTAATAAATAATAATCCACTCTTGTGAGTCATTCAGTCACTTCATTGAATAAATATAGTCTGTTTTTGATGCATTCTGACAATTGGTTGGCGAGAAAAAGTATTGTAAACACTTACAATACACTGTCGTGCGTGTTTACAATAATTGTAAACATGCACAACGGTGTACACACTCTTACTTCCTGCTCAGTTTTACGCATGGAGGACGCAATGACTACGAAGAAAGTTTATGCATTCACATGAAAACACACCCCATAGCGCCATATACCCACGTCAGGAATTTTATTGGCAATACAACTGTGGTTTTGGATTTTGGGTCACAGTCGACCAATTAGAACGATTGGAGAACATTTGAGGCATGTACAGAAAAGTCACATGATGCTGTCTGGTTATTTGCTCTGGAAAACCCATTTCATAACATGATTGGCGAAATGAGGTGTCAATCCAATTCTGAGGGTCTAGTCTTTCATATAAAAGCATCGTAAGGGTGGACTGCAGCGTTACTGTGATGCTATGAGGCTTCAAATTTGGAAAGCACTATAAACGGCCCGCGGGTGGTTAACAGGTTATGTTATGTTTTCTTGTTCAGTGAGAGAAATCTAGTCTCTGCTGGGCTTTAATGAGCATCAGAGTCAGGTTGAATGTCTGAGGTGGAGATGCAAAGCACAGCTGACAGATGATCATCAGTGAGAGAGGATCTATACCTGGATTTTGTAAACTTCATCAAAATGTTTGTTCACATATGTAGGTAGAGCCAAAGAGAACCAACATCTTCTGAACATGTCTCCTTCACTCTTTCCTGCTCTCGATGGAGACAGTCGCATCTTTCTCTCTCTCCTGCCCTCCCCCTTCTACCCTGCTCTGCTGCTTGCTCTAAGTGCCTCTCTTACACATCGACCAAATAAGAATCAACATGGATCTGGCAAACCGGGCCCTCAATACCACTGATCATATTTTCTCCACTATGAGATTGGTTAGATTGCACAACCAGATGGATGGGCTATGCAGAACCGTACAGACTCAGACTCAGTATCTGTTGGACCTGAGCCGCAAGCTGAATGCTTTCAGTCCAGCTGCGAAAATGCTTACAAGTGAAAAGGATCAGATCTGGAGATACGGGTACGGGTGTGCACAGCGAGGATGGTAACCAAGCAATTTTGACCATTGGATTTACTGAGAGTGTCCCAGAGAACTGAAAGCTGCCAAGAAAAATAACAAGGCGGTCTGTTCAAAAACATTTATATTATCAGGAATTCGGCTCCCTCAGTTGGCCTTGAGGCTGGTAATCATATGGTCTCTGCGTCAATGTGTCAGCAGATGCTCTTACCCCATCCCCTCTCTTCTGTGATTTGTGTGAACTGGGATCTGGTGTACCACAACCGCTGACGCACGTCCATCACTATCAGCAAACTGTTTAGGCAGGGAGTTAGGTCCTGGCTCCATAATGCCCTGACCCCCTCGTCTCTGTTGGCACCCCACCCCCACCATATCTATCCCAGGCATGAAATGCTTTTGCTGAAGTGTTTTTTGGAACCTCATAAGGTGCTCATAATGAGCACAGTATGAGATGATTTTTTTTAACCTAACTATCCTATTGTTTGCTTTTTCTGTATAACCTCAGACATTTATCTCCCTTGTTTGTTTTGTTTGTATTTCTTGGATGGGTGTTCTGGAACATAATTTCATTGTATGTCTTGATGTATAGTGACAATAAATTCTTGATTCTTCTCGTGTTTGGAAAGTTCTTCTGCTCAAGAGAAGAGTAGAAATCAAGCAGAGACCCTGATTCAAAGTGCTCTGCCAGTACTGCATCAGACTGCAGGTCAATGAGTTCCAGCTGAACATCACTGGGTGCATTATCCACACTGCAGGTAAAGGGAGAGGAAATCATGTGCTCATCCTCGATTATTCTGAGATCTTCAAATCGCTTTGAAAACTCACCATGCAATGCTCCTAACGTGGATGAGTACCTGCGCAGGTGATCAGTGATTTCTTTCAGGGTTTGCATGTGAGCGAGAGCGTTGCTCTCCAGTTGGCTTGAAAGAAATTGCATCTTTCTCATGAACGCCTTCACCAGGCTGTGCATTTCATGAACAAAAAGGCCTTTGCCTTGCAGTTTGGTGTTCAGTTCATTCATCAGTGCCATCACATCAACAGCAAATGCAAAATCTGCCATCCAGTCGTCATGTGAGAGCTCTGGGATGTCTTTGCCTTTCATCTCACAAAACTCTTGGATCTCTGCTTTCAGGTCCCAAACCTTTTTTAGCACTTTGCACAGGCTGAGCCATCTGACAGCTGTGTGGTAGCTGATGTCACTTTGCTCAGTCTCATGTTCCTCCAAAAGTGAGACAAACTGTCTGTGATTCAATGCCCGTGCCCTGATGAAGTTTACTGTTTTGGCAACATCAATAACATGATTAATTTTTAGTATGGACTTAGACAACACATTGGTGTATTATACAATGCAAAAAAAGTCAATTTCTAATCTGCATCAATTTCTGTCACTTTATCTTGCATACGTTTCAAAAGTCCGACATTTTCCCTGTAAGATTTGGACTACCATCCGTTCTGACACCTGCCACTCTGTCCCATTTCAGCCCCAGTGTGTCCATGCACGCATTTACCTCCATAAACAGATCGCTCCCTGTCACCGTTCCTTTCATCGACCGTATGGCTGCCAGCTCCTCCGTAATCTTGAAGTCTGTTATCCCCCTGACCAATATAAGTAGTTGGACTGTGTCGCGGACATCACAGCTCGCGTCCAAAGCAAAGGAGAAAAAGTCAAAAGTTGCCACTTCATGTTGCAGCTGAACCTCCAGATTCCCTGCAATGTCCTCAGTCTTCCTCGTCACGGTTCGCCTGGACAGTAGGAATTGCTCAAATGCACCTTCTTTTTTTTTTTTTTTTTTTTTTTCTCTCAGGGCATATTAGTGCTGCAGACTCCACCAACCACTCTTTGACAAACTCCATTTCTGAGAATGGCTTACTGTTTTTAGCGATTTTTGTGGGATATCACAAAGCTGGTCTTGGTTGCTGCATCCCTGGATGTGTGAAGCTTGGTAAAAAAGCCTTGCTGCTTTTGCAGCTTAGCTAGCAAAGCTTCTGATGTCCGCACCCTTTCAGTATCAGTCAAGTTTTTGTATTTCTCCGCGTGTTTCGTCTTGTAATGCCGACTCAAATTGTAGTCCTTAAAGACGGTGATCTGCTCCCCACAAAGTAAACACATGGCTAAACACATCCAATCCTGTGCACTTGTTGCTATACGTATCGCGTCATTATGTACGTGAATAAAATACAACTTTAAAATAAAAGCAATGCAGCTTTAGTCCATGCGTGAGGTAAAACGAGAAATTACGTTTATTATGTATGAACCTTACATGGGCCGGTCAGAGTCAACCAAAGGGCCGTACAATGCCCAGGTCTGCACTAACCACTGTGTGACACTCCTGCCCCCCAAGGCCCTACGTGTGCTGTGGCGTGTTGTGAGCAGTAATGACTATGATTGGTTAATTAGTCAGTCTTCATCTTTTTTGAGGTTGTAAAGCAATTAGCAGACAGCTCTTACACGACACTGCCTCCATGAGTTAAAAAGAGGAATTGCATGCTGATCTGCATTCATCACGTGTGGCAGCAGGCCAAAAATAACACATTTGTGGGCAAGACATATGAGCCATATAAAATTTGAGCTCAGGCCTGTGAGCTGTAATTTGGACACCACTGCCCTAGATGAAGCCCTTCCGGCCAAAGGGGAAGAGTCCTAGGGAATTAGAGCCAACAAGCCGCTACCGTGGCACAAGCTGAGAACACAGCCCCAAGGCCACCCTATCAAAAGTGATAGACTTGTCAATGCAGAAAAGTGCCATCAGATCAAAAAGCATCTGATTGTCATGCTGAAAAATTATGCTATAGCCAATAATATAAAACAAAATTTAAATATGAATTTATTATTTCTGGGTTCTGTCAGTGAATGCTGAATTTTAGATGTGATATGACGGAGCACACTGGGATTGCATATACAGAAAGAAATATGGCAGAAATATGTGGTGTCCTGTTCTAAAGATTTAAGGTGAAGACTTAGTGAAAAGCTACTGTACAGGAGGGACCCACTGCACTTACAACTATGGAGAATTAGCGGTACTGCTGATGCACTGGCTTTCCAAATATGTTAACAGTCATAGCAGCATTGATCAAAGTCTTGCATGCTTAGTGCATCAAGTAATGCAGAAATTCAGTTCTCTGTCACTAATTTTAATATATCGCCTCTTGAGATTCATTTTGACAAGATCTTTAACACCACTGGCTGAAATGTTGCCCCAAACCATAGCAGACCTTCCACTCTGTTTTACAGACAGTTGTAGACTCTCACTGTTGTACCTCTTTCCTGACCTCCTCCACACATATTGATGACAATTTGGAAAAAAAAAAAAAAAAAATCCAATTTGAATTCATCACTTCATAAAACACATTAAGTGCCCATCTTTTTTTTTTTCCAACATTATCTTTATTGGGTTTTCAAAAATGCTTCCAATAATATACAAAAATAAGCATGCTCTCTCAAAGGAAACATCAAGGGCAACTAAATTATTGTCCAGTTTTCAACTTGCCTTTCCTTGCAAGTCAGGTGCTTATAAGATATCTTAGAGCAGCATTTAAATGACAGTACAGAATGTATGAGAAAAGAGAATTTAAAAAATAAAAAACACAAAATGAAAAAACAGGTGGGTAAACCCCAAAACAAAACAAGACAGAAGGACACGAACCCAACAACCACACCAACAAAGGTTTCTCTATATTATCAAGGGTTAGCCCAAATTATTTCACTATTGTGTATATGATTCAAAAAATACAAACTCAGATATACAGTTCTCACAAAATAAGGAAGTCCAGTATACAAAGAAAACAGATTATTTTTAGAAAAGGATACTGCAGATAATCACTAGTAACTACACCTCATCCACCCCACTCCCCCCGTTCGTTAAATCCACACACTCTAAATATTCCATAAAAGGACCCCAAATGTTTTGAAATTGTGGTAGTTTCCCCTTTATAGTATAAGTAATCTTTTCCATGGGTAAAGTTGTGGAGATTTCATTAATCCAGTTAATGAATTTTGGTTTACTGGTGCCCATGAGAGTGCTATGACTCTTTTTGCAAGTAGTAAACATAAATCCATGGCAGTAATTATTTTTCTGGACATACGATGTCCATCCGGATATAGACCTAAAATGAACAGTTTAGGGTCAAGAGCTAATTTTATACCTAGTATAATCTCTAAAGCTTGTTTAATTTCTCTCCAGAATTGTTGAATTTTATTGCATTTCCAAACACAATGGAAAAACGTCCCCTTCTCCTCTCCACATCTGTTACACCAGTCTGGGATGGCACCATTATACTTATTAAGCTTTTCTGGTGTCACATATGTCCTCATTAGCCAGTTATATTGCAGTACTTTGAGGCGTGTATTGGTAGTTTGTGTTTGTGCTTCAGCGCATGCCTCTTCCCAGTCCTCAGAGGATAAATTCTCCTGTAAATCTTCCCTCCAGGCTTTAAGTTTACATGAAGAAGACTCGGAGGATCCCTCTGCTAACATGTTATATAATTTGGAAATGATTCTTTTCCCAAAGCAATCTTTATTCATTTCCATTTCCAAAGTGGACAGTGGGGGAATTGACACACACTGATTTTGAGATGATCTGATAAAGTTTCTCACCTGTAGATATTTAAAATAATGTTTACTTGGGATATCATATCTGGCAATCAACTCTTCAAATGACATCACAAACCCACCTTCTGATCCCATAAGATCTCCTATTGTCTTTAGACCTTTTTCAGCCCATTTCCTGAAACCAGGGTCTGCCCTGCCTGGAGGGAAAGATTGATTACCCCATATTGGGCTGTAGCGTGACAGAGAGGAGGATTTGCCTAAATACCTCTTAACCTGATACCAAATTGAAATCATATTTCTGACTATAGGATTTTTTGTCTTTTTTTTCAACATTTTAACTGTTGTTGAGTATACGTAATGTGGGAGAGGAAGAGGAACAGAACAATTTTCAATATTCATCCAAGGACTCATCTGTAAAGTAGTACATCATGGTCCTCAATTGAGCTGCCCAGTAGTACCAAAGGGGATTGGGGCACCTGAGGCCTCCTCTATCATACGGAAGGTACAAAAGTGATAAACGTAGCCTCGGTCGCCTATTGTTCCACAAGAAACGTGTGAACATATTCTTTAGGGATGGAAATAGATTGGCAGGAGGTGGCAGTGGGATATTCTGAAACAAATACAAAAGTTTGGGCATTATATTTAATTTAAGAATATTAATTCTTGCTATAAGTGATAAGGGCATATAGTTCCATCTATCTATAGAGGATGTAATTGAGTCTAGCATGGGGTTGTAATTAACCCCCACAATGTCATTTATACATGGTACTATCCTAATCCCCAAATATGTAAAACAGTCTGCTTTTTTGAATTGGAAAGGATTCCCAGCACTGTTTCTTTCTTCTGAGTTAAGTAACATTAATGAGGATTTATCTTTATTTACTTTATATCCTGATATCCTACCAAATGTGTTTATTGTGTTTAACAAGGCTGGGATAGAATTTTCCAATTTTTCCAAAAAGAGAATGACGTCATCAGCAAATAAAGCAATTCTGTGTTCCTGTTGGCCTATTGTCAAGCCGATTATGTTTTTATGGGACCGCACCGCAATAGCAAATGGTTCTATTGCTAAAATAAATAGTAAGGGGGACAATGGGCACCCCTGCCTACATCCTCGTTTGATTTTAAATGATTTAGATATAACTCCATTCGTTAATATTTCAGCATAGGGCTGATTATATAAAAGTTTAACCCACCGACAGAAATTGTCCCCACAACCAAATCTTTTTAATATCTCGAATAGATAGGGCCATTCCACTCTATCAAAGGCCTTTTCGGCATCCAATGATAGCAAAGCAGTGTCTGGTTTTTCTTCCAAATTGTAAAGGATATCCATCACCCGTCTCACATTATGAAATCCCTGTCTACCCACGATAAACCCATTCTGGTCACTAGAAATTGTATCAGGTAATATTCTCTCTAGTCTTCGAGCCAAGATTTTGCAAAGTATCTTTAAATCCACATTAAGAAGGCTTATTGGTCTTAGATTTTCACATTTGTTGCAAGGTTTACCAGGTTTGGGCAACAAAGTTATCAGGGCTCCTCTTAATGAGGCAGGGAGAATTCCCTTTTCAAATGAGTCCAAGTACATGTCAAAAAGAGGGAGCAGCAGTTTAGCTTTGAATTTTTTATAAAATTCTGTTGGCAGTCCATCTGGACCTGGGGCTTTATTCGTTTTCAAGTGATCAATTGCTGTAGATATTTCCTCCTTAGTTATAGCTGCACCAAGATCTTCACTCATTAGTTCTGAGATATTGGTCATTTGGAGGGTATCTAAGAATAAGTTTTGCTCTTGTTCCTTATGTATTATGTCTGAGCTGTATAATTTTTCAAAAAAGACCTTAAAGGTTTCATTAATTTCTAAAGGGTCAGTAAGAACCTGTCCCTCACTGTTTTTGACTGAAGTAATATTTTTTTCGTTTTGTAGTTGTCGGAGGCGCCAGGCTAATAGTTTGCCGGGCTTTTCCCCTTGATCATAAAATGCCTGCTTACGACGCAAAAGGTGTGAAGCTGCTCTAGAGGCAGAAAGTTTGTTATACTGTGTTCTTAATAGCAGTAGTTTTCGATGGATGTTTGGGCATAGCGTTTGATAATATTCTCTCTCAAATAGTTAAATCTCTGCTGCCAACTCTTTTGTTTTTCGATAAGTTTGTTTTGCCTTATAACTTGTAAAGCTAATTATCTGACCTCTTATATAGGCCTTAAAGGCCTCCCACCTTGAAGAGGGTGAAGTTTCATCCCTATTGGTTTCAAAAAAGATGTTAATTTGATTATCTATAAAAGATATAAATTCTGAGTCTAGGAGCCATTTTTGTTTAAATCTCCACCTAGGAGGATCTCTCCTTAGTCTTGAGTCTTCATATATTAATGAATTTGGCGCATGGTCAGATATTAAGATGCTATCATATTGACAGTCTTTTATTTTATGTCTCAAATTGGCAGAAATTAAAAGTAATCGATACGTGAATATGATTTATGTGTGTATGAATAACAGGAGTATTTTAAACCCTTGGGATTCATATCCCTCCAGATATCTATCAAATTAAGTTCCTTCATAAAGTGTTGAATTGTTTGTCTACTTTTAGAATGAGAGTTGTCAATACCTGAGCTTCTATCCAATCCTGGGTTCATTGTGCAGTTAAAATCCCCTGCTAGAATATAGCTACCAGACAGAGATGAAATTGTAAGAAAGAGATTCTGAAAAAACTTTGGGTCATCAGTGTTTGGAGCATAAATATTTATCAGGTTTCTGTGATCAATGTGCCCTGTAGAATAATATACCTCCCAGTCTTATCCTTAATAACCCTTGTCACATGAAATGGTATGGTTTTAGGAATCAAAATCATAACACCTCTTGCCTGAGAAGAATAGGGTGCTGAATATATACTGCCCTGCCACCTCCTCCCAATTCTTGCCTCTTGACCCGACAACAGGTGAGTTTCCTGAAATAGCATAATATCAGAGTGTATAGATTTCACCCTAGTCATTATCTGTTTAACTTTTTTCAGTTTTTGTAATCCTCTGCAGTTCCAAGAAGATATTTTAATTCTTAACCCACCAGACATGCCGTATAACATTGAATGGGCTTCCCAGTTCTTTCAAATAGTTTACAGACAGAGAAACCAAAAACACCTGGACGTTGAAAACTACATCCATAACAATGAACACCGAACAGTATACCCCTATTAACTAGAACTCTGTTATCTACCCTCCTCCCCCCTTAGTATACTGGTACCTGTCTAACAGCTGGAGGCTGCTCCACACAAAAGTGAGGATCAGCCGACTGTGCCTAAATACTTTTCCCTCCTACCCCACCCCGCTACATGAGAAACTCCTTATTAAATGCGTTCAGAAAATTAAGCTAATAATATTGGCTGTGGGCCTCTGGATCTGCATAGCTTCAGTATAATAAGCGAACGATTTATCCTTCTTTTTTTTTTTGTTTGTTTGTTTCTACTTGGCTTACGGTTAAATTATTACTCATCCCTATCAATACACTGCAGTGTGATGATGTCTTCATTGTCTCACCCAGGTCCACTTTCTGTTTTCAGAGTCCTTACAAAGTTCTCTGCTTCAGCTGGTTGGTTAAAGATGCGAGACTGACCATTGTATGTCACCAGCAGTCGTGCGGGAGGAATCATGCCGTATCGTATCCCCATGGCACGGAGTTGTTGTCTCACGCCGTCAAACTCCTTCTGTTTTTTGTGCACACCGGTTGCGAGGTCCTCGTAAAATCTCACTGGGTGGTTCTTGAAGAGAATCTGTCCCTTTGCCCTGGCGGCTCTTATCACGGTCATTTTATCCTTGTAGTTTAAGAACTTCACGATAAGAGTCCTTGGTGCAGCGGTGGTTGATGTACTTTTCTGACCAACCCGATGCGCTCTCTCCAGTGTCAGAGAGGTGCGTAACGGTGCCAAGTTCAGAGCCTCCGGCAGCCATTTTTCCAGGAAGGCACACGCATCCTCTCCCTCCGCGCCCTCCGGTAGATTAACCAGTCTCAGGTTAGATCGTCGCGATCTGGCCTCCAAGTCCAGTACTTTCTCCTCAAGATCTTTGTTTTTATTTTCCAGGGCTTGGACCCTGGCTTGCAGACTGGTGATGCTATCCTCTGCTGCAGATATCCGGACCTCCGCCTCACCGACCCGCTCGGCACATTCATTGACATCTTTTTTCACATTCTCTACTGCTGACAGGATACCATCTAGTTTGCAGGAGAAATCGGACTTCAAATTTGCAATTGCAGCCAGTATTGCGTCTAAACCAGCTTTGGCTGTCTTTCCCTTCTCATTCGACTCGCCATTTTCCTCCTCCATTGCCTGGTCTGTGCTTGTGTTAGCTTCGCTATTGTCGCTGCTAGCTTCAGAGCTCACCTTAGAAGTGAAGTTGGATAACTTAGATTGAGTTGACTTACTAGTATTTTTACTGGACTTTCTTTGCGAAAAAGGCATCACAGCTGTCTTTGGACGTTGTTCAGTCTCTTATATAACGAGTATTGTCCAGGATTTTACAGAAAGGTAGCGGAGCCGAAGCGAGCACGTCCTCTTAGCGAGCCGCCATTACCGGAACCCTTCTTAAGTGCCCATCTTGAATAATTCATAGTTCATTGTTAAGTGGCTTAACAACCGAACAAAAAACTTTCCTTTTCAGGTACAAGAACTAGAAAATGATTTATAAAGCAGCCAGTGTCTAAAGAACAATTTTGAAAGACCTTCATAAAGCAGAGAGAAAATTATAGTAGGTGAAAGGCTGGCTTCTCCTGTGCAAAATATAAATAAATAATGGCTGGCTCAAGACTTTTGCACAATATCAAAGTGGAAAGAAATTTACAGCATAAATCAAAATGTTAAGTTGTAATCTGACAGAAAAAAATGCAGGACTGAACAAGTTAGATTCTAGCCAACAATAAATGGAAAAAGTAGGTTCTCCCATTTGTGACAACCTGAGGTCTGGGCTGCTTCCTCATTTGGGAGGTTGTGAGGGCAACAGGTTGCAGCTGTGCTCGCTGATTGGCCACTGCCAGCATCAGTTTTGAGGGGCTCTCCTTGGGGTTTTGGTTCTTTTGATTACTTTGTGTCACATTTTTTATTTGACTTAACCTTTATTTAATCAGGAAAAACACATTGAGATTAAAATCTCTTTTTCAAGACTGTCCTGGACATGACAAATGTAAATAGAAAAACTTCTGCGATATTTTTTTTTCTTTCTTTCTCTCTCAAAAGCAATCGCTCAATATGAAAGACTTGACAGAAGGAGAAAAAATAAAAATAAAATAAGAGGCTGTTCAGGGGGATTCCCCTACATTATAGCAAAATAAATCACAGAAACTACACACCTTCATCTGATCAGAAACCCACTTTTCTGCAAGACCACTTCAGTGTAATATCCTTGGCTCCAAACAGGTGAGCTCCGAGAATGTCGCTAGGTTATGACACAGTGATTGTAACATACCTACTTTAACTTAAAGGATATTAACATCCATCCATCCATCCATCCATTCGCTTCCGCACATCCTGTTAAGGGTCGCGGGGGGGCTGGAGCCTATCCCAGCTGTCATAGGGCGAGAGGCAGGGTACACCCTGAACAGGTCGCCAGCCTGTTGCAGGGCCAACACAGAGGGACAGACGACCTTTCACACTCACATTCATGCTCTCATTCACACCTATGGGCAATTTAGATTAGCCAATTAACCTAACCCCAGTAAGTGCATGTCTTTGGAATGTGGGAGGAAACCGGAGTACCCAGAGGAAACCCACGCAAGCACGGGGAGAACATGCAAACTCCACACAGAGAGAGGGAGAGGCCTGGGCCAAGGTGGAATCGAACCCAGGCCTTCCAGATGGTATTCTAACTGTGAGGCAGCAGTGCTAACCACTACGCCACCGTGCTGCTGGATATTAACATCCATCCATCCATTATTTTTCTCTTTATTCCGCTAGTCATGGTTTGTCTTGGACAGCGAGTTCCCGAAACTTGTCATATTCCTCATACTCGTTGATGATGGAAGAGGTCAGTTGTCGAGCTATCTGCTTTCTTGCAGTCTGCAAACTCCAAACCACCTCTTCGCCTAGGAAGGCGGTAGAGTGTGAGGCTGGTGATGTCTGCGTTTCTTCCCCTGGTGCAGTGTGTTCACTCATTTCCAGCTTTAGGTGTGTTGTTTAGGTAGCTATGCTAGCGCACAGTACGGGCACTCTCAATGTGCACGCGCAGCAGCCTGTACTAAAGCATAAAGTAGTGAATGCCTGGAGCCGAGGCGTTTGACTGTTGTTTAGCATACTCAATAATGTCAGCTTGCACATCGTTAACACGGCAATTACGATATTATCGTAGACAATATATATTGCACACCCCTAGTCACATACACTCCTGATCAAAATCTTAAGACCAGTTAAAAAGGGATGCCTGCTGCAACATCTCCACATAGCCAGCTGCTGTTTGGTGCCCCTGCACAACCTTAAACTCCATAAACGCCAGTAACGTTGGAAGCCAACAGGACCATCAAGGTTAAATTTTTTCTCATCAGAGAAGACAACTTTCTTCCACCTTTCAATGTCCCATGTTTGGTACACCCTTGCAAAATCCAAACGGGCAATTTTGTGGTGTTGAAGAAGATGTGGCCTTTGAAGCTGTTTTTTGTTTCTGAAGCCCTTCCCTTATAGATCCCGTCTGCGTACAAGGCGTATGACGGGGGGAGGGGGGGGTAACACCCAGCATACACTTTTCAAATAGTTAAGTGCTGCCGTCTGACCGCTGATGGCCGAGGCATCCACACCACTGCACCATTGTGTGGTCTGCAGTGAAATGGCCTCTGGTCTGGAGGATCAGTTCAAAGGCCTCATTAAATTCTCTAAAATAGGCCATCATCAATTTACAAAATGACTCAGAAAACTATGATGGATTTGGCCTGTCTTCGTCTATGTTGGCCCGTATATTTGTGCGTAATCTGGCGATTGGTGGCCGGCATTGTTGCCAACTTTTGTGCAACAAAACTCGCTGTTGGCTGTCTCAAAAATCGCTAGAAGCAGCTAAAAGACGAATTGAGGTCCAGGGGTGTGTGTGCTGTCCCCCTCGATGCCAAAGAGAGGTCGATGCCACAGCGTATGAAGGGACGCAGTACGAGTGCTCTATTTGCACAAAACATGGTGAAAGTAGACAGTTTTCAGGTTTCTGGTGTTGTGTCAAAACGGGTTTTCCTTTTTTTTTTTTTTTTTTTTTTTTCCCTTTAAAATTTTTTCTTTGCTTACATCGGTAAATATATTGGTGCACAGGATTTGTCAAGGGCTTATATATAAAATGAAGAAATTACTTGTTCTTACCCTCATTAATAAAGAATTATTGTAGCGTCTGTTAAGACGTTGAAGAAGATGGTGAGAGATTGCCAGCAAAAGTTGCCCTTTTATTAACAATTAAATGGCTGCTGTGTGACGCAACCAAAACAGTAACAAGACTGACTGGGATAATGACGAGAGGGAACCCGGCATGCTTGATGCCGAAATCACCCAACTGTTCAACTCAGACACTGAAGATGAGGAATTTGATGGATTTGTGGAAGATGAATGATTTAAAATGTGCATATTTTTCTGTATTTGTTACAACTGAACAGTATTCTGAGTTACTGTGAATGAGTTGAATAAAGTTGGACTTACCTGACGCCTTTGTGTCACTCTACATATGTTTTATCATGCACCTTATAACCCGGTGCGCCTTATGTATGAAAATATACCCGTTCATTGATAGTGCGCCTTATAATGCGGTGCGCCTTATGGTCAAAATACGGTAATTTGTCAACAGCTATATATATATCCACTGACATATACATTGACAGTCTGTTCTCATTGTTATCAGCTATTTGGGGTTAGCTTTGATGAGCGTCTTACCAAAGATAGAAGAACAAAATAGTGCAATTATGGTGTGTGTGTGTACAAGCTATCGATCAAATATCCCATCAGGTTAGCAGATGGAATCTGAAAGCACACCACTTAGCTTATTAGCTTCTTGGATTGTTGCTAGTAATTTAGGCCAGCCATCATTATGCTCAGCATTAACCTTTCTAAAATTTTGCAGCCTTAGCTGATGCTTCATGTGGTGTGTGCTGACAAGTTGATGTCAGGCCAAGACATATCCTAGTTCAGTACAGGTTATATATATTAGTTTCCTCATCAACTCTTCTTTTTCTTTTTTGTGTGTGTGTGTCTTGCAGTCCCCACAGTGACTCCTTCTCCTTTGGGCCCTGTGGCCCTTGCAGCTGTCATTGCCGGGCCTGTATGTGTGCTCTGCTTGCTGCTGGTTTTGGCATTCTATGTTTGCCACAGCCACAGAGGCCTGGGGCGGGGGGTGCTGGGGCCCACCATCACCACCACCATCGGGTGCCTAATGAGGAAGACCCCTCCATGGACCATCCTTTTATTACTGTGGGAACAACGCTGAAAGACCTCATCTATGACATGACTACTTCAGGCTCTGGATCAGGTAAAATGCTGCATCCTATTGTCCAATTTGCAGGAATTTTTCTTAAAATGGTAAATTTTATTGTTTTCATAGTTGTTTTGTTTTTTTTTTCTTTTTTTGAGGGGGGGGGGGGGTTGTTTCCAAATCCTTGATGTTAGTGTTTCATTTTACAGCTGTTCGGCTTTAAAAATGTTTATGTGAATAATTTTACTGTAGTCATAACTTTTATTTTGTTTAAACCTGTTTAAAACAAGGTGGGACATAAAGAATATTATTAAAAAATGCATATAGATAGTGATTTTTAGCTTGGCTGTTCCACAGAAAAAAGTCAAGCTGTTGTCATAGTCACAGGTCAAGTTTTCTAAAAAGATAAACAGTCTCACCAAGGATGTTCAAATTCATACCATAGATGCATCTACTAAAGAATCTCAGACAAGTTGGAATCTCTGTAACATTGACCTGAAGGTAAAGGTCAAAGGCAGGGTTATAATAGTTTGGATTTTACATTATAGTTTAGTTTTAGTTAGTTTTTACTTTTTTTTCTCTAATTCAGTTAGTTTTAATTAGTTTTCAGAGTGGTTTTGCTCGTTTTATTAGTTTTTATTTTGGTTTATGCTTAGTTTTAGTTAGTTTCAGTATTAGTTTTAGTATTTCATACTTAATCAGGTGACGCTTTAAAGATACCCTTTAAAGAAATAAATTCAGGCAACCAACTGTTCACAGACAGCAGAACTACATGCTAAATGTGTGTAATATTAAGGACACACATGAACATCAACAGGGAGAAACTGCTAACATATGAACTCCAAAACTCGATAAATTCTACAATAAACTCCCAATAAAGTTCAGCCTCAGTGCAGCAGATTAACAACAGCTACATGTGGTGTTTGACAAAACAAACTCCTTGAAGGAGTCAAAGCTCAAATCCAGCTGCATCCTGATGTTCTCTCCACCTGATGCTGCTTCTGTTTTGGAGCTACTTGGTTAGATGCTCGCTGATTAGACTTGCAGTGTCTTTGCGGCCTATGTAGCCTACGGAAGTGTCCGACCTCATGTCCGCATTTATGCATGTATAGCTGGATTGCGTGTGTTAATTACCTTGTGGTTGTGTGCTGGGGGTTTTTTGGTCCTCGCTCTTTGTGCTCAGTTTTTAGGGTGCAAACATATTTGTCCCTGTTTTTTCACTTCTTCATTCCTTCACGTCCATTCCCATAGTTTCAGCAGCTCCCTCCAGGAATTTGCTGACATTTGTGAGTCCTTATATTGATGCTTTGATTATTAGTCCTGATTGTTATTATCTGACTGATAAAGTAGCCGGAAACGCACAAGGACTAAACACAACGTTGTGGGCTGCGTTGACCCGACGAGTAGTCACGTTTCTCTGGAGGTGCAGGCCGGGTTGCCTTGTAGGATGATAGCGGTTTCCGTAGCTGCCTTGTGTGCGCTTCTCAGGTCTACTTTGATGTTAGTGTTTTTTTTCCTGACTAAGAAGTGTTCCGTACATTTTTCATCATCCACAACATCATCCACAACAAGACACTCGCTGCTATCTGTGCTATCATAGTAAAAAAAAAACAAAAAAACACTCCACATGGGACTCTCTGAGGAGCAGCGCGGTGTGCGCACGGACGCACATGCGCACCCATTTGCCCGACGGCGTTCCGAGCTTAAACTCGGAGAGAGGAAAAAAATTATTTCATATCAATCACAAGACTTTTGAAAAAATAACAATATGTATAATTTCAGTTAGTTTTAGTTAGTTTTGTAAACTCACAATTCAGTTTTAGTTAGTTGTCGTTTCTTCCTTTTAATTTTAGTTTTTATTTATTTCAGTTAACGACAATGTTTTTTCAATTTCAGTTTTCGTTATTTCATTCGTTTTTGTTAACTATAATAACCCTGGTCAAAGGTCAAGTTTTCTAAAACACTTGTGAATGCAATAACTTGATAATGATGCACCATAGGATTTTTAAATTCATCACACAAAGTTGGAGAAATGCTTCATGCTCTATTCAGTTTTTCAGGAGTTTATTTGTTAAATAAATGGTGCCTTTGAAGCCATGGTGTTATAAGCATTGTTTCTTTATTTCAAATGTATTTTTTTAATTGTTTTACTTTTTCCTACTTATGGAGAGGCTGATGCATTTGTCATTTGTCTTAATTTTTTAAAAAACATTTTACATTACTAAGTGTGGATTTCTGTCATCATTTGCATGTAATTTCTGAACATGCAGATTTTTATAGCTATGCTAGCACTGATTTGCATTTTTACAGTGCACACACAACATTCATTATCCATCCATCCAGCAATCTTTGTTTAAATTAGTTATCCATTTGTGCCTGTTTAATGACAGTTTATCACACCATTTGTTCATGTGTTATTTTCTAACATTTAATCACATTTAAATGTACTGCAGATATGAAGCCACAGTTACCACACTGACTACATTTTATCTATATTTTGTGCTACTGAAACAAAAGTTATTAAAAGCCAAAAATACACTTTTCAGAATCAGAAGCCTTTATTTTCATCAAATGCAGGTTCTTTGACGAAATTGTGACAGCTGCCCAGTGGTTAGTGTGTTACAAGAAGTGTTACACACACACACACACACACACACACACACACGTATGTATGTACACGTATGTACGTACTTACAAGCGTTTGTGTGTGTGTATGTGAGAGAGAGAATGGGTGAATGTGTAAGAACAAAATAAAAATACAACAGAAAAGCAAGGGAGGGTGCCTGTGAGATATATCTATTAATAAATAATGAGAATTGCATTGCACATGGGTTGTATTACACATAGATTTGAGGTATTGCAGAAGAAGAATACTGCACTAATTACTGAGGGGAAGGCATTTGCACAGTTCAGTTTTGAACTGGTTTAAAAAAAAAGGGTGAGTAGTGTCTATGGAAATTTTTCTGGCCCGGCAAAGTCCATGGGAACTAGCGATGTTATTCAGGGTTGGCAGAAGGCTTTCAGTTACTTATTCTGCCATCCTGGTTACTGTGTGCAGAGCTTTCCTGTCTGCTGCTCAGCAGGCAGCAAAACACACCATAATGCCCTGTGTCAATACTAACTTTGCTGAGCCTTTTTGACGAGCAAAGAAGTGTTGGCTGTCCAGGTCAGGTCATCTGATATTTGTGTCCCCAGAAACTTAAAGGAAGCCACCCTCTCAACACTTTCTCCATTGACAAATCTGACACATCTTCACAACCTGTGGGTGATTGGTCAGAAAGTCCTTGACCCAGGAGCAGATTTGGGGGCAGAAGTTTAGGGTGCCCAGCTTCTCAATCAGGATGTCGGGGAAGATGGTTGATCTACTGATTGAACGCCAAGCTATAATCAATGATCAGAACCCTTGGGAGTTCTAGGTGGGTTAGGGCGGTGTGGAGTGTGGTGCTGATGGCATCTTCTGTGGACTAGTTTGGTCTGTAGGTAAACTGGTGTTTGTCATGGGCTTTGATATGCTGAAGTCTTTTGAAGCACTTCGTGACCACAGACGTCAGTGCCACTGTTCTATAATCTTTGAAGCTTGAGATGACGGTTTTTTTTTGGATGATGGTGGCTGCCTTTAGACAGGACAGTAAGAGGGAGGTGTTGAAGATCCCAGTCAGAACCCCTGTCAGCTCGTCTGCACATGCGTGAAGCACTATGCCTAGAACATCGGCTGGTCCAGCAGCTTTCCGCTGATTTATTTCCTTAAGTGCACACCTCACCTGGTGTTCCTGCAGGGTGAGAGTGGGATGACTGATAGATTGGTGGGTCACCTCTGAAGTGGTAGGTCTGGGTGACTCAAAGTGGGCGAAGAAGAAATTGAGTTCTTCTGCTAGTGAGGTGTCAGCATTGACTGCAGCTAGCATATTGCCTGTGTAGTTTGTCACGTTCCGGGTCCTGTGCCACACCCGCCGTGAGTCATTGGCTTCCAGGAGGGATTCCATTTTCTTCCTGTAATCTTCTTTGGCTGCTTTGATGCCCCTCTTGAGGCTCTTGCTGCACTGTACATTTCTGTGTTACCTGACTTGAACGGTGACTTGTTTTTCTTGTGAAGTTCCCAATAAGTTTGATGTGTCACATGACTCTTCCCATTGAAAAAACTAAAGTTGGATCCACAGTGGCCGACTTCAAGATGGCCGCCATGGTCCCATCCCTCTTGAAAAGTTCCCCCCTCCCATATACTAATGTGCCACAAACAGGAAGTTAATATCACCAACCATTACCATTTTATTAAGGTGTATCCATATAAATGGCCCACCCTGTATAAATCAGCTGGTTGGTTTGATTGATGGTCGACATAGAGATTGTCTGTATTCATGCATTCACATGTTCTTGCAGACTTTCAGAGGATACTTCACTTAGTCTTGGTAATTGTCCCCGGAAGGTCCAGGTTTCCAGTTTACTTGTGATCTAATCTTTCAGGTCAGCTGTACCATGCTACTTTCCCACCGCCAAGGAACCAGTTAGCGTGCCAGTGCTGGTGCTGTTCCCAATGAACCGGCGAAACACTTAAGAACGGGTCGCGTTTCCACCGCGTTTTTGTGAACTGTTCCTTTAGGTATGAGTGTGGGCAGGTCCTCATCTGGACACGGAAGCCGAAGCGCACAAACTGGGAGAACACACTCCCCTTTCTTGTGCTGCAGATACGTTTACAGTCCAAACCAAACAACTGCAGCATCTCTGTGCAGCACAGAGGTAAACACACAGACAGCGATTAGAGCAAGACAAGTACGCACTTGTATCCTTTTATCTGTGTATATGAACTGATACAAAGCAGCATTTCAGGCTTAGAGCCCAACCTAATTCACAGCCGTGACAATCGCTTCACTTTTCTCATGTAATACACACATAATATGGTAGAAAACTTGATGTTGAGATGGCAGAGTCCCATCCTTCTGCTGCTTTCGTCACGCGTTCTTGGTTCGAGACCAGCTAGTTTGCGGGGCCAGAGTTGAACCGAGCACAGAGTGCTTCCACGGTGGAAAACCCACCTAATGGTTCAAATAAAGGCACCGGCTCCGGAACCCTGTTGATGGAAAGAGGCTTCAGTGTTCTTGGGGCTTGGTACCCAATCTTGGAGTGTGAGGATGATTCACCCCACTGACTGAAGTCCTTGCTGTAGCATGTTGTTGTACCTCATCAATCTCTAGCATTCCAACAGTTCCTTTTTCTCATTGTGTGTACACTTGTGCCGTAACCTCATTCCAGTAGCTCACTTATTCACCAGTATGTCTTGGTTCTCACACCATTAGGCAACCTTGTTAATCCAGCACGTCCAAGTCTGTATGCTTCAATCATATATCTCTCACCTATTCAACTTGGGGGGGCTAGCCTGGGGGCCTTTGCTGCCACTTTCCACCGCCGAGGTTCAGGTGCCGGTGTTAGTTGCCTGTGCTGATCCCAAGGAACCGGTGAACGCTTAAGAATGGGCCTGCGTTTCCACCTCACTTTGCGAACCGATCATTGACGTATGTGTGGGCGAGTCCTTGTCCAGAAACGGAAACCGAATGTCGTGTTCCTCTCGCCCAGAAACGGAAGCCGAAGGTCGCTGTGCTTAGCCCGGAAACACTTTTTCCCACCGAGCGCAAACATGGCGGATCACGGTCTCCTTTTGCAAACTGTTTTTCTCCTGATGAGAACTTTTTTTCGCTCTCCAAACATGAGTACTGCAACATCTGTCTGCAGCGCAGAGAGAGAATGGCAGACAGCGATTAGGGCAAGACAACAGGTATGCGATTTACTTCCTTTTTAAAGTTATGAAGTGGTTGCCCTAACGAATTCAAGTTAAATGTAGCTTACCTCTCCAGATCCTTGATGGGCACTCTAGAGAGGACGAGGCTGTTGATTCCACTGGTCTGCTAGTGCTGCAGGACGATGTTGAATCGCTGCTAAAGTCCATTGAAATATCTAGAGCAAATGTGAAAAATCAATGTTATGTAAATCATGCGGTTTCATATCACCTTTAATACATGGTCCCATGGCCAGATAGCAATTGCACAAACTTATTTTACATGTACTTTAAAGCAGTATAGTCGTAGTCTACAAGCTAACAGTGTTTTGATTTTAGCAATATATGCGGCTGTGCTAATGTGAAATGTTCTAAAACAATAGCGGCTAAGGCTATTAGCGCAGCAACTGCTACAACTTAAACATGTAACCTACATAAAGAAAAAGGCACCCCTTTAATTTAGCTAGGTGCAATTAAAAAAGTATCGTGAGAGGTTTATAGACTTACTTAATCTGAGGTATCCGAGGTGTCCTTTGCCACATCACTCCTTAGATCGAGCACAGTGGTTGTAGAGTTTAAAGCCCCAGTCAGCTGATTTGCCGGTCTGTGTCCTAACACAGAATCCAGCACGTCAAAATGCACAGCATTTCTACCTCTGCTGCGTCCAGCACTGTGTTTAGAGAGTTCTTTTTTGTGGTCCCTGTAGTCCTTCTCAAGCTTTTTCAATTTGTTTACCATTTGCTCCGGTGTTCGGCTGAAACCAGCTGAGAGAAGCTCCGCTTGAATCTTGATGTAAACCTTGGCTTTTCTCTGGGAGCTTTTCAATTTGTCCTGTATCTCCCGTGAGGACCAAATCATAAGCAACGCATTTGTTTTGGCTTTTGACCACCGCTGATCATCTTGCACAAAGTTGTGTGGGTAAAATTGCGGACATATTTTTGACTTTTCCATTGATGCAGACTTTTTGTTTTAAGTTTGTTTAACTATAAGATCTGTATAGAAATATAACTACTCAGCAGGACCTAAGCTGACGTTGTTGACGAGCGGTTACACTGTCCGATCTGCTGTGCACATGCGCTGAGTCATTTTGCGCCTCGTCATCATCACGACCAGAGGAAAATCGCATAGTTCCTCTTGGATCTAAGGTTTTACTAACAGCTGGACCCTCTCCAGCACCCTGGCATAGACCTTACCTGGGAGGCTGAGGAGTGTGAGTCCCCGATAGTTGGAGCACACCCTTCAGTCTCCATTCTTTAAAGATGGAGACCGCACACATCTACCAGTCCAGTGGGAACCTCCCCAGATCACCACACAATGTTGCAGAGGCGTGTCACCAAAGACAGCCTACAGCATCTGTTTGTAGGGCTGTCTGTTTCGGGGATTTCCCACCACGACAGGCACCAACCACCTTGCAGCCACAGCTCTGAGCAGCAGCCTCAAACAATGGAGGTGCGGAACATAGTCCAGTCGGACTCAATATTCCTCAGCCTCCCTCGGAATGCTGTTGAAGTTCAGCTGGAGGTGGGAGTTGAAGATTCCATGGAATGGGGCCTCTTCCAGGTGTTCCTAGCGCATACTTTGATCTTGTTCTCAAAAAATAGAAGAGGAATAACCTCCCTCTTTCCATGCCACATTAAGAGCTTGCAGCTCCACACATCTTAAAAATGTCCTAAATGATTGGTAGGCCCACATTCACGCACTGTATTCACAATCTATGGACTGGCAAAAGCTGTTCTTTATGCTAGCCATAAATTAGCACCTCTCTAGTTAGACTGGCAGCTTCAACAAGCTATCAAGGAAGGACTTGGATTCATTCTTTCTAGTGTTTTACATCATATTGGATGGTGTGCAGTTCTGTAGACCTGTGGGTCTGTGGGCTGTTGTAATTACTATGCTGACTCAGTGTGTAAAGAGCCTATTAAAATCAGACTTGGATTTTAATTCCACTTTTCCTGTTTCTCATAAGCAGTTTTCCAAAACAGTGAGAGACAACAAAATTTTCCATTTCAGATGTTTTCCGATTGTCGATTCACAACTTTCAGACACAACATTGCTGCCATGAAAATGCCATTCCAATCAAATGACATCATTCTGTCCCAGGTCACTTTTTACATTTAATAGTCATCATTACTTTATATTGTCCTGCCTCTGTCCACATAGTCCCTTTGCTTGTGGTTGCAGACCTCTCATTAAAGTATCTGTACTTGAAGTATGGTGGAAAAGTGTTAATTTTAAAAACAAACAAACAAAAAACTGAAGTATGGCTCAGAATATAAATGTTTATCTAATATAATGTTTATCTCTAACACACTAATAAATGCTTTAATTTGTTCAATAGCCATTGTCTTGAGAAAATGTGGATGATGAAAGCATCTATATATAATTTAAAAATCAGCTGTTGTTTAGTTAATATTTAGGGCCATTTTTTTCTGGTCAGATATGTAGTAAAGGAGTTTATTAGGTAGGACTCAAAGATTATTTGTTACTAATTCAGTATCTGACCAATGTGACACATGCTCATATCTCTCCTTCTGGTCCCGAGTTGCAAGTAATGACCTGAGAACTATTTTGTGAATGTTATCATTTCACACTGAAGTCAGCCTTTAATTTTTGGAAAAAATTGGGTCTTAATTCTTTTATATTTACAGTTCTATTTTTCTATGTAAATAATTGTTTTTTTTTTATTTGTTTTTTTTTTATGTATTTATCGAATTGGTGTGGTGGTCTTGTTTTGTTTTATTGTGCAGGGGTACCCTCTTCTTCTTCTTTTTAAACCAAGATAAATTTCTCCCAAGGGAGACAAATAAAGAATCTTGACTTGACTTGAGTTTTATTGTCTTTGACATTGATGTAAAAGTTGTTCTAAGTGAGATGTGAAGTCAACTACACAGAAACAAGCTCTCTTTCAGTGGCTCTCCAGAGAATAACAGACTCCATTTGACAATTGCTGTCATGGTCATGGAGTTGGAGTATGTCAGACTACAGGTCACAAAGCCAGGCTGTTTAGAGATTTGTAGTTAATAATCTTAATTATTTCCAAGTTTTTAATCAGTTAAAGTATTACTCAGGCTGAGACAGTTCTACTGCTCATGTAATTGCTAAAATTATAGTTTAAGGCTTGTAATAGCACTGAAGTGGAAAGCTATTAACTTATAAGGTGGGATATTTGAGCGTTTTTTTTTTTTTTTCTTTGTTTTGTTTTTTTGTTTTTGGGCTTGAGCTAGATGTGCTATCTGATATAACTTCAGCTTCCCTAATTTACTTTACCATCAAAAATGCATCCATCCATCCATCCATCCATTCATTCATTATTCCTATTGTGCTTATTGCTTTACCTATTGACTGATTTTGTGTCCATTTGCTCTTCAGGGTCTCCCACTACTGGTCCAAAGAACAATTGCCAGAACCATCATCCTCCAAGAGAGCATTGGCAAGGGGCGGTTTTGGTGAGGTGTGGCGAGGGTAAATGGCCGTGGTGAGGAAGTAGCTGTGAAGATTTCTCTTCCCGAGAGGAGCGCTCATGGTTCGTGAGGCTGAGATCTACCAGACTGTGATGCTAAGGCATGAGAATATCCTGGGCTTCATTGCTGCTGATAATAAAGGTGAGAATCCATCAGAGAGAGATCCAAGAAGATGGATAAGGCTTGATGGAAACCTGTGGGTAAACATGCTTATTTATTTTGGATATTGTTACAGTTACTATTCTCAGAAGATTAGACATGTGAAATGAACTATGGTTGGTGTGAAAGGCTGCATTAAGAATAGGTGAATCCAAAAAAATATTCTTAACAAACAAAACATTTGCATGTATTTTAAATGGCAGTTATGTGAACGCCTTTAAGCTGGCAACATGCTAATAGACAGCTTTCATGACTATGCTGGAACATCACCTTCTTTGGATGAGTTTCCACATCTCCCTGTCACTCCAAGCAAATAACTGGTTCCAAGGAAGGTGATGTATGCTTGTGAAAATTCCGAAACAAGCCAACACTGATGACATAGTTGCCTCGCTGTCTTCACTGATAAATACAAGATTTGACTACCTTGGGAAAATGGCTGGTGCAAACGCAATAAAAATTAAAGACTTAAAGAAGACCATTGATTTTACTTGTGCTGAAATCAAGGACGTGAAAGAAAAAGTCAACTAAAAAACAAGCTTTTCCTGACGAAAGGTGGGTGGATGACTGTGGACTAAGGATCTCCAAGCTGGAAAGTTTATTCTTGGAGGTGGAATTTAAGATTCAATGGAGTTGAAGAGTCTGAGAAGGAAGCTATATGGCAGAAACTACTGAGATTTGTGAGGATGTCAGATCAGAAGACCAAGCTTTGCAGAGCCTTTCTCTAAAGAAGACAGAGAATGCAGGAATAAACTGTGCCTCTGCTCAAGAAGGCCAGAAAAGAGGGTAAAACAGCACATTCTGTTGGAGTTCGTGTTTTTATTAATGGATCTGAGGTTAATCTCCTTTCCTGAGAACAACTGTAGCTTAGCACTGTCTCATGTTACTTTTTTGTTGTTCTCATCTTTAAGCACTTTCTAACCAAGAACCTGTTTAATGCCTGTCTGTACAGGCAATGAACAAAATAAGCCATGTTCTGTTGACTTGTTTAGTTTATTTCTGCTGGTATCTCATGTGAATAATGAAACTCTCACTTTATAAGTGATCTTGAAGTGATCTTTATTGAGCAGTTACGATAAATGGACTAGTTCTTATATAGTGCTTTTCTACTCCAGCTGAGTACTCAAAGCACTTTATACAACACGTTTGCATTACCTTCATACTGGAAGCTAAAAACCTGCTTGAGCATAAATTTAGCTTAAAAAGAGATCAATAAATTAGCTAGCCAGTTTTCGGAGAAGTCCTATAGCGCTAATTGGGAGCTCTTTATATTTGAAGTTGATAAATCCTTGAGAAGGTATGGAAGTTAGATTGGCAAATCCAAAAAAACTGAGGAAGAAGAGAGAATTGCTAAAATTGCTTTGTTTTATCAAAGGTTTCCCATGGACCATTTCACTGGAGGGTAAAATGGTAAATGGACTAGTTCTAGCGCTTTTCTACTCAGTCAGAGCACTCAAAGCGCTTATGCAACACGTTTTTACATTTACCCATGCACTCCCATTCATACAAGCACTTCCATGTTTTTACTAAGCTAAATGCTTTTAATTAACATTCACACACATTCATACTCCGACAGAACGGTCGGAGAGCAACTTGGGGTTAAGTATCTTGCCCAAGGATACATTGGTAGCCTGGAGTAGCCAGGAATCGAACCGCTGACCTTCAGATCAGTAGGTGACCTGCTCTACCTACTGAGCTACGGCCACCCCTAAAACTAGACTGAACTTAGTAGACCTTCAGCGAAAACTTGATGATGGCTTAACTTCAGAATTTTACAAGTGCTTCTCGAAGCAGTTAGCTCCATTTCTGCAACAGGTCCTTATAGAAAGTATCAAAAAACAGTACGCTACCTTCAAGCCTTCACCTTCACTCAGTGTATCATCACACAGATTCCTACGTCTGACAGGGATGTGTTTTTTTTATTTAGAACTGGAGGCCTATCTGTCTCCTCAATAATGAATTTAAGATCTTTGTTGTGTTAGGCACATTTTTTTCATCATCCACAACAAGACACTCGCTTCTATCTGTGCTACGTACTCAAAGAAACTCCATATGGGATGCTGCCACTTTCTCGGCAGACCGCTGCCATTACTTTTTGGACCAGCATGGAGCATGCACGCACACAGTTGCGGCACTCCCAGCTTAAACTACTGGAGTGGAAAGATTATTTCATATCAATCCACACCGCTTTTAAATAAAATGACGAAAACAAACATTTTATCTATAATTTCAGCTTGTTTTAGTTTTATAAGCCCACAATATAGTTTATCATTTTTTCTTTTAATTATTATTTTTATTAATTTAAGTTAACAAAAAATGTTTTTTCAATTTCAGAAAAAGAATGTTAAAGATGTTCTTTGAGTCAAAAAGACAAATATTGGTGAGATTTAAATTAAATACAAATATGCTGGAGATCTCCTTGATGCCCATGAAGCATCTGGGGGAATGTGAAGGTTATGGTTTGGGTTTTGGTGATGGGAGAGTTTTGCAGAAATCTTGAACTTCACACCATGGACACTAGGGTTCAGCGATGTACTCCATGGTATAATCATCCTGTTGTCCTCCTATGGGTTCCCAGATGATTGATAGCATCACTGTGGCCAGGGTAGTAGAGGAGGTTAACATGTACCCATTAGTGCTATCCATCCTTTTCATTTCTCAATTCCAGTACAGAGACACACACTGACCTTGACTAATGAACTATTAAGTTTTACTTAGTGAACATAAATGCATGGACATCAGTTAAACATCTAAAATGGCTTTAAGTTATAGCATTTGCTTGCTCTGTATTTTTTTATTTCAGGCTTATAGTTTTATTAACTTGTCTGGTTATCTGTTTAAATGTCTTGCTTCTCTGTTTCCCACTTGTGGAAGTGAAGTTTTTCAAAGACAAATGCCTGGTGGGGAAAACAAGTGAAGGAGATTAGACAATCAATTATCTTTTCAATTCAAAATTAAATCCAGCAGTCAGAAATATCCTCCTGATTTCTGACGTTTTATGATCAAGTATCATTGTAGCCACCCCCCACACACATTCATTTCAATGCATGCAAAAGTCCAGCTTTGAAGTTGTATGTAAACCTAGACAGTTCTTGTTCCAAGTGTTAGTTACATGTGGGGGTACAACATGAAACAGCAATGAGGGATTTTATATTTATTGTGAATCTCATAATAATGGTAATATTAATTTAATGCATCAGTGGGGAGATGAGGTAGAATTCGCCTGGATTTGTGAGCTGTTGTTGGTCACTTTGATCATTGTTGATACTCAACATTATCATCCATCATCCTGGGCCAATGCATAGCTTAACTGTGCAATTAGACTGAAAACTGACAGCTTGTATTCTCTGTACTGGAGTGTCCGGCATAGTCAATGGATCTCAGCCCTATTAAACTGTTGTGGGAACATCTTAACCATATAGTACGTTTGGGGTGTCTATCAAACCAGTCCAGTAAACAAGGCCCTGGTTACCTCAGTGAATTGGCATATAGAATGCTGAAGGTTTGTGAGGCTGTGATTGCTGCACATGGATAACTGTTGGAGAAACAAAGTTTAAAAGATAAAATAAGTCAAAATCCTCATTTCTAATCTTGTCAGTTCCTTAAATATATTTCCTTTTTACTTTGCAGCTCATTGATGATTTAAAGTGAGAGTTTTCATGAAAAATACAAACTTTGCTAGGTACAACAAAAATTTTAGCCAGTAGTGTTTGTCAGTCACTAAGATGTTCTGCATACAATTATATATAATCACTAATTGGTTAAAAATTAAACTTTAACAACTACGTTATTACTGTCTTAGAAAATAAAAGGTTAAGTTTTAACCTTCATTTCTTTGCTTTTCCTCCTGTCTGTGTGCAGATAACGGAACATGGACTCAGCTGTGGCTGGTGTCAGACTATCATGAACACGGCTCCCTGTTTGACTATCTGAACCGCTACACTGTCACAGTGGAAGGCATGATCAAATTGTCACTGTCCACAGCCAGTGGCCTCGCACATCTCCACATGGAGATTGTTGGCACGCAAGGTGAGAAGCACACACCTATATTTATTCCAAGCACATGCACTGTATGGCCCTGTGTAAATAGATAAAAATGAATAAATGGGGGTTTTCTTTTTCAGATTGTGTACATTATATTATATTATATTATATTATATTATATATAGACAGTATATTGTCTATACTGTCTATACTGTACATAATGTATACAGTTTTTTATTTATTTATTCTGTATTTGTATTTTCTTATTTATTTTTATCTTTTCATACTTTCTTATTGTGGTTTCTTATTGTGTTTATAGTATCTGTTGTGGCTCTGTACAATAGCTTGCTGCTACTACCCCATTGTGGGACAAATAAAGGGATTTCTATTCTATTCTATTCTAAAATACAGATACAACCTAAGCAAATGTCTGAATCAGCTTCTTCAAGAAGCTTTTTATTCCCGGCTCGTGCTCATATTATATGCCATTTAGATGTAAATATGTATGTCTCGATGGGCTTTCACGACGGTTACACAGTGGCTAAGAGCAATGTTTATCGATATTCGTGATATTCGCTTTGTGGCGAGGGTGGGGATATTTTTTGCGAGGAGGTTGTAGGTTGTATATCAGGACAATTGGGAGGATTGTGGGTTTTTTTATGTGTATATGTAGTGTTTACATTTATTGTAACTGTTGATCAATGTGCAATTTATTTATTTTGGGGTGTGTGTGTGTGTGGAGGAATCACTGAAACCAGACTGGGTTTTTTGTGAATGAAGGCCCAGCATTTTCCTTCTTTTACAAATTAGGGCAACCTCTGATTTATATGTCTATACTTATAATTAATTCACACTATCAGTAACTTTGTGTATAGCAGAGGATTCCTCAGGGCAGTATCTTTGATTAGAGCCCTCATTGATGACTGTATGTTGAAGCATTGAGGAGTTACAGCCATTTGAAGTTTGCATATCAAAGGCTGGCTCACATCTGACCCTTGGATTCTCCAAATGGCACATGTGAGACCACGCCTGGACATCAGCACACAAAAACTTTATAAAACAGTAGGTTTTTGTGCTATCTTGATAAAATTTGAAATACAAGTTAAAAAGACTTCATTCTATAGCTTCATTGTATTTTCCAATCCATGCCTTCTACACTCAGTGTGTAGTTACATAAAAACAAACAGGAAAAATCTAGGCAAGGCAAAAATTGTCTAATTTTTCTGTGTTCCAAACTTAATAGCTACATATTCATTACAGTTACAGCATTTTTGACTGTAAAAATGAAAAATATAGCTTGTCTTCTTCACAAAGAGACCAAGCTTTTGCATGTACTCTGTTGTGACTTATTTATGTTGTTAAGTATAATTAGTAATATTCACTGAATTTAACATGTTTGTACATAATTACACCGGGTTAAGTGAAATGTATTTAAGTGTCAAGTATAATTATTTTAGAAAAAGGAAAAGTTTTATTTTGGAGAGTTTTCTAACAGGATCGGGTTTTGTTTGTGTCGTTATCTTGTCAGCTGTTGTTTGGTGTTGCTAGGATATGATCATATGTTCCATTGGACAGCTGTTACCTTGCTCGTTAAATAAAAAACTGAACTTTAACCGTTCAGAAAAAGACATCGGAGCATCCATCATGATTGCAGAAGCCTTCACTACGTAACATACTCCAAAGAGTTCAGGAACAGCAGCTGATTTAATTTGGGTATGCTTTTTCAGGCGTTTTTGGTGATTTTGGAGCAGCCAGTTAACAGGTTAATTCATTTAAAAAGAGAGACACCCCCCACACACCCACACACACACAAAGTTTGACCTCACATTAAATATCTTGTTTTTCTTGCCATCATTGTTGAACAGTATGGAGTTGATTAAAAAATTGATTCAAAAAGTGAAACTTGTATATTATATTCATTCATTATACACAGACTGATATATTTCAAATGTTTATTTCTTTTAATTTTGATGATTATAACTGACAACTAATGAGAACCCCAAATTCAGTATCTCAGCAAATTAGAAAATTGTGAAAAGGTTCAAAATTGAAGTTACCTGGTGCCACACTCTAATCAGCTAATTAACTTAAAACACATTCAAAGGCCTTTAAATGGTCTTTCAGTCTAGTTCTGTAGGCTGCACAATCGTGGGGAAGACTGCTGACATGACAGTTGTCCAAAAGACGCCTTGCATAAGGAGGGCAAGACACAAAAGGTCATTGCTAAGGAGGCTGGCTGTTCACCGAGCTCTGTGTCCAAGCACATTAACAGAGAGGTGAAGGGAAGGAAAGGATGTGGTAGAAAAAAGTGTACAAGCAATAGGGATAACCGCACCCTGGAGAGGATTGTGAAACAAAACCCATTCAAACATGTGGCAGAGATTCACAAAGAGTGGACTGCAGCAGGAGTCAGTGCTTCAAGAACCGCCACGCACAGACGTATGCAAGACATGGGTTTCAGCTGTCGCATTCCTTGGGTCAAGCCACTCTTGAATAAGAGACAGCCTCAGAAGCATCTGGCCTGGGCTAAAGACAATAAGGACTGGACTGCTGCTCCAGTCCTCCAGTCCAGTCCAAAGTTATGTTCTCTGATGAAAGTAAATTTTGCATTTCCTTTGGAAATCAAAGGCCCAGAGTCTGGAGTAAGAGAAGATAGGCACAGAATCCATGTCGCTTGAGGCCCAGTGTAAAGTTTCCACAGTCAGTGATGGTTTGGGTTGCCATGTCATCTGCTGGTGTTGGTCCACTGTGTTTACTGAGGTCCAAGGTCAATGCAGCCGTCTACCAGGACGTTTTAGAGCACTTCATGCTTCCTGCTGCTGACCAACTTTATGGAAATGCAGATTTCATTTTCCAACAGGACTTGGCACCTGAACACAGCGCCAAAGCTACCAGTACCTGGTTTAAGGACCATGGTATCCCTGTTCTTAATTGGCCAGCAAACCTGGGGTACTGTGAAGAGGAAGATGCGATACACCAGACCCAACAATTCAGAAGAGCTGAAGGTCTCTATCAGAGCAACCTGGGCTCTCATAATGCCACTCCATGCCACTCCGCATTGCTGCAGTAATCCAGGCAAAAGGAGCCGAAACCAAGTACTGAGTGCTGTACGTGCTCATACTTTTCATGTTCATAGTTTTCTGTTGGCCAACATTTCTAAAAATCCTTTTTTTTGTATTGGTCTTAAGTAATATTCTAATTTTCTGAGATACTGAATTTGGGGGTCTTCATTAGTTGTCAGTTAAAATCATCAAATTAAAAGAATCATTTGAAATATATCAGTCTGTGTGTAATAAATGAAACATATACAAGTTTCACTTTTTGAATTTAATTACTGAAATAAATCAACTTTTTCATGATATTCTAATTTTATGACCAGCACCTGTAGAAGTCCAAGAAAAGAACATCACTTGGGTAGGACACTCTTCAGCAACTTACCCAGTAACTCCAAAGTTGGGTACTCTTCTTCAGAGAAAATGCAACGAGGAGAAACACCTGCAATTGGCCACCTTAACCCTTTCTCATAATTGGATTCACCTGTATGTAGGTCAAGGGTCAGTAAGCTTACAAAACAGATTTTGTGTTCCTATAATTAGTGCTAAAGGTATTCAAATCAATGAAACGACAAGGATGCCCAAACTCATGCACCTGCCTAATTTTGATTAAATAATTATTGCACACTTTCTGTAAATCCTGTAAACTTGATTTCACTTCTCAAGTATCACTGTGTTCGTCTGCTCAATTATATATTTAACTGAAATTGCTTATCCGAGCAACCAATGATTTTATAAAGGAAAATCATGAAAATTATCGGGGTGCCCAAACTTTTTCATACCACTGTATGAGCTGGACTGTGTCTAATCCCTCAACTTCACACACTAGCTTGGGCGTCTTCTTCAACAGAGAGGTGATGTTCCATGCCTCCAACAACATAGCTCCTAGGATCACTACGGGACACTGACTTTTCCACCATGATAAGGTGTCATTTCACAGAAGAGTAGAATAATAACCATTTAAAGTTAAAGGACAATTTTATGAGACTGGATGTAAATGTTTATTGTAAAGTCATTTAAAAGAACATATTGTTTTTAGTTAGTTAAGGGCATTTTCTGACTATATGCTTCTTCGTGTCCAGGAAAGCCAGCAATTGCCCACAGAGACCTGAAATCGAAAAATATTCTGGTGAAGAAAAACGGGACCTGCTGCATCGCTGACCTGGGTCTGGCTGTCCGTCATGACTCTGCCACCGACACCATCGACATCGCTCCAAACCACAGAGTAGGGACTAAAAGGTAACTGCATTTTGCACTAGGCCTGTAGAAAGCATACAGGTTGTTAACAGATTTCATAAGAAGGTGGTCGCTAAGCAGTGGTCATCTTCCTTCCTTTCTATCTGTCATGTCCCTCTCTGGCTGTCATTGCAGCTATCTTTCATCATGACCTGTAGGCTATCCTTTTGGGATAAACCAACCTCTATGCCACTGTGTTGGCAGATGTGATATTGTCAATGTGAGTGAGTTTTGACATGTTTTACAGCAGTCACCTTAGGCAATTGAGAATGGAAACAGTCAGGCCATTAGGGTGTCTGCTATTTTGTCTTTCTGCAGAGTCAATTAGTACAGACCTCCTAACTTCATTTGGCTTCAGATTAGCTCAAGAACAGTGTGTAGAGAGCTCAGTGGAATGGGTTTCCGCTGCACCAAGTCTTAGATCACTAAGCAAAGCTTTGATTCCACTGATGTAAAGCACACCACCACTGGACTCTAAAGCAGTGAAGCCACTTAACTGTAACCTATGAATTATTCAAGGATAAAAAGGCACCTAACTCAAAGGAATCAATCAGTGCAGTTTACACAGATCAACTTGGCACAGAGACAGCCAATTTAAAATTGTATCTCTGGTCACTTTGTTACTAGTGGTCTGGTGCAAAAAATACATAATTTGTTCCCATTTTGTTAGTTGAATCTATGAAAAATACCAATGATAACAGTTTGATAGGTGTAAAATAATATTTTTGCACCAACATGATTTCCAAAGAGCTATTAGGCAAGAACTTATCTTGGCATTTTATATTTTAAAATTTTTGAGAAAACTGAATAAATACTACCTAAAGAAATTATAAGAAAGCTTGTCTAAGAGAGTTTAAGATGTGTTGAAGAATAAGTCATACCAAATATTAACTTTCAAGCTCAGTGTGTTTTTCCCTTATATACAATATTTCCATGTTTTATGCTGAAGGGTACCTAAAAGAATATTAATGATTAATGTTAATAATAATGTGCTGTTCAATACAACAGCCACGTCAGTGGCTCAGTTTTACTGGCTTGATGTATGTTTTTACTGGCCTGCGAGTGGAATATATATATTCCCCGAGGGGGAATATATATATTCTCCTCGCAGGGGGAATATATTTATATATTGTTAAATATTATTTATGTCATATGAATCTAAATATGCAAAATAATCTTTATAAAACCTTGAAATAAATATGGACTCATACACCCCATGTACCCCTTTACCTTTTCTTGCAGGTATCACTGCCATATAAAGTAGGACGGCTGCCCACAGTTTTCAGCAATCTGCCTAATTTAAGCATTGTATCAGATGGTTAACAGTTCATCTGCATATTTTGTTTTAACTTTAGTAGCTTTACTGTAGATCTTCACAGTGGTGGATGGTGCTTTTTGATCAGGTTGTTTGAGAGTCCCTCCAGCTTTTTCACTGGTAAAGTTTTTAGTGGTGATTATATTAACTAGCCCTCCTGTTTAAGGACAGTAGAAAAACATTTTCTTTCATGCCACCTGAGCTCATCATCTCAGTAATAGCTCTGTCTCTGTGTGTGTGTGTCACAGGGTTTGCGCCGGGTAGTAAATCAAATGAGCTCAAATTAAGGCTATTAAGGCAAATTAAGGCTAAAAGGTAGTAAAAGTAACAAACAGAATTTGCCTTGGTAGTAAATTTTTCATCACCCCAGAGGCAGGTCACCAGCCTGTCGCAGGGCTAACACAGAAAGACAGACAACCATTCACACCTATGGGCAATTTAGAGTGACCATTTAACCTAACCCCATTAATTGCATGTCTTTGGACTGTGGGAGGAAACCGGAGTACCCAGAGGAAACCCACGCAGACACGGGGAGAACATGCAAACTCCACAAAGAGAGAAGCCCAGGTGGAATTGAACCTGGACCTTCAAACGTGTTGTATAAGCGCTTTGAGTGCTCTGATTGAATAGAAAAGCGCTATATAAGAACTAGTCCATTTACCATCTAGATGTTATTGTAGCTGTGAGGCAGTAGTGCTAACCATCACGCCACCGTGTACTACCCTGCACCCACCCAATCTCTCCCTCACCGCGTCACCCGTAAATCATGCAGGAAGTGACAGCATGGCACAGTTGTCAACTTATCGACTTTGTCACTAGATCTAGTGGCTTTTCAGACCCCACTGGCAACTTTTTTTCCAAAAAGCAACTAGCGACAAATTTAGTGACTTTTTCTGGTTTGTTGACGACTTTTGGAGAGTTTTATTAACCTGCAGTTCTCCTCTGTTGCTGTGTTTTGTGTACATAAAGCCTTCATACTGCGTCTGTTTATATGCTTTGGCATTGGCCAGACCCCCAAAAGTACCCCCAAGAGGGCCCCACCATACCACAACTCTATAGCAAAAGTTGGTTTGTACCGTAAGTCATGTCACCTTAATAGCAGAATTGGGTCTTTTTTGTGTGCTTGCAGAGGCCGCATTGAGCAGGTGGGCCCTTTGCTGTGATACGTCAACGCATATGTCTATGGATTTACTGAGCTGAATAGAATCCTGCTGACTGAAGGATGGAATTTTGTTCTTTCAGTCTTTCACAGTACTGGATGTACAGGAGTATGCACAGAAGGAAGCACTTTGGTGAAGTCTGCTTAACCAGACTGGCTTTTTAAAGAATAAGTCAGCTTTTTGCTATTTTTGCACTTTATCTTTTCTGCTTACATTTTAATAGCACAGCTATGAATCTTTTGTTATGGAGGAAAAAAGTTAATTTATTTGAGGAACATTATTATTTAAATATGCCAATAGTTGACTTTTGAGCAATTTCTCATGTACATCTACAGCTGAACATTAGCAAAAGTGCCTATGTGACATTTGGGACATGTAGCTTTGATTCACAAGTGCCTTTTTGTTCATACCTTTTGGGAGGAAAAAATAGAGAGATATATCATATATCGCCATTCAGCTAAAAAACATTGATATTTTTGGTCCATATTGCCAGCCCAACTTCCTCAGGCCTATCTGGTCCATACTCCACCTATTTATCTTCTGAAGCTTACCGAGCTCCAGGTAGCTTTAAAGGTGAAAAGACTCACCGGGCAAATCCCCTGAACTGCGTACCCCACCATAGAATTAGCTTCTCCGCTCAGAATCACCATGAAAACAAAGGCAAAACAATAACTGACCACTTGACGGAAGAGCCAGGGCCCAGCTGAGCACACCCCTGTCTAGCTGAGGAAGTAGCGCTGAGCAACACAACATACTACACCTCCACACTACGCTTTCACTAATCCTCTTAACTGCAATGGCACTTTGCAAATTGGAGATGGTAGAATGATTACTCACATCTGTCCTACGCTCCAAAAAAAAAAAATGTAGTTTTGCTCTCATAAAAACAAAGCAATAATTTTCAGTAAAATGCAATAGAAATATATAATCAAAGATTTATTCATTTAAATAATTAATCGTTAATGAAAATATGCTTTGTATAAACTGAATGTATACAATTCACGTAAATTTAATTTCACCAGATTCCATTAACTCTTTTACATTGTGCTTATTTAATTTTTATGCTTATTTAAAAATTAAATGAAACGTGTATGTTTAATGAAATTACTTACCATTTTGGGCAATAATATTTTTTGAGTGTGCTGTCTTCAGATGGACACCAGTGCTTAACTGAATTAAGCAGATTTCATCTGAATGAAGCAGCTATTTGTAATGGCTACAAGCCATTACAAAAATTTATAGATTAGTGCAACAAATAGGTGGCTAATCTGAATGAAAAAACATTTTAATTTATTGTATTAATTAACATACTCTGCTCAATCCTCTTTTAACATTAAGTATCACGTTTGCTCTTTTTGTCACCATGGCAAATAATGGCAGTAAGTATTAAGAATGTTTAGAAATGTCTATGTTTTGACCTGAAGATCTCTGTCTCCTTGCTCCAGAGCGGTGAAAAAAAATGCTTTTCTTATCCTCGTTGTAATACAGTTAGCCAAGGAAAATAAGTACAGTTACCTACATTGTATTGCCAAAAATGTTAACTCACCCTTCCAAATCATGGAATTCAGGTGTTCCAGTCAATTCCGTGGCCACAGGTGTATAAAACCAAGCGCGTTGGCATACAGATTGCTTCTACAAACATTTATGAAAGAGTGGGTTGCTCTGAGGAACTCAGTGAATTCCAGCATAGTACCATGATAGCATCGCTGGGGACTGCAAATACTTGTATTATTGTAATAACTGTTTTTTTTTAACAGTCCACTATATTCATGCCCAGGTACATGGCACCAGAGGTCCTGGATGACTCCATAAACATGAAGCATTTTGAGTCTTTCAAGCGAGCTGACATCTACGCCATGGGCCTAGTATTCTGGGAGATTGCCAGCCGCTGCTCCATGGGAGGTGAGGATCAAATGGTTAGAAGTTCATTAGATAAATGAATGGGAGATTGGCCAATTAATGGAGGATATGAATAGTTAGCTTTTGAAATACAGTAGTTGATGGATGAATGATTTGTGATATTTGAATCTTTTTTTTTTTTTCTTTCCAGGCATTCATGAGGACTACCAACTGCCCTACTATGACCTGGTTCAGTCAGATCCATCAGTCGAGGAAATGAGAAGAGTGGTTTGCGAGCAGAAGCTTCGGCCCAACATTCCCAACCGCTGGCAGAGCTGTGAGGTAGGACAGAGCTGTGTTTGAGTCTCACTCACTTTAAATAGATATTTGTTATTACTCATTCATTTTTACACACCAAAATGAGAGCTGAGACCATAACCAATTCAATTTTTGCCATCTGCATATGTTAGATAAGGGAATTTAGATTTTACCTAGAGAAGCTCAATGCCAGGTACAGTACTGTGAAAAAGTATTTGTCCCTTTCCTGATTTTTATTTTTGTGTATTTGTTATACTTAGATGTTTCAGATCATCAGACCGATTTTAATATACAGAGATAAGCCAATTAAATTAAAAAAAAAGTTTTCAAATTACGATTTCATTTATTACTGCAACAAACTGTCCAAACCTACCTGACCCAAAGCCCCCCAAAAAGAAACTGCCATCTATAATAACTGGTTGTGCCACCCTTGGTGGCAAGAACTGCAGTCAAACCTTAGTGATAACTAGCAATGAGAGCTGTCAGGTCGTAAATTTTAAGAGTTTGAAGGACTTCTTCAGTTCAAGAAGATATAGATTCAGGCTTTTTAAAACCCAATTAGGACCAAAAACATTTGGGGAAAAAAAATCACTGAAGCAGGGCTTTCAAATTGTTTTGGAGTAGCAGGGGGGCATGCCAAAAGAGCAGGCACCTTATGACTGAGACCTTTGCTGTCTTTTCCCATCTGTTTCACTTTTATGAATACTATCCAGTGTTGCCAGATCTCGCAATAGAAACAAGCAACCAGCTCTATGAAAACAAGCCCAAAATTATGATGATCGGGCCCTCGCACCCGGCGCGCGTCGACCCGTGGTGTGCTCGAACTGAGGCGCAGTCGGTGACCCATGGCGCGCTCGACCTGTACCTTTTCTTGATCAGAATGATGTCCAGAATATCTTTATCCACTTTTCCTACATTTAGGGGAAACTGCATCTGAAGCTCTCCATACAAACCCAATGTAATGTTTGAGGGATGTTCACGGCTGCAGCGTGTGAAATAGGGCATGGGTCTCATTGACTTTTTTGATTATGACTGTGTATAGAATGTATGTACCCAATTTTATAGATTTCTGTGAAACTAAAACTTTTGCTGTCCATATAAACCCAATGTAGTATTTCGGGTGTAGTCGCGGCTGTATCATGCAAAATAGAGCATGGGTCTCATTGACTTTTTTGTTCAGATGATGTCAAGAATGTTGACACAAATGTTCATGCATTTCAGAGAAACTAATTTTGTGGACGCCATACAAATTTTCATTCGCTTCTGTAGGGGATGCTCTTGCATCTATAGCCTCCTATAAACTATAGCCTATACAATAAATATAAATAAATAATAAAAAAAATATAGCCTCCCATAAACGAATTAATTGATTAATTACAAAAAAGTCTCTTGGATCCATACCTGAAACCCAACAGGAAATCCGGCATCTTCAAATTAAGGTGTCATTTGTGCAGCATTTTTCGACTTTTTCAGGCCTGCTATTTGAATTGACTCCTCCTAGGGCATTTGACCCACTGACACCAAAATGGCTCCAGATCATCTACACAATTAGCCCATCAAAACTTATGTAAGGTTTTATAAAATCTCAAACGCTGTTGCCATAGCAACCCTCTGAATTTGGACTTTTTTAATATCAAGCCCCAGACAGATTCAAAACAGCCCCCGGGCTGTGCTTGCTCTGTGTATCTGAAATTGTGAAGGCTCAAGTAACATCCTAAGACAAAAAAAAGTCTCTTGGACCCATACCCGAAACCCAACAAGAAGCCAGGCATCTTCAAATTAAGGTGTCGAAGTTCTGCCGGAGGTGGGAGTTGAAGATCTCCCGGACTGGGGCTTCTGCCAGGCGTTCCCAGCGCACCCTCACAATACGTTTAGGTGCACCAGGTCTGTCCAGCATCTTCCCCCGCCACCTGATCCAACTCACCACCAGGTGGTGATCAGTTGACAGCTCAGCTCCTCTCTTCACCCGAGTGTCCAAAACATACGGCCGCAGATCTGATGATACGATTACAAAATCGATCATCGACCTGCGACCTAGGGTGTCCTGGTGCCATGTGCACTTATAGACATCCTTATGTTCGAACATGGTGTTTGTTATGGACAAACTGTGGTTTGCACAGAAGTCCAATAACAAGACACCCTTCGGGTTCAGATCGGGCAGGCCGTTCCTCCCAATCACACCCCTCCAGGTCTCACTGTCATTGCCCACGTGAGCGTTGAAGTCTCCCAGCAAGACTATGGGGTCACCAGATGGAGCACTCTCCAGCACCCCGCCCAGTGACTCCAAAAAGGGTGGGTACTCTGAACTGTCATTCGGCGCATAAGCGCAAACAACAGTCAGGACCCGTTCCCCGGCCCGAAGGCGCAGGGAAACTACCCTCTCGTCCACCGGTGAAAACTCCGACGTACAGGCAGCAAGCCGGGGGGATACAAGAATACCCACCCCAGCTTGCCGCCTCTCACCGAGGGCAACTCCAGACTGGAACAGAGTCCAGCCCTTCTCCAGGAGACTGGTTCCAGAGCCCAGGCCATGCGTTGAGGTGAGCCCAACTATATCTAGCTGGTATCTCTCAACCTCACGCACTAGCTCAGGCTCCTTCCCCACCAGAGAGGTGACATTCAGTGTCCCAATAGCCAGTCTTGATAGCCGGGGATCGGTCCGCCAGGGCCTCCGCCCTCGGCCACCGCCCGACACACACTGCACCCGACCCCTACGACACCTCCTGCGGGTGGTGGGCCTACAGGAGGGCGGGCCCATGTAACCTCTTCGGGCTGCGCCCGGTTGAGCACCACGGGCTAATGCCCGGCCACCAGACGCTCTCCCTCGAGCTATCCTCCCCAGGCCTGGCTCCAGGGTGGGGCCCCGGTAACCCTATCCCGGGCAGGGTAAACTGTTCCCTTGCTTTTATAGACATAGGGGTCTTCTGAACCGCTCTTTGTCTGGACCCTCACCCAGGACCAATTTGCCATGGGAGACCCTACCAGGGGGACAAGCCCCCGGGCAACATAGCTCCTGGGATCACTGGGACACACAAACCCCTCCACCACGATAAGGTGGCGATTCACGGAGGCAGACCCACCATGAATCCATAAATGGAGAAACAATGGCAATTCCTGCTATAGCGATCCCTACATAATCAAACTAAAATTTACATGGAGGTCAAATAATTTAGTTACTCCTAGAATTATGAAATTTGGTTTACACATTCTGTATATGACCCTGATCAAAAAAGTCAATCAGACCCATGCCTCATTTTGCACCCCCCCCCCCGTAACCACGCCCCCAATTCCCCATTGGTTTTCAATGGAAAACCTAACATTTCTGCATGACATGTTATTCACGTCTTTTGAGCTGTATATTGAACACAAACATTTACAGTAAAGCCCATGATGATGTTACACTGCAGAGGGGCGTGGCCCTGGCGCCATGGCGTGCTTCGATCCTTCACCATGACATTTCGATTGCCTCTCATTCTCATATACTTTGTCCGATTACCCTCAAACTTCAGAAGTGTGATAAGGACCCACCCCTGCACACATCCATGTGACACTGAATGACAGTGACAGCGCCACCTACTGGAAACAGGAAGTTGCTCTGATTTAAACAGTCATTGTCCAAACTGCACCAAACTTCAGAAGTGTGATAAGGACCTCCCCTGAACACATGCACATGACACTGAATGACAATCACAGCGCCACCTAGTGGAAACAGGAAGTTGCTCTAATTCAAAACACTCATTGTCCAATCTGCACCAAACTTCACAAGTGTGATGAGGACACACCCCTGCACACATCCATATGATATTAAATGCCAGTTACAGTGCCACCTACTGGAAACACGTGCAACAACAGCTCTAACTCGGGTTTTACATTCAGTAGAAGAAGCGGCTCGCTGGGCGTTTGTGAGGCTTGCATGCGGCTTGCTGGGGATTTGCGTGGCTCGCAGGTGGCTCGCTGGGGGTTTGTGGGGCTCACCTGCATCTCGCTGGGGCTTTGCAGGGCTCGCAGGCTTTTTGCAGGGGGTTCGAGGGGGCTCATAGGTGGCTCGCGTGGGAGAAGCGGGACGCACAGGCGGCGAAGGCCTTTAACGCCGCTTGTGGCTTTAATTATTAGGCCCGAGCCAACCGAAGGGTCGGCGAGACACATTCTGGACATCACCCTGATCAAAAAAGTCAATAGGACCCATGCCCCATTTTGCACCCTGCCCCCATAACCACGCCCCCAATTCCCCATTCGTTTTCAATGGAAAACCTAACATTTCTGCACGACACACTTTATTCATGTCTTTTGACCTGTACATTGACCCCAAACATTTCCAGTAAAGCCCATGATGATGTTACACTGCAGATCCTTCGCCTGCAGATCCTTCGCCATGACATTTTGATTGCCTCTCATTCTCATATACTTTGTCCGATTACCATCAAACTTCACAAGTGTGATAAGGACCCACCCCTGAACACATCCACATGACATTATTGAATGCAGGCATAGCGCCCCTAGTGGAACAAGGAAGTTGCTCTAATTCAAACACTCACTGTCCAATCTGCACCAAACTTCACAAGTGTGATAAGGACCCACCCCTGCACACACCCAGCTGACGCTGAATGACAGTGACAGTGCCACCTAATGGAAACAGGAAGTTGCTCTATTTCAAACAGTCATTCTCCAAACTTCACGAGTGTGATAAAGATCCACTCCTGAATACATGCCCATGACATTATTGAATGGCAGTTGCAGCTCCACCTACTGGAAACATGTGCAATAACAGCTCTATATCTGGCGTTACATTCGGCAGAAGAACCGGATTGCTGGGGGTTTGTGAGGCTCGCATGCAGCTCACTGGGGGATTGCGGAGATTGCAGGCAGCTCGCTGGGGGTTTGCGATGCTAACAGGAGGCTCGCTGGGCTCGTAGGCGGCTTGCACAGGGTTCGCGGGGGCGCACAGGCGGCAAGGGCCTTTAACGCCGCTTGCGGCTTTAATTATTATTATTATTATTATTATTATTATTATTATTTAGGCAAATGAATTGCCTTTTTGGGAGGTTTAACATACTCATAAAGTCACCAAACTTTGCATGCATCACACCTGGTGAAAATTTAGGTATTTTTATGGTTTCAGGCAAGGGCCATCCAAAATTGCTCTCTAGCGCCCCCTAAACTGGTGTCCCACTACTGTTTCATGTACATGTATGAAATTTCATACACATATTTAACATATCTAGACACAAAAAAATTCCTCTTGGAGCCATGCCCTAAACCCAACAGGAAGTCTGCCATTTTTAGTTAAACATGCAAATTTGGGGGGGCGCTGTTGAGCGATCAATGGAGTAAGACGGAGTTTTTTGGAGCTCCGCGGGGCAACTATTTAAAAGTTGTTTTTTCTTAGACGGATTTTTTTCACAATCTTCGTGAATATCTCTTAAAAGCTTGACAACCCTGCAAACGCTAAAAAATGGCTGGAAAATCATTGAAAGGGCGGCAAACGACACTGCAGGCCGCGAGGCCTACAACCCCGATCCCAGCCTCGGTCTCGAGTGAAGGGGCACTAGGGGAAGATGGAGACCAGAAGGTGACAGCGCACTTGAGGGACATTGGATCTCTTAAAAACGAATTACTGGCTTCACTACGCAAAGAGCTTATCGAAGCTCTGAAGACTGAAGTCCGGACCGTCCTGGAGGGCGAGATGTCTGCTATCAGATCTGACATAACTGTAGTGAGGTCGGAGCTAAGAGAATACAGGGCTGAGATTTCAACTGATTTGTCCACACTGAGCGCTACGGTTAAAAATGTGGAAGAATACCTGTCTACATGCACGGATGACGTTGTGCACCTCCAGAGCGAAGTGAAACGTCTCAGTACTATAGCTCAGTGGTCCCCAACCTTTTTTGAGCCGCGGACCGGTTTAGTGTTAGAAAATATTTCCACGGACCGGCTTTTAAAGTGTGGCGAATAAATACGTCAAAATAAATGATACGACCATAACCAAGTGTGATATTTTCTACGTATAATAATAAAAAACGGGAATCCACTTTGTATTCGTATGCAACTCTATCAGCAGCGTTCTCGTAACATCCCGCTTTAACATGAATAACAGGCTCTCTGCCCACAGCGCTCCCTGGTCAGCTGTTAGAGCCATGGTAAAACATGCCTTCAAAATAAGATACACCGCAAAAACAAATACAGTAGAAATCACCTCAGTCGGATTCAAATGGCCCAGTTTGGGGTCTATTATCGAATTTCGCTGCAATGGCTTCTGCTTCATCTATGAATTTGCTTTTGCAAATTTTATAATCTGAAATTTTACTCGTAAGTGCAAGTTTGTAGCTTACACTTGCCACGATTATCCCCGGTGAAATGAACTGATATAAACACTAAAACAATTTCCAGGCGTTGTTAGAGTGTGTAGTTGTGCACGAACGAGCCGATGCATGGAAGTGGGCGGACAGGAGCTGAGGAGGGTTTTAGCGCTAAACTCATCCAGTTTATGCGATCACATTTAACTGGAAATTTATTACAATGGGACCAGATTTTTCATCCGAGGTAGGTGAATATCCGACGGATTTATGTGATGATTTTATTGGAATTAATGTTAGGAAAAATCAGGACCTGCAGATGCCATCCAACTAGAGCGAAAACCCGATTTGTGCGACTTCGACTTAGGTGATTTTTACTGTATAAAGCGCATGAAAAATACAACTCACCATAACACTGAATCAGTGTAAGCCCCCTGAGCTTGTTTCTCTGATACTCATTTTTGCTGGCTTCTGGTTTGACTGGGTTCGGCCGATTTCACATGGAGCGTGGCTGCAGAGCCGCGGTGTCAAGCGCTGGAGAGTCAGTTTGATGGCTGGGTCTACCTCACTGCTATCCCCGGTGTTGATAAATAAAAATGGTAAATGGACTAGTTCTTACATAGCGCTTTTCTACTCTTGTTGAGCACTCAAAATTTTAAAGAAGCGTTATGTAGGTCAACCAACCGATTTCGTTAGACAGGCCTGAAGCTTCTGGGTTTAATTTTAGCGGTGACGTATCATGTGAGCAGAAACGTCTTGACACGTCAAGAGGAAGTCATGGAGGGAAGTAACAGAGCGAATCCGCCCATTTTTCAAAATAAAATATAGTTTAGGCGCAGATAATAAGTAAAACGGAAATAATTTAAGTTATTTATTCTTTATGTGCGGCCCGGTACCAAATGTCCCACGGCCCGGTACCGGTCCACGGCCCGGGGGTTGGGGACCTCTGCTATAGCTGACAACCTACAGGACAAGTGTGATGACTTAGAAGCAAGGTCACGAAGGAACAATGTTAGAATAACGGGTGTACCTGAAGCTCAGGGCTGTTCCGCATCCTCAGTTGCAGCACTACTCCAACAAGCCTTCAACCTGAAAGACGCGCCATTACTGGACAGGGCGCACCGCTCGCTGTTTCCAGTGCCAAAGGAGGGGAATCCACCATGAGTGATCATAGCTCGCTTCCACTACTACCAAGATTGCGCAAACCTTCTTCGCCTCGCCCGGGAGAAACAAAGGATCAAGATTAACGAAGTGGTTATCTCAGTCTTTCCAGACTACACGGCTAAAGTAGCTAAGGCCCGTGCTGCGTTCAACGACATCCGAAAGCAGCTGCGAGAGATCGAGGGGCTCCGCTTCGGCATCATCTACCCAGCATGACTGAGAATCACCTATCAAAATATGCAAAAAACGTTCGCCACCCCTATTGAGGCTCAACAATTCATCTCTCAGATAAATGCAGGTTAAAGGATAAATGATAAGAGATTCACTGATTTACGGCTGCCGGCCAAAGTGGGGACTAACACTATCTTTCACAGACTGTAAGTAAAAAATATAACCCCTCTGTTCCCTATTGTTCTCTTATCATTGGTTCTACCTTACTGCATCTTTGACTTAATATTAGACAATGGACACTAAAATATCACAAATTTATGTTTAACTCATTACACCCAATCATACTGAAACAATGTTGATATTTGGTTAAAAAGGTGCCTTAAAGAAGTTGAGATTATTTGTTTATGTAACTAGCTGTTAAGGGGTGATATGTTCCCGGCTGGCTGCTGTACCGGATTTATTCCTCTCCGTCCTACCGTTTGCTGCTCCGTGGTATGCCGCAGGTACAAAGTTTCACACAACCCTGTACACACTAGTGTTGTTTGTTCTTAGGTGAACATATTGGTGCGATCTCCCTTTGTTTAGTTTTTGGTCTTTTTTGCGGGGGTATCTGCACACTGTTAGGTCATTGTTTCTGGGTTTGGTTTTTTTTTTGGTTTTTTTTGTTTTTTGTTTTTTTCCTTTTCTCTCTTCTCCTTACCTGTCTTCCCCTCCCTCCCCTCCCTCCCCCGCCTTCATGATGCCAGTTCCCATCAAGGCATCTTAACTCATGTCAAGGCCTAACACTACTTTGCTTGGTAAAACACGGTTTATTAGCTGGAATGTCAAAGGATTACATCATCCTATTAAGCGCAGCAAAGTTTTTACGCACTTGAAATTGTTAGGGGCGGACATCATATTCTTACAGGAGACCCATCTTAAATTAAATGAGCACTCAAAGCTTAGAAAAGGCTGGATAGACCTGATCTACCATTCGAATTATGGAGACAGATCTAGGGGGGCAGCCATACTGATAAGAAGAGGAGTACCATTCGCCCCAACCAAGATCATTTGTGACTCCAAAGGCAGATATGTCATCGTAGTGGGAAAACTACTTGGTACAGCTGTTGTACTGATTAATATCTATGCTCCGAACTGGGATGACCCACAGTTTTTTCCCAGTGTATTTACTAATATTCCTGATCCTAATTTGTATCATATAATTATTGGAGGAGATTTCAATTTAGTGCTGAACCCAGCCTTGGACAGGTCAAACCCTAAAACAACCTGCAATTTGTCAAAATCTACATCAGCGGTTTTATCTTTTATCGACTCCTATAAACTGTCTGACCCCTGGAGAAATACCAATCCTACTACAAGGCAGTACTCTTATTTCTCGCCCATACACCATTCATACTCAAGGATAGATTTTTTCCTAATTGACAGCCGAATTCTTTCTTTTGCCACCCAATCTCAGTATCATAGTATCGTGATCTCAGATCACTGCCCCGTTCAGTTAGACATATGTCTCCCAGGTGATTGGACACCTCGTCAAATGTGGCGTTTGGACCCATTATTACTATCCAGTACCTCATTTAAAAAATTTATAACAGCTGAAATTGATCTTTTTATGGAAATCAACGTTACGCCAGGCATGTCATACATTACTATCTGGGAAACCCTGAAAGCTTATCTCAGAGGGCAAATAATTTCATATGCAGTTCATGAAAAACAAAAACGTAGTCGTCGTCTTACTGAGCTGGCAGACCAGATTCAAAAACTTGACAATCAGTACTCTATCTCACCTAATCCAAATTTATACAAAAACCGTCTGTTGTTACAAGCAGAATATAATAATCTCTCGACTGAACAAACCGAACGACTTTTACTCAAAACGAAACAAATCTACTTTGAACACAGTGATAAAATAGGCAGATTATTATCACACCAAGTTAGGCCAATCGCAGCCAGCAATACCATTACGGAAATTCGTACTACCTTAGAACAGCTGTCCTCTGACCCTGTAATCATAAATGAACAATTTAGAGTTTTTTACACTAATCTATACAAATCAGAGGGCCCAGCTAATCTTTCAGAGGTCGAATCTTTTTTTGAACAGTTAAACATACCTAAAGTGAACCCAGCGGACCAAGCTTACTTAAATACCAAAATAGCAAATGAAGAAATAATACAAGCTATTAATATGATGCAAAATGGAAAGTCACCTGGCCCCGACGGACTACCTGTAGAATTCTTTAAGACATTCTCCTCCAAACTCGCTCCTATCCTTGAAAAACTGTTTGAAGAAATCCTTAAAGAAAAGAAACTACCCCATTCTATGACCCAAGCAGTTATCACAGTACTACATAAAAAGGGCAAAGATCCCTGTGATTGCAGTTCTTATAGACCAATTAGCCTACTAGACTGTGACTACAAAATACTAACAAAAGTACTGTCCAGACGACTTGAAGTAATTGTTCCCAAAATTATTGATCCAGATCAAACCGGCGTTATACCCGGTCGACAATCATTCTACAATATGCGACGTTTATTTAACATAGTATACTCTGCACACTCCACTCAAGATGCTGAAATTGCAATCTCACTTGATGCTGAGAAAGCATTCGATCGGGTGGAGTGGGAATATCTCTTTGCTACTTTGGAAAAATTTTGTTTCGGCCCATCTTTTATCTCTTGGATTAAAATAATCTATTCCTCACCAGTAGCGGCAGTTCGCACTAATTCAATGACATCAAACTACTTCCCATTACACCGTGGCACAAGACAAGGTTGTTGCCTATCTCCTTTCCTTTTTGATCTGGCCATAGAACCGTTAGCCATGACGCTTAGGAAAGATGACAGGATTAGTGGAGTGGTCAGAAATGGGAAAAGACACAAAGTATCTTTATATGCCGACGACCTTCTAATATTTCTATCAAACCCAGGCCAATCCTTACCAGCTCTTATTAACATATTCCAGACCTACAGTAAGATTTCAGGTTACAAATTAAACTTCTCTAAAAGTACTCTTTTCCCCATTAATAACTTAGCATTGTCAACGGATTTTAGCTCCTTCCCCTTTACCCAGACGGAAGAACTGACCTACCTAGGAGTTAAAATTACACGTTCCTACACAGATCTTTATAAGAACAACTTTAAAACTGTATTGGACAAAACAAAACAGGATCTGAACAGATGGTCACTTTTGCCCACCTCCCTGGTTGGAAAGGTAAATACAATTAAAATGACAGTATTGCCTCGTTATCTGTATTTTTTCCAAATGATCCCTTACTTTTTACCTAGGTCTGTATTCAGTGAAATCGACAAACTAATTTCCTCATACATATGGAACAAATCTGTCCCATGAATGAAAAAAAGATTTCTGGAGGAGCCAAAAGCAACAGGAGGCTTAGGCCTGCTTAGTTTCATTTATTACTATTGGGCTGCAAACATTAGTAAAACCATGTTTTGGACAACCCTTTGGAAGACTAACCAAGGCCCCCTATGGGCTAGTATGGAAGTTGACAGTGATCCAGCGATCCCCCTTATATCATTACTGAGTTCATCAATACCTGCAGGCCAACACCCCCCAATATTCAACCCTGTTGTACGACACACTCTGAAAATATGGTACCAGTTTAGGAGGCACTTTCATCTAAAACAGAAGAAGAAGAAGACAACAGCTAAGCCTGTTTTCACCCCTAGTAAATAACCATCTTTTTCAGCCTTCCAAAAATGATGTAGCATTCCAACACTGGCATAAAAAAGGTGTGGTCTTTCTTAAAGATTTGTTTGACAAGGATGCACTCATACCCTTTGATAAGTTGCAGAAATGCTATGGGATCCCAAAATCTCACTTTTTTAGATTTCTACAACTCAGAAGTTTTGTCGGTAAGCATTTCTCTCTCTCGTCCCCCCCCATAAAAAATGCAGTCGATGAGATACTTGCATTAAACCCCCATGCAAAGAAAAACATTGCAAAAATATATGCTATAATTCAGAGTATCAACCCATCGCATTGGGAGAACACAAGATTAGCCTGGGAACGAGATCTGGATGAGAGCCTACCGAAAGATTACTGGCAACACTGTTTAGAAAGTATTCACACTTCCTCCATCTGCATTAGACAGTGCCTAATACAGTTCAAGGTTCTGCACCGTCTGCACTATTCTAATGATAAACTCTCTAGGATATACTCCAATGTGAACCCGGCGTGTCCAAGATGCCATGCGGACCGGGCTACCTTAGGCCATATGTTTTGGAACTGTCAACTATTAAATAGTTTCTGGGCAGGAATCTTCGGGGTTATTTCTCACATGTGCGGGAGAACGCTAACACCTTCTCCCCATGTGGGGGTCTTTGGGATTTTCCCCTCAGAAATTAGAGTCCCTAAAACACAAACTAAAGCAATAGCTTTTGCCTCTTTAATGGCTCGCAGACTCATTCTTCTCCAGTGGAAGTCCAATAAACCCCCTACTTTTGAAAGTTGGATTAAAGAGATGCTATCCATGCTGCAGCTTGAAAAAATTAGGTACAGCAAAATGGGATGCCACGAAAAATTCACAGAGGCCTGGTCTTCTTTTACTGATTTTGTAAAAAATACAAACATTTCATAAAGCTACAGAAACTTTTCTAAGATAATTTAGTAGTCTCGATTAATTTAGTGGTTGCCCATACCTATGCATGCACTATGGAGGTTCCTGCCCCTTCCCCTTTCCACCCCCCCCCCCCTTTTTTTTTTTCCTTCTTCTCTCTTTTCTGTTTCTTCTGGCTTCTTCCTTTCTACTTGGGTTTCATTCTCTCTCTGAGAGTTTGAATATGGGGTTGCTCTGTTCAAGTTCTGCAAATATGCTGATTGTATTCATTACTTTTCTGTATGTTAAATTGAAATTATACAAATAAAGTTATTAAAAAAAAAAAAAAACAAAAAAAAACATGCAAATTTGGCAATTTTCACCACTTAGACTTTCTCTAATAACTCAGAGGTTTTTGGATGTTATCAACTTCATATTTGATTTGTGTAATCTACACACCAGGGGGAATCTAAATTTAAAACATAGTGAGTTTTTGCCAGTGGGGCGTGGCCATTATGCCACCGTGAATTTTGATCATTTGCCATGAAATTTTAGTTGGCTCTCATTCATACCTACATAATCCAATCTGGATCTATCTTCTTCAGTAGGATGAGCCCGCAACTCTCCCATACATGACAACCTCCGAGCGCGGCACGGCTCAAATGCGCCACAGGTCAACATGCGCTGGGTGTGAGGGCCTGGTCATCGCTGCTTGCGGCTTTAATTGTATCGTGTTTAAACTTTAAATGCCAGTTATTTCTCATTTTGTGTCCAGGTATTCTTTCCCTCGGATTATATGGAAATCCTTCAAAAGTTTTCACAGGTCACAAAGTTTGTCCAGTGTTCACCAAAATGTACTCAGTTCAGAGTTTTTACTGAACAATGACAACATTTATACCTCACAAAGTTATTGGGTGGAAGGAGGGGGTGTCAGGTCTTCTCACACCCCAGTTTCATGTACCCTGCCTGGGGTGGGGACTGGCTAGTTGTTCAGGGCTGGTCCATGTATGGTATCCATGCGTGCCTGGACAGCTGGGCCTGGGTCTGTGGCTTGCTGAGCCTTGGCACCTGTGGGACACAGTTGTGGAGGGGCGGGAGTTACCCCTCCCTACCGCTCCACGCTGCTCCCCACTGATCGTCACTGCCAGCCCTGGGGTGTGGGGGGCCGGATGTCTTGGCGTGGCTTCTGACCCCCTCCCTTGGCGCCTGTGGCCTGGGGGTGGTTTGGGCCTCCTTGGCATTGGGGGGGGGGCTCTGCTGGGTGTTGGGCCTTTCTCTGGGGCATGGTTGCAGTTTCTTACCCTCATTGAGTACATTCCATGACAGAGGCGCATATACACACTGCAAACAGCAAAATTGTGTATGTATGTATATGTATATGCAAATGTAAATGTATGTATGTATGTATGTATATCTTCTTCGAGTATTTTTTCTTTCCTTTCTCTCCTTTGCCCCCCCCCATTTTTTCTCTCTTTTTTTTCATCCCCCTTTTCTATCCCTTATTGTCTTTCAGGCCTGGCATAAATAACTAAATAAAAATACAAACATTAATAAGAATAGCCTATAGAAAACTTAGCTATTCTTGTGAAAGCAAATATGTTTGGTACATCAGTGCATTCGGATCATCGTTCTGATTGCAAAAACTGCCAAACATGACGGGCTTTAAAAAAAAAAAAAAGTGTTTGGTCTGGATATTTTTTAGGGCCCGAGTACAAAACATTTGAAGGCCCCTTTGTATCTGTTTTTTTTTTTTTCCCTTTCCCCAAATGAATTGCATTTTTTAGGGCCTAAACATGCTCAAAACTCATGAAATTTTGCACACACCAGGTCTGTGTGAAATTTATGTATTTTATTGGTGTCACACTCCTTTGTGTGCTTGAATATTTGTGCGGGGACAGATTGCTAGTGTATTACAGTACAGAGTTGGCAGTAATTCATCCGATGAATGGAGTACTGGAATGTGTACTGTCTTAATGAGCACAGTAAAAAGGTCCACAGATACTAAATACTTAAATACTAGGATCTCAACAGACAGACACTGAGACTGAGACACACCCACTGCTGTTATAGCCCTGACAAGGGAGAGATGAAGGGATTACAGGAGAAGGCCAGCTGTAATCAAAGATTTGGAATGTCTAGTGGGATGTTTACAATTTAATGAGGAGGATTTTGGGAAGGAGGATTTTGCCCTACTTCAAAAACATACACACAAGATAAAACCAAACTGCGATTAGATCATGAAAACATTTTGATAACACTTGAAAAGTTAGGCTGCAGTGTTGAGTGGAGGAAAATTGCATGGAAAGTGTAGAACAGTGGTTTTAGGTTTTTCTATAGAACAGAAAAGATTTTAAAAAATTGATTGCAAATGTAAGGTGGTGTTCTTTATTGTTTTTGTTTGATTATTTTTGGGTTGATCTTTGTCTTCTCTCTGTTCTGCAGGCCTTGCGGGTGATGGCAAAGATTATGAGGGAGTGCTGGTATGCCAATGGTGCTGCACGACTCACTGCTCTGCGAATCAAGAAAACGCTGTCTCAGCTCAGCCAGCAGGAGGGAATCAAGATGTAGAAACAACTACCAAACACGCACTCACACGTATCTGACTTGCATCCATAGCATTATTATCTTCATGATTCACTGATTGCTCCACCCCTTTGTTGTGAAGGGAAGTGAAGTGATGTGTTCTCCCCTTATGTTCCTTTCTTTAATCACCTCATTTCATTCAACGAAAGATCAGTACTGCACTTGAAACTGAGGATTCATGTGAGCGTGTGTTGCACTGGCCTGATACACACACATGAATGGCTGGATGGAGGAATAAATGAATGGATGGATCAGATGAAGGATGGCTGTGTGTAAAGAGGACAATAGGAGGAAGCCTTCACTCATTGTCCTTCCTTTTTGTTTCCTTTTTGCTACTTTCATCATATGAAGTCTTTGTATTCCCACCACTGTCTTTCATCTCTCTCTCATACACACACACACGCACACGAGCTTAGACCTCATCAGGTAAACCTAAGGCCAGACTGACAGCTGGGAATAACCTGGGAAGCCTCTTGAGTTACCGGGCCTTTGTTTCGCCCTCATCCCCTCACATTTTCCTCATCACACCCTCATTTCTATATGAGAATTGTAATCTTGTCAGAGGATAAATTTTCTCTTCAGTAGGGCTGCAAGTTTGAATTTATTTTTTGAATTAGTTAAAAAATAGGATTTCCTCTGTTGGAAAAAAAGCATGTTCTAATAACATGTTAGCACAATACACAGACTGAAACATACAGTGCTGTCCAAACATTTTGAGCTACCCCTCTTTTTTAAAAATATTTTCCTAGGAAAATGAGAAATGAGTGCAGTAATTTATTGTGAAACATGTGCAACCAAACATGGAAATACAGTATATAATTCTAACAAACTTGAAAATTAATATTGGTCAATATGGTAAATCAAAATCAGATTTTTCTGCACTTATGATTCCATCAATTTTGACAAGATCCCCAACACCAATGGCTGAAATGCAACCCCAAACCATGACAGAGCCTCCACCATGTTTTACAGATGCCTGTACACTGTTGTACATCTCCCCTGACCACCTCTGTACATGCTGATGACAATTTAACCATAAAACTTAGAACTTAGTACTATCACTCCATATAAGGCCCGTTACCACTGATTTTCAGTCCAGTTATTGGACTGAAAATCAGGCTTGAGGCATACCTCAAGCCTGTTTCCCTTCCTTAACCTGTTAACTGGCAGCACCAAAATCACCAAAAACGCCTGAAAAAGTATACCCAAATTTACTCTTTGGAGTACATGCAAAAGCTTGGTCTCTTTGTGAAGATGAAAAGCTATATTCTTCATTTTTGCAGTCAAAAAGGCTTTAGCTGTAATTACTATGTAGCTATTCAGTTTGGAACACAGAAAAGTTAGACAATTTTTGCCTCGCCTAGATTTTTCATGTTAATTTTTATGTAACTACACACTGAATGTTGAAGGTATGGACTGGAAAATAAAATGAAACTGTAGAATGAAGTCTTGTCTACTTGTATTTCAAATTTTATCAAAATAGCACAAAAACTTACTGTTTTGGACAAGTTTTTGTATGTTGATGTCCAGGCGTTGTCCAACTGGTGCCATTTGGAGACTCCAAGTGGCACCAATGGGACAACACCTGATATACAAACTTCAAATGTCTGTAACTCCTTAATGCTTCAACATACAGTCATCAATGAGGGTTCTAATGAAAGATAATACCCAGAGGAATCCTCTGCTATACACAAATTTACTGATAGTACGAATTATTTATAATTATAGACATGTAAATCAGAGGTTGCCCTGATTTGTAAAAGAAGGAAAATGTTAGGCCTTCATTCACAAAAAAAAACCAGTCTATTTTCAGTGATTCATTCACACACCCAAAATAAATAAATTGTATATTGCTAAAAAGTTACAGGAAATGTAAACAATACATATGCACATAAAGTAAAAAAGCCACAATCCTCCCAATACTCCTTCTCTGATACACAGCTTACAACCTCCTCCCAAACAATTACCCCCACCCCCCACAAACACAAAACAACGTACACAAAGACCACCACAAAGCATAAAGCTTTTTGTAAAACTTTAGACAGTTACTGGTCATCTCCACCAAAAAAATGGATTATCTTCAGGTGAATCAGAAATCTGTGATCAATCCCGCAACCTCCTCTGCGCTATACTTTGTCTTGCCGGCGGCCTGTTCTGCCTTTTCTCACTGATTACATGATCTCACCGAATATCAATAAACAAAGCTCTGAACCATTGTCCTCTTCATCCTGCCATAATAAACATTATAAAGACCCCTGTGAAAGCCCCATGAAGACCTATAACACACCTTCCCTGCCCCCAAACACTGCTCTTGTAAATTTCCATATGTAAAGCACACACAATAGTGCACACACACACACAATATAAGTGGTGTAACACCTGTGTACGGTGATATTTTCTATGTAATGGTGCATGTCAAGCTCACATTACATAAATATTTACATCTAAATGGCATATAATTGGAATACGAGCTGAGAATAAAAAGCTACACTTACTATGATCACATTCTGAGAGTAACAGCTCTTTGTTTATGGGATTCTGCAGCCGTAAAACCAGTCAAATCAGTGAGAAGTCCTCTAATAAATAATAATCCACTCTCGTGAGTCATTTAGTCACTTCATTGAATAAATATAGCCTGTTTTTGATGCATTCTGACAATCCGTTTGTGAAAAAAAGTATTGTAAACACTGTTTACGCACGCGGCGCACAGACTCTTACTTCCTGCTCAGTTTCACGCACAGAGACCGCACTGACTATGCAGTAAGCTTGTGGATTCATGTGAAAACAAATTCCAAGGTGCCATATACCCACGTGTCAGGAATTTTATTGCCTATTCATCTGTGGTTTTAGATTTTGGGTTGACCAAACAAAACAATTGGAGAACATTTGGGGCATGTCCAGGGAAGCTACGTGATGCTCTCTGGTTATTATTGGCTCTGGAAAACCCATTTCTTAACATGGTTGGCCAAATGAGGTGTTAATCCAATAGCGAGGGTCTACCCTGCCATATAAAACCATTGTAATGGCAGACTGTAGCCTTATTGTGATGCTCTAAGCCTGCAAAGTTGGAAGCATGACAAACGTCCTGTGGACGGTACACTGCCAGTTGACAGGTTAAGAATGGGTTCTTGACAACCATCCATCCCCTGAAACCATTTCTGATGAGGCTTTGGCAGACAGCCGATGGATCAACTGAAAGGCCAGGTATCTCTCAGGTCCTGTCGGGTCTTTGCTGGATTTTTTCCCCCCATTTCTTAAGGACGTGACTTTCAGATACTGCTCATTTTTCCCCCCCCATTTCTTAAGGACTGTCGCTTTTTTCTTTTGACTTCCACTTATCCAGTTTCCTCAAATTTGTAAAGGCACACTACACACCATGCTGAGATATACCAATTTTTGAGTTAATGGCTCTGAAAATCACCTTGTTGGTGTAAAAAATACTATTTTATGTCTGTCAAACTGTATTATCGTTGGCATTTTTCATAGATTCAGCTAAAGAAATGGGAACAAATAGAGATTTATAACAAAGTGCCTAAAGATACAATTAAAAATTTTCTTTTGGTGTCTGTGTAGAAGCAATACTTGTTCATCCCTTGAGTTAGGTGCTTTTTTTATGCTTGAATGATTTAGGTCAGTTTTCAGTGGCTTAACAAACAAAAAAAATAACATTGCTCTTAAAATGGTCAGGTTCAAGGAATCATCTGAAAATGAGTGAAAAAGCAGTCAACGTCCAAAGGAAAAACTTTGAAAAACCTCCAGAAAGCCTAGAGAACTGTTGCTTAAGACCACTTTAAAAAATGACAGAAATATTCAACAAATATATAAAAAATATTTTTAAAATGAGGGTCACTCAAGACTTTTGCAAAGTACTGTACATTTTTGAATACCTTTTTGAACGTACGTCCTGTACATCCTGTTTTTGTGTTTTTAAGTTTGACGTCCTAGTGAGGAAAACATTGGTAGGAACAGTTTGCATGGGCTTTGTTGGGCTTCCATATATAGCTTATATAGATTGATATATGTAGATGCCACATCCAAGCTTGTTAGATGTGTCTCTGCCATCTTGCTCAGGGGATCTGACTATGGGCTCTGACTTCTACTTATTTAAAATGCTAAGCTTTTGTGGTGCTTTTCTAGTGAAAGAAACTAAGCAACAGGGAGTAATATTCCACTGATAAAAACTTTTAATATGTTGAATATGATATCTCACAGTTAACATTTTAATTAATGTAATATGTCAGAAAGATGAGAAAATTATATTTGTCAGCTATGTCCTTGTGTGTGTGTGGTGTGTGTGTGTGTGTGTGTGTGTGTGTGTGTGTGTATGTATGTGTGTATATATATATATATATATATATATATATTTTTTTTTTTTTTTTTTTTTTAATTCTTATATTTCATGAAACTCAGTTATAATTTAGGACTGCATAAAGCTTACATATGCACCTGAACTGTAACTGCAGAACTGCAAAGGTTTGTCCACATGTGCTTGTTTTGTGTTTAGATTTCAAACCATTAAGGTTAAGACATTCATGAAGTGTATAGCACTGTCGAGAAGAGATTAGTAGTAGTTTGCAGCTCTCAGTTCCAAGTCAGACTGACAGGACTAGACATTAAAAAAATATTAAAATGATAAAGTAAACCTCTCAGATTTGCTCATGAAGCACCTAAAAATTGTAATTTTTATTTTAAACATTGAATTATTATGGTCACGCTAATCATAAGAGTTTTGATATGAAAATTCACATCATTAACAGAAACAAAGTACCCTGTATTACAAAATACAGTTCAAGCATTTGTAATAGACGAACTATGGTTATGATGATTTTTGAGTGTCTATAGGCCTGTGATTACATAGGTACATGCATTAAGAGCCCCAGCTCCTGCTGAACAATATGGCAGCTGTAATGACATATCATTCCAATGAGGAGCAGAGTCTAATGCAACAGCTATCTTTAGAGTTGAACATGATGGTTAACAGGAACTGGAGAAATATTTTCGTTCCAGTCTGTCGTGAGCATTTTAGTCTTTCTTGGCCATTGTTCTGTTGCTAGAAAGTTGAGTTGCAGAAACCCATGAGTCAAGAGTCCAGAGTGCAAAGATTATCCCACAAATTATCCAGCTCCTCATGTAAACTCAATTGCAGCCCTACTTTTGAGTCATGTTACAGTAGCTTTTGGGGACTGAAGGAGGGACCTGGTGGTTCCAAAAGGGTCTTTAATCCACTTCATTGGCTCTTAATCATGTCAAATTGTGAGCAGAATCCTTCATTTCTACAACTGTTCTGCACGTGTTTTCATGTTTTACTTTTATATTTCTCTGTCTCTGGAGCTGAGCAGGTCAGTTTAATTTACTGTGTTTTCTAAATTTTCTTTCTGTTGGCAGGGCTTCTTTTTGCAAAAGTATACTGGACATGGTGATGTCATTCATTTTTGGCGAACATGCTGCAACATATGCAATATACAGTAGATAAATGTGTCTATTTTCTATACCGTGCTCTGCTAAACCACAAACGGCAAGAACAACACCAACAAAAATCAGCTGCCACCATGCCTTCCAAGCCAGTTGTTACTGGAAAGTGCCATGCTTCTAAACCTAACTCCTCCATGTTGGCTACTGTGGGTTGTTTGACCTTGCGTATATGCAGCTTTGTGTGGTGTGTGTCAGAAGAGTCCCGTGAAGAGACCCTGCCGAGTAGCAAGCTCGTCCTATGCACACCCATAATGTAGGGAGAATAGCAAGAGGAGACGCACACCACACGTCAATGCACCCACAGCCCATCCGACACTCTGGTGCCATATTGTCAGACCTCCTCTCCTGAACACCTCACCACCTCAACAATAGCTCATCATACATCTTATCCTCCAAGTGGACTAAGTCTGGAAACTGAGCTCCAGCACCACAGACTGTAGTCAGAAATATGTTGCCACAAAAGCTCTCTTGAAAAGAAACACAAAGAGTTGTAAGCATTAATGATGTTGACCTATAAATGTAAACTTTTGGTTTTCCTATTTTTGTTTCCTTTGTGTGTTCATGCCGTTGACATTGCTGCAGCATGAATCAACCTCACAAATGTTCTCTGTAGGATATTTAACAAAAAAGCAGTGAGGTACATTCATTTAAATATAGCAAATGCATATTTACTAAGCCATAGGTTTTCCAGGATGTGTAATTTTTTTCTTTTTTGTGGCAAGGTCTTTTTCTACTAGAATGTACATTTACAAAAAGGTAAGATAAAAAAATCTGAGACAAACTGACAGTTTTGTCATTTCAGCTGAGCAAGCCTTAAGGGACCAATGCGCAAGAGTCAGGATATGCTCTTAATTTTTTGTGTAATTTTTTTTTTTAATGAAAAAAGATAAATCTATTATACACATATATAATTGCATACTATGAAGAAGTTAGTGTCATTATTCTATGTAAAGGACAAAAAATATATATGTAGCACCTGATTTAACCTGATGTTTCAAGTGTTTGTCCTATTGCCAAAATTGCCATACATCGAAAACCTTATCATGTTGTTTGCTTGTGTCCAAGCATCAAATGCACAGGTCACAAACAAATCTGGAATTGGGTAGTTTAAATACATTAAGTGATTAACAGTCTACATTACATTGGATCTGCCAGAATGTGATTTGCACAAAGACACCACAGAGTCTTTGTTGTTCAGCAATAAGTGCACTTCTGTACCACTGCGGAGTTTACCTGTATGGCAAATTGGCTGTCAACAAATCTTTCTCCATTTTCTTTTGTTTTTTAAATAGATACATAATGTATTGATGTGCTGCTCCTTAGTTGTCCACGAGTCAATGTGAGACCTGTCGTTGGAAATCTCCTCAGATTGCCTGAATCATTCTGTGCTATGTTGTTCTAACACAAACCAAACCCTAAGTTGTTCAGTAAGCAGACTAGTTTCAAGAGTTGTCAGCCACCCTCCAGAAATCACTGTTCTCTGCTTCACTGTGCTGATGAATTCAGTCAGCTATTTTGAAGGCATGAATGTGCGAAACTATGGATGGGCATCAAAATCATTTTATAAGGTAGAGACCCAAGTGTAGAAGGGAAGGGTGAGGTTAGGGTTGTTGAAGCTGTTGTAGCAAATGATGTCAGAATTTGTCTAAGTATACAAACTACACCATAGAAAACTGCAGTGACTTTCTGAGCATCAGATTCCGAGATAACCGTATGAATGTACCTCTCCCAGGTGCACTCATACTTCTTACAAGACTGTCACTTGTAAGAAGCCAATTTCCCAAAACTTCTTTTTAAGTAAAATTTTTGAAACAAGTTACTGAATTTTTGAACTACTCAAAACAACTAGGGGACTGTTGATTCATTTAATGCTGCAGATGAGAAGTCTTACAAATGCTCAGAATAATGCCAAATTGGAACTGAGAGAAAAGAAACATCTGCATTTATAGTCTTTCTATTGCACTTGAAAGAACAAGACTTGGACTTTTAATGGACATTGAAATGTTTAGGGATTAAATCCTTACTATACATCTAATTAGAAAATTAGAAAATGAAGAGAAAGTCTTCTAGTTGGCTGAAGCAAATATTTGACCTGCAGTATAGCTTATAAATTATACAGAACATTTTGAGTTCCACAACTGCGGCAGACTTTTTACAGTTATTCCCTTGTCATGAATGCTAAAAAAAAAAAAAGTTTAAATTAAAAAAAAAAAAAAAAGAAATAAGAAGGCTATCTTAATATCAGAAGAAAGTTGATATTGCACCATACTGCAAAAAAGGGGTAGCAGTCTATGCTGAATTTAATGTTGCATGTGTGCAAAAGTTGCGAAACTAGTAGATCCAACTGGGGTTTGTGCCATGTGATAGCAGGGGGATTGGTGGTAGAGGTCAGAGAAAAGTAAAACCTTCCATGATTTCAAAGTATCCCTTTAAGTAAGCCCTGACCTACCTTGCTGGGCCTTTAGGGAGGATTTTTTGTGGGATATCAGCAATGACAAAAGCTCAACTGAACAACACCTCTGGTATGTCTCTACCAGGACAACCTTCATTCTGTCTTAAAGTCACCAGCAGCCTTGTACCTTTTTGTTTCAAAAACCCAAGATGACTTAACTGTAAATATGTTTGCACCCAGCTGTTTGTTTTCTCTTGTTGTCTTTATACAGAAAGATTTACATCTTTTGAGTCTGTCTTGCCTTTTCTATCTTGCCGTTCCACATTCTTGAACTTATCTAACATCTCCTAGCTACAATGGCCACACTTCACTGCAGCCGTTTACTTCGCTTAACATCTCTGTAACGGGTAAACCAATTCACATCCATTCTCACTTGTTTTTAATAGGATTTCTGTATGAACTTACATGTTAAGACTGGAGTATGATAAAGTAGTGGGCATGAAGCAGTGATTGGGGATAAGAGCTTGCACTTGATGACAGTCCCTCCTCAGGGCTCTTAAGACTGTGCAGATGACAATTAGCCAGGTCTATGAAGGTTAGAATCTAGGTACTAAATTCTTTTGGTGAGTCACAGAGATGACTGGACAGAGGCAAACAAGTTATGTCATTTGAAGTTACTTCATGTGAAATATACTGGTACCTTTAAAACAGTTGCTGTATTGATTTCCCAATGTTTCCATTGGGTTCTGTGTTTGATTGTCATGGTGGACATTTTAAGGTACAGGTGCTGGTCATAAAATTAGAATATCATGAAAAAGTTGATTTATTTCCGTAATTCCATTCAAAAAGTGAAACTTGTATATTCATTCATAACACACAGACTGATATAGTTCAGATGTTTATTTCTTTTAATTTTGATGATTATAACTGACAACTAATGAAAACCCCAAATTCACAATCTCAGAAAATTAGAATATTGTGAAAAGGTTCAATATTGAAGACAACTGGTGTCACACTCTAATCAGCTAATTAAAACACCTGCAAAGGCCTTTAAATAGTCTCTCAGTCTAGTTCTGTTCTAGTTCTGTTCTTGACAGTTGCCCGAAAGACAACCATTGACACCTTGCACAAGGAGGGCAAGACACAAAAGGTAACTGCTAAAGAGGCTGGCTGTTCACAGAGCATTGTGTCCAAGCACATTAATAGAGAGGCAAAGGGAAGGAAAAGATGTGATAGAAAAAAGTGTACAAGCAATAGGGATAACCATACCCTGGAGAGGATTGTAGAACAAAACCCATTCAAAAATGTGGGGGAGATTCACAAAGAGTGGGCTGCAGCTGGAGTCAGTGCTTCAAGAACCACCACGCACAGACATGCAAGACATGGGTTTTAGCTGTCACATTCCTTGTGTTAAGCCACTCTTGAACAAGAGACAGCATCAGAAGCATCTCGCCGGGGCTAAAGACAATAAGGACTGGACTGCTGCTGATTGGTCCAAAGTTATGTTCTGTGATGAAAGTAAATTTTGCATTTCCTTTGGAAATCAAGGTCCCCGCGTCTGGAGGAAGAGAGGAAAGGCACAGAATCCACGTTGCTTGAGGTCTATTGTAAAGTTTCCACAGTCAGTGATGGTTTGGGGAGCCATGTCATCTGCTGGTGTTGGTCCACTGTGTTTTCTGAGGTCCAAAGACAATGCAGCCGTCTACCAGGAAGTTTTAGAGCACTTCATGCTTCCTGCTGCTGACCAACTTTATGGAGATGCAGATTTCATTTTCCAACAGGACTTGGCACCTGCACACAGCGCCAAAGCTACCAGTACCTGGTTTAAGGACCATGGTATCCCTGTTCTTAATTGGCCAGCAAACTCGCATGACCATAACCCCATAGAAAATCTATGGGATATTGTGAAGAGGAAGATGCGAAATGCCAGACCCAACAATTCAGGAGAGGTGAAGGCCACTATCAGAATAACCTGGGCTCTCATAACACCTGAGCAGTGCCACAAACTGTTCGACTCCATGCCACGCTGCATTGCTGCAGTAGTCCAGGCAAAAGGAGCCTCAGCTAAATGCTGAGTGCTGTACATGCTCATACTTTTCATGTTCATACTTTTCAGTTGGCCAGCATTTCTAGAAATCCTTTTTTTTTTTTTTTTGTATTGTCTTAAGTAATATTCTAATTTTCTGAGGTACTGAATCTGGGGTTTTCATTAGTTGTCATTTATAATCATCAAAATTAAAAGAAATAAACATTTGAAATACATCAGTCTCTGTGTAATGAAATACAAGTTTAACTCTTTGTTAAATACAAGTTTAACTCTTTGAATGGAATTACTGAAATAAATCAACTTTTTCAAGATATTCTAATTTTATGACCAGCACCTGTATGGTTTGCCTGTGATACTGTGTCCTCAGCCCATCCACCAAAAATGGCTAGCCTGCTCAAGGGGCAGTTGTTTGGCTTATAAGGCTTGAACTTAAGGATCATCACACTTGTAGTGATGGTCTCATTATGGCCACAAGCTGCCCTGGTGCTTTATCATGTACCTGATATATTTTTTAAGCTTTATACACACTGGGTTTCAAGAAGAACATGTTTAAAGATAGACTGTGGTAACATTAGTAAGTGACCATGAGGACAGTTAAATGTTCTCACAGGTGTGGGAAACGCAGCAGCCGCATGTTTAGTAGCCTTAAACATAAAAAAGCTCTTCCTTAGATTTGGGCCAGCAGTAATTCAGTATTCCTCTTGAAATAATATTTTGTTTGAATGGTGTTACAATTACTACAGTGCAGAATCCGTTTAGCTTGAAGGCCAATCATAGCTTGTGAGCCCTTTGCAGAAGCTTGCTTAGTGGAATGCAAGAGACTGCACCAATAGAGTTTTCAAACATGTAGGATTCATCTCCAGCAGACTTTGATCTGACTTCTAAAGTCCTCGAAGAGTTCAGCAACTTCTTCTGGAGATTACCCCCTCCACACACACACCTGGAACCACAGTCAAAAAGTAGTGATCCCATATGCTTTTTAGGTGACAAAACTGTTTTTGAATTCCCTTTACTGTTCTGAACTTGAAGGGGCCCTCAGTCTGTCATTGTTTTTACAGTTTGCAACCATTGGTCCAGCAATAACCATGTAGAGTGCCACACATATCCCTATGGAGAGACTGTCTGAAATTGTGTTCATTTATCCCCATATTTGAATTGTCACACAAACTTCTTTGTGGCTGGATGATGAAACTTAACATTTGTCAAGAAAAGATGCCATACTGTTGGCCACCCAGCTTTTCTGGAAAGCATTGAGAGTAAATCCTGTTTCCCTTTAACACAGTCTAACAGCAAAAATGTGTCATTGCTGCTTTGGTCCTCAGTGAAATAATAGACTTGAAAGATATAAGATGAGACTCATCACTATTGCAATCTAGCCAAATTTGGAATGGAACTTTGTAAAGTGATGGACTTTGCAAAAACAAATGATAACAATTACCTTTTTTTGCAGACAAACTATTTTTGTTACCTAAAACTAACCAAAGAGCTGGAGGAGGTGGGCGTTTAGAGAGGATTCTGGGTATCTCATGTCAGACTGCTGCCCGCAACCTGGCTCCAGATAAGCAGCTGAAGGTGGATGGCTGGCTGGATAAACCCTAACCAAAGAGCAAGTAAAAGCAAAATTATGTCGACTAAAAACAAAAATAAATATTATAGTAACCATAATTTTTTTATATATAAAAAATATAAAATTACTGGTCCATACTAGAATTCCAGGATTAAAGTCCTGCGACCACCACCCCTCCAGCCTTCAGTCATAGACTTTGTAGCTCTTTTTGTCTAAAAGGGCACTTGACTTCAATGCAAGCCAGTATGAAAACAAAACGTAGGTATCTCTCAATTTTTGAGAATTTGTGTGAAATTATTATACTGTGGACCCATGCAGCTACTGCTGTGAGACTGGATTGTTACCTTCCTTAATTTGTATTAAGTGTTTGCTTAGGTGTTTAGATCACTGTCGGGGACATGAACCATGTTTCAAAATGTTTGCAAGAAAACCTGCTGTACCTCATTTTTGAGAATCATACTTTGCCTTTTCTCTCCATAGCTCTCAATTAAATGGGGAGAGGTACACTTTTAGCCATATAGCCATGCAGTTTCAAACCTCACTCCACCAGTCAACACAACTGAAAGATTTATAAATGGAAGAAGCAGTGTGCTCAGCTGTTTTGTGACTCAAACCCAATAAAGCAGAAGCACCATCAAATATGCAGCCTCTTCATGCTTTAAGCTAAGAAAGGTACACAGCAAGTCTTTTTTCCTGATCTGTGTGTATTGATGGAGAGCTACAACAGGGAGGTGTCATGAACTATGCCAGCAACTTCAAACCATGCACTGACAAATTCCCACAGCTGTGAATGTATCAGCCCTCTCAGTCAACAACCCAACCTGAGCACAACCTGCGTATCTCAGCCCAAAGTTTGTGGCAGCAAGTTTGCAAGCATGCAGATAATCCTCCACACAGGTCTTTCTTTCTCTTGTTATGCAAAGCCAGGCTCAGTCACATGTACCCACTAAGTCCCATTGGATCACATATGTTCAGAGACCTATCTATGCTAGCAGCATCTACACACTGTGACAAGGACTGCATCAGGGTTAAGGGATTATCACGTGCTACTCTCCTGAGTGCCTTCCATCATCTCACAGACCAGGGAAAGGCTGCCAAAATGAGGTGTGGGTCACTAAAGGGCTCAGCGTTTGCTTGGCAAAAAACCTTTTCCAATGCTGCAGTGAGGCCTCTGTGGCAGCAAAGGTGGCAGAAAGCTTTATCATGTTTTATTTGGTGCCTAAGTTTGACGAGCCTCTTGCTTTTCACCTCGAATGACAAGACTGCATCTGATTGTGTCTGCATTACCTGTCATCTAGAAGCTGAAAAGTATCTTTTAAAACAGTGGTTCCCAAAGTGTGGGCTGCGAAGGTAGTGCAGTAATAACAGAAACTCAGTTTGAAATTATTCACAAGTATAAATTGTTACATATTTATATAAATTTATTTATTTATATAAAACGTGAATTTAAACTGGTAATAGGAGTTAGTTTGATATTGCTCATTATTCTGACCTAAATTTACTACTCTGTTATTGAAGTTTGTCCCATTGGCAAGTGGGTCACATATTGGCAATGGCACTTTACATACTGTATGACTGGGTAGTATTAGCAATTTATAGACAACAGTCTGTGTTGTTTGTTTGGTTTTTTTGCATCAAATTTTCAAGGAAATACATTACTTTCTCTGATATTTTGATGAGAGTGAAGACAGGCTTCTTAGCCAGGAAAATATCACAGGCCGGCGCTATTGGACGATCAGGGGGAGGAGGAGGAGCCCCCCCCCCCCCCCCATGGGATTTTCTGGTTTTTAAGTGGGCTGCAGCACTCTTGACTTTGGGGGCCACTGTTTATTTTTTGTTTTTTTTGTTTTGTTTTTTGTTGTTTTTAAAAAGCATACAGTAATTAACATATTAAAAATGACACTTAATCAAAAATACCTCCTTTAAAAGACCAATGTGTTTTACCTCACTGTATATATTGTTGATTTGTTTACTCCAACTTTGCAATTTCTCTTTTTTTGTTTCTATGAAATGCTTAAAAAAAAGTTGAAACAATAATTTGCTTCTTCTTTTTAATGGTACTTTTTTGTCAGATAACATTGTAATGTGTTTGTGTTGTGTGCGAGCTGTATACTATTCTTACTCTTTTACCATGCTCTCTGTAGTTGTGTTCTGCGTGAGCTGTACAGTTAAAGTGCTTTACAAATGTCCAAGCCCCCTTCTGAGCTCTGGTTACAAATGCCTTGTTCAGTATATTCTTCTGTTGAACAAAATAAATAAATGAAAATGACACAGGAGAGGTGAAGGATGCTGAAAGAGGGGTGAGACTGTTAAGCAGAAACCCCTCAACTGTTCACCCCTTCTGACCTCAAAACCCTCTGGATTTCTAGACATATATTATAATCTTGAAATTTTTATATACTGTGTACAGATGAATGAGATATCAGAATAGGAGCTAGAGGATTGACACATATGTTAACTTCTAACATAGCGGGAATAGAAAATTGTGAATAAAGAAACCCAATTTCACTATTACATTGTTTGTCCATGTTATTTGTATGCTGCACACTGTAACACACTGTAACATACACTGACATCAAGGTGATGGTGTTGTGCAAATATTAGTACTAGATACAACTGAATACAGAAACATAACAGAAGGTGATGAATTCCTTCTCTTTCTGGATTTTTAGAAAGCCTTTGACTTATTCATATTGGACACTGCGATGTTAGCTATTTACCTTAAAGAATGTAAATAGCATTAAGAAACGAAATGTAGTGGACACAGCTTTTAATTAGAAGTTGATGACACACCAATACTTTTGAAAGTTAAATTTTAAATTCCAATAACTACTGAAAAAATTAATTATCCAAGGCATCTGGAGTATGGTTAAATCTTAAAAAGTGGGAATTCTTTGCTGTACATGATACACTAGAAAAAAATATATCTGTAACATTCCTGTTAAATCAGAAATTAGATATTTGGAATTGATCTTACAAAGGACCAAATATTAAATTTCTGAATGTGAAGAAGAAAGTAAAAGAATGCAAGGCCAAATTAAACTCCTGGCTTTAATGAGATTTATCAGTTTTAGGCAGAATTTACCTAATAAAAATGGAGGTATTGTAAGCATAAGTTCAGTCAAAATAAATACAACATTCCAATATCAGCACATGCATATGTAGTTTATTTACAAGTGAAATCAATTCAGCCTTAATAAAAATAATTACGGCCTAATTAAAAATAATTACAGCCTAATTAAAATAATTAAGGCGTAATTAAAAATAATTAAGGCCTTGATAAAAATAATTACGGTGTAATTAAAAAATAATTCAGCCTAATTAAAAATATTTACGGCGTAGTTAAAAATAATTATGGCCTAATAAAAAATAATTACGGCCTTATTAAAAATAATTCATCCATCCATCCATCCATTTTCTTCCGCTTATCCGGGGCCGGGTCGCGGGGGCAGAAGCGTAAGCAGAGAAGCCCAGGCTTCCCTCTCCCCAGCCACCTCCTCCAGCTCATCCGGAGGGACCCCAAGGCGTTCCCAGGCCAGCCGAGATACATAATCTCTCCAGCGTGTCCTGGGTCTACCACGGGGCCTCTTCCCGGTGGGACATGCCCGGAACACCTCACCCAGGAGTCGGCCAGGAGGCATCCTAATCAGATGCCTGAGCCACCTCAACTGGCTCCTTTCGATGTGGAGGAGCAGCGGCTCTACTCTGAGCCCCTCCCGGATGGCCGCACTCCTCACCTTATCTCTAAGGGAGAGGCCAGCCACCCTTCAAAGGAAACTCATTTCTGCCGCTTGTATTCGCGATCTTATTCTTTCGGTCACTACCCAAAGCTCGTGACCATAGGTGAGGGTAGGAACGTAGATCGACCGGTAAATCGAGAGCTTCGCTTTTACGCTAAGCTCCCTCTTCACCACGACGGACCGGTGCAGCGTCCGCATCACTGCAGAAGCAGCCCCGATCCGCCTGTCGATCTCACGTTCCCTTCTCCCATCACTCGTGAACAAGACCCCGAGATACTTGAACTCCTCCACTTGAGGCAAGAACTCGTTCCTGAGCCGGAGATGGCACTCCACCCTTTTCCGGCTGAGGACCATGGCCTCAGACTTAGAGGTGCTGATTCTCATGCCAGCCGCTTCACACTCGGCTGCGAACCGTTCCACTGCGAGCTGGAGGCCCCCCCTGATGAAGCCAACAGAACCGCATCATCTGCAAAAAGCAGAGATGAGACTCTGAGGCCACCAAGGAAGAAGCCTTCCGCCACCTGGCTACGCCTAGAAATTCTGTTCCTAGAAATTCCTAGAAATTCCTAGAAAGAATTATGAACAGAATCGGTGACAAAGGGCAGCCCTGACGGAGTCCAACACCCACAGGAAACGAATCCGACTTATTACCGGCTATACGGACCAAGCTCTCACTGTGGTTGTACAAGGACTGAATGACCCGCAACAATGGGCCAGACACCCCATACTCCCGCAGAACCTCCCAAAGGACACCCCGAGGGACACTGTTGAATGCCTTCTCCAAGTCCACAAAGCACATGTAGACTGGTTGGGCATAAAGGATAAAGAGCTGGTCCAGGTCCAGCGTTCCACGACCAGGACGAAAACCGCATTGTTCCTCCTGAATCCGAGGTTCGACTAACGGACGCACCCTCCTTTCCAGCACCCTGGCATAGACCTTACCGGGGAGTCTGAGGAGTGTGATCCCCCGAAAGTTGGAGCACACCCTCCGGTCTCCCTTCTTAAAGATGGGGACCACCACCCCGGTCTGCCAATCCAATGGCACTGCCCCAGATCTCCACGCGATGTTGCAGAGTCGTGTCAACCAAGACAGCCCTACAACATCCAGAGCCTTCAGGAACTCAGGGCGAATCTCGTTCACCCCAGGGGCTCTGCCACCAAGGAGTTGTTTAACTACCTCAGTGACCTCACCCCCAGTGATGGTCAAGTCATCCCCCTCATCCCCAGACTCTGCTTCCACTACAGAAGGCGTGTCAGTGGGATTCAGAAGGTCCTCGAAGTATTCCTTCCACCGGCCGACTATAGCCTCATTTGAAGTCAGCAGCACCCCCCCCGCACTATAAACAGTGTGAGTGAAGCACTGCTTTCCCCTCCTGAGTCGCCTGACGGTTTGCCAGAATCGCTTCGATGCCGTCCGAAAGTCTTTTTCCATAGCCTCACCGAACTCCTCCCACACCCGAGTTTTTGCTTTGGCCACTACCTGAGCTGCATTCCGCTTGGCCTGTCGATACCTGTCAGCTGCCTCCGGAGTCCCACAGGCTAACCAAGCCCGATAGGACTCTTTCTTCAGCTTGATGGCTCCCTTCACCTCCGGTGACCACCATCTGGTTCGGGGGTTACCACCACGACAGGCACCAACCACCTTGCAGCCACAGCTCTGAGCAGCAGCCTCAACAATGGAGGTGCGGAACATGGTCCATTTGGACTCAATGTCCTCAGCCTCCCTCAGAATGCTGTCGAAGTTCTGCCGGAGGTGGGAGTTGAAGATCTCCCGGACTGGGGCTTCTGCCAGGCGTTCCCAGCGCACCCTCACAATACGTTTAGGTGTGCCAGGTCTGTCCAGCATCTTCCCCCGCCACCTGATCCAACTCACCACCAGGTGGTGATCAGTTGACAGCTCAGCTCCTCTCTTCACCCGAGTGTCCAAAACATACGGCCGCAGATCTGATGATACGATTACAAAATCGATCATCGACCTGCGACCTAGGGTGTCCTGGTGCCATGTGCACTTATGGACATCCTTGTGTTCGAACACGGTGTTTGTTATGGACAAACTGTGGTTTGCACAGAAGTCCAATAACAAAACACCATTCGGGTTCAGATCGGGCAGGCCGTTCCTCCCAATCACGCCCCTCCAGGTCTCACTGTCATTGCCCACGTGAGCGTTGAAGTCTCCCAGCAAGACTATGGGGTCACCAGATGGAGCACTCTCCAGCACCCCGCCCAGCAACTCCAAAAAGGGTGGGTACCCTGAACTGTCATTCGGCGCATAAGCGCAAACAGTCAGGACCCGTTCCCCAGCCCGAAGGCGCAGGGAAACTACCCTCTCATCCACCGGTGAAAACTCCAACGTACAGGCAGCAAGTCGGGGGGATACAAGAATAACGACCCCAGCTCGCCGCCTCTCACCGAGGGCAACTCCAGACTGGAACAGAGTCCAGCCCTTCTCCAGGAGACTGGTTCCAGAGCCCAGGCCATGCGTTGAGGTGAGCCCAACTATATCTAGCTGGTATCTCTCAACCTCACGCACTAGCTCAGGCTCCTTCCCCACCAGAGAGGTGACATTCCATGTCCCAATAGCCAGTTTCGATAGCCTGGGATCAGTCCGCCAGGGCCTCCGCCCTCGGCCACCGCCCGACACACACTGCACCCGACCCCTACGACACCTCCTGCGGGTGGTGGGCCTGCAGGAGGGCGGGCCCATGTAACCTCTTCGGGCTGCGCCCGGCCAAGCACCACGGGCTAATGCCTGGCCACCAGACGCTCTCCCTCGAGCTCCCTCCCAAGGCCTGGCTCCAGGGTGGGGCCCCGGTAACCCTATCCCGGGCAGGGTAAACTGTTCCCTTGTTTGTTCACTCATAAGGGTCTTCTGAACCGCTCTTTGTCTGGACCCTCACCCAGGACCAGTTTGCCATGGGAGACCCTACCAGGGGGACAAGCCCCCAGACAACATAGCTCCTGGGATCACTGGGACACACAAACCCCTCCACCACGATAAGGTGGCGATTCACGGAGGAGCATTAAAAAATAATTATGGCCTAATAAAAAATAATTACGGCCTTATTAAAAATAATTCAGCCTTAGTAAAAATAATTATGGCGGAATTAAAAATAATTATGGCCTAATTCCACATAACTTAAATTTACTTACAGGATAGTTACGGCCTAAAGGCGGGCCGTAAAAGAAAGCGTTACCCTTCCATTTTATTTGGAGAAATAAACCTCAGTATATGAAAAAAAAAAACTTGACATCAAAGATACTAAAAATGGTGGCCTGAATGTTATTGATTGTACCATATGGGACCTTAAAAATGAACTGGCTAAAATCCTGGATCAAATACAGTAACTCGTACTGGTACTGTATTCCAAATCACTTATTCAGTAAAGCTGGTGGTTTAAATTTTCTTCCCTCAGATGACGTTAACAAGTTTCCTCTTTCCTTTTCAGAGTTCCACAGACAAATACTATTATGCGGGAAGTTGTTATATGTTCGTAACTTTTTACCTCACAACACTTTAATATAGAATATGTATGTTTTGTATTGCAAAAAATTCTTGTTCTACAAAGATTACTTTGAGAGAAATATATGGTCTATAGCTGATCTAATTGACACTAATGTTAACTTGTTAAATTATAATAAATTTTCTACTAATGTACAATTTCAATCCCTCAAAATCAGATTTCGCTAAATTACATAAATCACTACAGAATAAATTTGCATGTGTGTTGGGGTGCCCAGGTAGCTCAGTGGTGGAGTAGGCCGCCACACGCATATACCACGTTGCGGTGAGGGTGGCGCAGGCTCGACTCCTGGCCTGTCGCCAATTTGCCCATGTGTCTTCCCCTATATCCGTCCATTCTCTTCCAATTATCCTGTTCAGGGTCGTGGTGGGGCTGGAGCCTATCCCAGCTATCATTGGGTGAGAGGCGGGGTTCACCATTAGCTATCACTGCATTTAGGAAGTGGGCATGGTTATTGCCTTTAGTGGTTGTTCAATACCCAGGGTTCTATCTTGCACCACAAGATAGAACCCTGAATGCACCACTGCACCCGCAATACTCTTTCCACAGTTTCTACAAGACTACCATTGACCTTCAAGAATGCAGAGTTCCCCATCACAAAGAAGTTGCATCCCAAAGAGAAAGTCCCAAGTTCTACCAAGTTGCCCAAACAAACACCAGGTGTCCAAAAGGGAATGACTAGGGGTAAGTGCATGGTAATTTGCTACCTAAATGCTATTGGACAGTGAGGCACAGGTATAAGCATAGTGGATAGTCTTGGGTGCAGAAAGCCTTGCCCAATGTTACACTGGAAAGCCTACTGCCTTGTGCATTGCAAGTCACTCTAAGCCATTGATCCTCAAATTCTGGTCTGGTGTCCTGCAGATTTTAGATGTATCTCTGCTTCAACACACCTGAGTCAAATATAAAAGTAATTAGCAGGACTCTGGAGAGATTGATTGCATACTGAGGAGACAATTCAGCCATTTGATTCTGGTATGCTAGATCAGGGACACATCTAAAACCTGCAGGAACCTCGAGGCCTGGATTTGAGGATCCCTGCTCTAAGCTAATGGCTGTGGCTCATGAAGTAGAACAGGTCATCTACCAATTGGAAGGTTGCTGATTCAATTCGTGGCTGCACCAAGTCTGCATGCCAAAGTATCCTTGTGCAAGATATTGAACCCCAGGTTGCTCCCAATGTATTCATTGGAGTGCAAATGTAAGATAGAAAGCAATTAGATGTAGAAAAACTACTTGTGTGAATGGGTGAGTGAAAATATGTTGTATGAAGCGCTTTCAATGCTCAACTCTAGTAGAAAAGCACTATATAACCATAACATCTTTATTTATAAAGCACTTTAAAACAACCACAGCTGACACAAAGTGCTGTACATTAAAACACAAATAAATTACAATTAAATAACTCTTTCAAAACAAAAACAAAAACATACATTTTAAAATTTGATCTGGCTGGAGTTGAAAGCCAAGGAAAAAAGATAGGTCTTGAGATGAACTTTAAAAATGGACGGTGAAGGGGCCTCTCTAACCTGCAAAGGCAAGTCATTCCATAGCTTAGGACCAACAGTAGAGAAAGCCCTGTCCCCTCTGAGCTTCCTTCTTGATCTTGGTACCTAAGAGCAGCTGGCCCGCTGACCCGAGAGACCGAGAGATTGTGCAAAGATTTTAAAACAAGCATAAAAATTTTAAAATGAATCCTAAAATATACAGACAACCACTGAAGTGAGGCCAAGACAGATGTCATGAGCTCTCTCTTTTTAGTTCCCGTCAAAAGTCGTGCAGCAACATTTTGAACCAGCTGCAGATGTGAGAGTAGTGATTGGTTAGTAGTGATAAAATAAAAGCATGGATCACTGTTTCAAAGTGCTACCTAGTTAGAAATGTTTTTACTGATGCCATTGCTTCAAATGATAAAAAATAGAATTAACCACGGTTCTGACTGTCCACCTTAAAACCAAGTTCAGTAATAATGGGTTTGAAAATGACAGGAGACTGAAGAAACATCATGTAGAAACATGTTTTGAAATCCCCAGAATGGACTTCTCTCGGCGAGAAAAGCACAAAAATACAAAAATGCTGTCGTGCTTGCAGGACTGTGGTGGGAGACGGGGTTCTGCGTGGCAATGACAGGAGATTGAAGGAGAATAATGTAGAAACATGTTTTGAAGCAGTTTGAGTGAAATTTGTGAAGTTATCCATGAAATCACCGAAATGTTCTCTTCTCGGCAAGAAAAGCTGGAAACGCACATATAAGCTGCTGTGCTCGCAAGATAGTGCTGAAAAACAGGTTTCTGCTTTAAAGTGACAGGAGATTGAAGAAAGACCATGTAGAAACATGTTTGGAAACAGTTTGAATGAAATTTGTGAAGTTATCTATGAAATGACCACAATGTGCTTCTTATGGCGAGAAAAGCTCAAAATGCACATAAAAAGTACTTTCAAAATGGTAATGACACACGAATTTCTTGTTTAAAATGACAGCAGATTGAAGGAGAATCATGGGGAAACATGTTTGGAAAAAGTTTGAATGGAGTTTGTGAAGTTATTTATAAAATGACCAAAATGTGCTTCTCTCGGCGAGAAAAGCTCAAAACGCAAATAAAAAGGTACTGCGCTTGCAGAATGTTAATGACACCCGGCTTTCTTCTTTAAAATGACAGGAGATTGAAGGAGAATCATGGAGAAACATGGTTGGAAGCAGTTTGAATGGAGTTTGTGAAGTTATTCATGAAATTACCAAAATGTGCTTCTCTCGGCGAGAAAAGGTCAAAATATGGGTTTAAGGGAAAGTTGGTAGTGACAGAATGTGAAAACTTAGTAACACAGCTGCAACAAAAAGCAGCATTTTGCAAAAAGGCGCAGTTGGAACTGCAGTGTGCAAAGTTGTGGCTGTTACAGGCTAAACGCAGACAGGAACAGCGGAAGGCAAAAGCCACAGCAGCAAAACCACCCACACACGTGCATGCAGCTGTAATGAAGGCAGATGAGGAAACTCACATTGTATGTAGACCCCAGCAAGACCGTGGAGGACCTGATCCTGCGGCACCCGGAGCTGCGCCATGTTTAGAGGGGGGGAGGGCCCAACGGGGCAAAACAAACGCCACTGCCGAGCATCCTGTTGGCTAATGTCCAGTCACTGGATAACAAGCTGGACGAACTCAGGGCCAGGATACAGTTTCAGAGGGACATAAGGGACTGCAACATCATCTGTCTCACGGAGACATGGCTGACCCCCCTCATACCGGACCACGCCGTACAGCCGTCGGAGTTCTTCAGTGTTCATCGCACGGACAGAACGAGTGAGTCTGGAAAATCAAGAGGAGGAGGTGTATGCCTAATGATTAATAACAACTGGTGTGACAGTAGGAATGTTGTCCCTCTGAAACAATCATGTTCACCTAACCTGGAGCTCCTAACCCTAAATGCCGCCCCCACTACCTGCCCCGCGAGTTCACTTCGGTCATCTTCAGCGCCGTCTATATTCCACCTCAGGCGGACACAAACACTGCACTATCCGAGCTACATGAGGTGATTTCCACCTATCAGGCTAACCAGCGTGATGCGGCTCTCATCGTAGCCGGGGACTTTAACAGTGCAAACTTGAAAAAGCTGATACCGGAGTTGATTCAACACATCGACTGCCCCACCAGAGGAGAGAGGACCCTAGACCACTGCTACTCTCCATTCAAAGCAAAGCCTCTTCCGCCTTTTGGGAAGTCTGACCACACCGCTGTCCTTCTCATGCCGAAATACAAACAACGGCTCAGGCAGGAACCCCCTGCTGTGAGAGAAGTGACACGGTGGTCTGATCAAACAGAGGCCGCTCTGCAGGGTGCGTTGGATTCAACCGACTGGGACATGTTTCGCAGCAGCGCGGGCGGAGACATCGAGGAGTTTACGGAAACTGTTGTGGGATTTATTGGGAAAGTTGTTGATGACACTTCACTTAGGAGGACCATCAGGACTTTTCCCAACCAGAAGCCGTGGGTGGATAAATCTGTCCGTGACGCCCTGAGGTCCCGCACATTGCCTACAACTCCGGCCTCGCCTCTGGGAACATGGAGGACTACAAGGTTGCATCATACAACGTCCGCAGAGCGGTGAAAGAGGCTAAACATCGCTACGGCCGCAGACTGGAACAGAAACTACAACAGTCTGACTCCAGGGGACTGTGGCAGGGACTACGCACCATCACGGACTACAAAGCACCACACACACACCCGGTGAGTGCCGACGCTTCTCTGGCTGATGAACTCAACATCTTCTTTGCGCGCTTTGAGTCGGGAAGCCGACAGCCCGCTGCGCTCCCGGCCGGAGGGGCGGAGACACTCACTGTGACGGAGCGCGACGTGAGGAGGGCGTTTAGACGTGTAAACACTAGGAAAGCGGCTGGACCAGACGGTATTAGTGGACGTGTCCTTAAGACCTGCGCTGACCAGCTGGCACCTGTGTTTACACTGATATTCAACCTCTCACTGAAACTGTGTGTGATTCCCACCTGCTTTAAAAAGTCCATCATAGTCCCTGTCCCAAAGAAACCACACCCCAGCAGCCCCAATGACTTCAGGCCCATAGCGCTCACCTCTGTGGTGATGAAGTGTTTTGAGAGACTCATCAAGACATTCATCACCTCCTCACTGCCCACCACCCTCGACCCACTACAGTTTGCATACCAGCCAGACAGATCCACAGATGACGCCATATCCTTCCTCCTCCACAAGACCCTTTCACACATAGACACTGGTAAGGGGAACTATGTGAGAGTGCTGTTTGTAGATTACAGCTCAGCATTCAACACCATAGTTCCCTCCAGGCTGGTCTCTAACCTGCTGGACCTGGGCCTGGGCCCATCCCTGTGCAGGTGGGTTCACAGCTTCCTGACCAGCAGACCACAGGTGGTACGAGTGGGTCACCTCACCTCATCCTCCCTCACCCTCAACACTGGATCCCCCCAAGGCTGTGTGCTCAGCCCTCTGCTGTACTCACTGTACACCCATGACTGCAAGGCCACGTCAGAGTCCAATGTCATCATCAAGTTTGCTGACGACACTGCTGTTGTGGGACTAATCTCTCACAATGAGGAGACAGCCTACAGGAGAGAGGTCTCCCGCCTGGAGAACTGGTGCCAGGAGAACCACCTCCTGTTCAACGTCAGCAAAACGAAGGAACTGATTGTGGACTTCAGCAGGAAGCAGCAGAGGGACTACCATCCACTTGTCATCAGTGGTGCTGAGGTGGAAAGAGTGGACACTTTCAAATACCTGGGAGTGACCATCTCACAGGACCTGTCCTGGACTCATCACATAAACATCACTGTGAAGAAGGCCAGACAGCGTCTCTACCTCCTCAGGCGGCTGAGAGACTTCAAGCTCCCACTCAAGGTGCTCAGGAACTTTTACACCTGCACCATCGAGAGCATCATGCGTGGGAGCATCACCACCTGGATGGGAAACTGCACCAAGCAGGACTTCATGGCCCTAAAAAGGGTGGTTCGTTCAGCTGAACGGACCATCAGGACCACCCTCCCCAACCTGCTGGACATTTACACCAAGCAGTGCAGACTGAGGGCCATGAAGATCCTAAAACAGCCCAGCCACCCCGGACACTCTCTCTTCTCCCTGCTCCCATCAGGCCAGTGTTACCGCTGCCTGAGGACTAAGACTGAAAGGTTGAAGAAGAGTTTTTACCCACAAGCCATCCGTCTGCTCAACTCTGAGCCCTAACTGGACCATTATTGCACAATGTAAATATTATAATTTATAGAAGTGTGTATAGTGTATAGTATATAGAGTATAGTGTATAGTGTGAATTACTTTTTTTTTTTTTATTCTTCTTATTTATATGTGTGTGTATATATGGTTGCAGGTACAAAATACATTTCACTGTGCATTGTACTGTGTATAACTGTGCATGTGACAAATAAACACTATCTTAATCTTAATCTTAATCTTAAGATGCCCATGTTTAGAGGGGGGAGGGGCTAGTGGGACAAAACAAGCCGCGCCATGTTTAGAGGGGGGAGGGGCTAGTGGGACAAAACAACATGAGACCCAAGCAAGGGAAGGCTTAACAGCTGTTTCTCCCGGAGCTTTTTCTCCCATTGCAAGCCGCACCAGAAATGGAGAACTTAAAACACTTGCGCACATAGATGTGCATGCCACACCTAAGCCAGCAGGTTATCCTGTTTTATCAGAGTACGGGCATGAAAGGGAATGCTTCAATTGTGGAGGGCCCCCACCTCCACTGGAATCAGTGGCACAAACCTTCCCCATGCTCCAAGTCGCGAACCCAAACACAGGGACAGCAAGCGCCCCTCAACCTCCCACTATTTTGGTTTACCGACCTTGGACTGAAACTGAAATGCAAGAGGCCGTTAAAGGCTTAACCCCACACAAAATTGACATAGAACAATGGGCTATAAATGTAAGGGGATTACAAACCTCATTTAACCTGAATGGGCATTAAATGTTCCGTGTGTTCCGCAACCATTTTAAACACGAGTGGGGAAGAGTAAGTGACACCTTCACAGGAAAAGATGAGGGCGGCAACATTTTAAGGCATAATTCAGAAATCTTACGGCAAGGGATGGACAGGGTAATTTTGAGAACAAAACAAACCCTAGTGCCACCCCCAAATTATGACAAAATTAACCAATGCAGACAAAAAGAAGGCGAAGATGTGTACGAGTACCAAGGTCGCCTGGAAGCAGTGTTTAAAGCCCACAGCGGCATTCCTAAAAGTTCAGAACCAAGCAACCCCCACCTCAACCACCTTTTCCAGCTCAACCACCTCCCCCGCAGCTACGGGGGGCAGTTGGTGGTTCACAGGTTGAGGAGGAGGGGGAGTTAGTGCAGTAATTAAATTTAACAGCAGGAAGGATGGGGTGACATCTAAGGATATATCTATCTTTTTTTTTTTGGAAAAAAAACTGTAGCATTAATGAGTCCTGGGCCTTGCCATGCCTCAACAGGGAGGTGTAAAAGGGTATAAGGACATTGTGTTTCTGTGTAGAATGCAGAATTCACTCATGCCCCTCTGGGGGTATGGGGTGACTTCTCCTTACATGAGTAATAAACCGTGGAAAGGAATCTTGTCTCTCTCATTTGATATATAAATTTCCATAACAATTTTGGTGATTGTTGGTAGGATCCAGTGAGTTCTTCCACAAAGAAGTGACGAGTCTCTGGCCAAGCTGAAGAAAAAAATGCTTCAGTCCTCCTGCATTTGCAAATTATGAAGGAACTCGAATTTTCACCCTTTGCTGGACAGCTGCCTGGATTCAAGGACCCTGCCTTTGAGGCACGGCCGTAACACATATCGAGTGAGAAAGATTCCAAATAATTTAAAATGGGAAAAAATTTGATTTAAAAGGTAAATCAAAAATTGCATCTGTCATTGTCAGAGCCGAATAGACATTGGGAGTCTGCTTAAAAAGGTAACACTCATCGGCGAATGGGTGGCACGCAGACTCGGTCACGTGTAAAAGAGGTTAAAGACAAATTGTGTTGTTTAACCTAAGGTAAACGTGTCCTTTTTCTCTGTTTTCTTACACGTAGAAGAACCTGTGAGAGACGTCTCACTAGGAAAAAATGGAGATGGGTACGCAGGAGTAGAAAATTAATAAAGAACTCTGCGTAGAGTGAGATCTTAGCGGAGTTTTGAGCGGCAGAACAGCTGATGCCCTAATTAATGGAGTGGCGGTTTTGGGGCCACCTCCATTTGTTGTTACTTGTGAGACCTCATCTCTCAATGCTCTTTTTGCAGGCAAATTTATAAGCGCTGAAAATCTCTGACCCAGATCTGGACGAGGATGTGGAAGAAGACAGGGGAGATTTTTTTTTTCCCAGGTGCATCGAAGTGACAGATGTTACAACTGCAGCCTGACGGTTCATTGGTGAACTGAATGTCCACAACTGGTGAATGGAACGCGGACTAACCAGACTGTGTCACACTGATCAGAGAGGAGGACTTCGGACATCACATAAACAGCTACTACGCTTGCAGAACTGGTAATGACACACGGCTTTTCTTGTTTAAAATAATAGGAGATTGAAGGAGAATCATGGGGAAACATGATTGGAAGCAGTTTGAATGGAGTTTGTGAAGTTATTCATGAAATGATGAAAGTGTGCTTCTCTCAGCGAGAAAAGCTCAAAACTGAAATAACAGGTACAGCGCTTGGAAAACGGTAAAGACACGCGGCTTTCTTGTTTAAAATGATAGGAGATTGAATGAGAATCATGGGGAAACATGATTGGAAGCAGTTTGAATGGAGTTTTTGAAGTTATTCATGAAATTATGAAAGTGTGCTTCTCTCAGTGAGAAAAGCTCAAAAATCAAATAAACAGCTACTGCGCTTGGAGAATGGTAATGACACCGGGTTTTCTTGTTGAAAATGATAGGAGATTGAAGGAGAATCATGGGGAAACATGATTGGAAGCAGTTTGAATGGAGTTTGTGAAGTTATTCATGAAATGACAGAAGTGTGCTTCTCTCAGCGAGAAAAGCTCAAAAATCAAATAAACAGCTACTGCGCTTGGAGAATGGTAATGACACTCGGGTTTCTTGTTGAAAATGATAGGAGATTGAAGGAGAATCATGGGGAAACATGATTGGAAGCAGTTTGAATGGAGTTTGTGAAGTTATTCATGAAATGACAGAAGTGTGCTTCTCTCAGCGAGAAAAGCTCAAAAATCAAATAACAGCTACTGCGCTTGGAGAATGGTAATGACACCGGGTTTCTTGTTGAAAATGATAGGAGATTGAAGGAGAATCATGGGGAAACATGATTGGAAGCAGTTTGAATGGAGTTTGTGAAGTTATTCATGAAATGACAGAAGTGTGCTTCTCTCAGCGAGAAAAGCTCAAAAATCAAATAAACAGCTACTGCGCTTGGAGAATGGTAATGACACGCGGTTTTCTTGTTGAAAATGATAGGAGATTGAAGGAGAATCATGGGGAAACATGATTGGAAGCAGTTTGAATGGAGTTTGTGAAGTTATTCATGAAATGACAGAAGTGTGCTTCTCTCAGCGAGAAAAGCTCAAAAATCAAATAAACAGCTACTGCGCTTGGAGAATGGTAATGACATGGGTTTTCTTGTTGAAAATGATAGGAGATTGAAGGAGAATCATGGGGAAACATGATTGGAAGCAGTTTGAATGGAGTTTGTGAAGTTATTCATGAAATGACAGAAGTGTGCTTCTCTCAGCGAGAAAAGCTCAAAAATGAAATAACAGCTACTGCGCTTGGAAAACGGTAATGACACGGGGTTTTCTTGTTGAAAATGATAGGAGATTGAAGGAGAATCATGGGGAAACATGATTGGAAGCAGTTTGAATGGAGTTTGGGAAGTTATTCATGAAATGACAGAAGTGTGCTTCTCTCAGCGAGAAAAGCTCAAAAATCAAATAACAGCTACTGCGCTTGGAGAATGGTAATGACACTGGGTTTTCTTGTTGAAAATGATAGGAGATTGAAGGAGAATCATGGGGAAACATGATTGGAAGCAGTTTGAATGGAGTTTGGGAAGTTATTCATGAAATGACAGAAGTGTGCTTCTCTCAGCGAGAAAAGCTTAAAAATCAAATAAACAGCTACTGCGCTTGGAGAATGGTAATGACACTGGGTTTTCTTGTTGAAAATGATAGGAGATTGAAGGAGAATCATGGGGAAACATGATTGGAAGCAGTTTGAATGGAGTTTGGGAAGTTATTCATGAAATGACAGAAGTGTGCTTCTCTCAGCGAGAAAAGCTCAAAAATCAAATAAACAGCTACTGCGCTTGGAGAATGGTAATGACACTGGGTTTTCTTGTTGAAAATGATAGGAGATTGAAGGAGAATCATGGGGAAACATGATTGGAAGCAGTTTGAATGGAGTTTGGGAAGTTATTCATGAAATGACAGAAGTGTGCTTCTCTCAGCGAGAAAAGCTCAAAAATGAAATAACAGCTACTGCGCTTGGAGAATGGTAATGACACGCGGTTTTCTTGTTGAAAATGATAGGAGATTGAAGGAGAATCATGGGGAAACATGATTGGAAGCAGTTTGAATGGAGTTTGGGAAGTTATTCATGAAATGACAGAAGTGTGCTTCTCTCAGCGAGAAAAGCTCAAAAATCAAATAACAGCTACTGCGCTTGGAGAATGGTAATGACACTCGGTTTTCTTGTTGAAAATGATAGGAGATTGAAGGAGAATCATGGGGAAACATGATTGGAAGCAGTTTGAATGGAGTTTGGGAAGTTATTCATGAAATGACAGAAGTGTGCTTCTCTCAGCGAGAAAAGCTCAAAAATCAAATAAACAGCTACTGCGCTTGGAGAATGGTAATGACACGGGGTTTTCTTGTTGAAAATGATAGGAGATTGAAGGAGAATCATGGGGAAACATGATTGGAAGCAGTTTGAATGGAGTTTGTGAAGTTATTCATGAAATGACAGAAGTGTGCTTCTCTCAGCGAGAAAAGCTCAAAAATGAAATAACAGCTACTGCGCTTGGAGAATGGTAATGACACGGTGTTTTCTTGTTGAAAATGATAGGAGATTGAAGGAGAATCATGGGGAAACATGATTGGAAGCAGTTTGAATGGAGTTTGGGAAGTTATTCATGAAATGACAAAAGTGTGCTTCTCTCAGCGAGAAAAGCTCAAAAATCAAATAAACAGCTACTGCGCTTGGAGAATGGTAATGACACTCGGTTTTCTTGTTGAAAATGATAGGAGATTGAAGGAGAATCATGGGGAAACATGATTGGAAGCAGTTTGAATGGAGTTTGTTAAGTTATTCATGAAATGACAGAAGTGTGCTTCTCTCAGCGAGAAAAGCTCAAAAATCAAATAAACAGCTACTGCGCTTGGAGAATGGTAATGACACTCGGTTTTCTTGTTGAAAATGATAGGAGATTGAAGGAGAATCATGGGGAAACATGATTGGAAGCAGTTTGAATGGAGTTTGGAAGTTATTCATGAAATGACAGAAGTGTGCTTCTCTCAGCGAGAAAAGCTCAAAAATGAAATAACAGCTACTGCGCTTGGAGAATGGTAATGACACTGGGTTTTCTTGTTGAAAATGATAGGAGATTGAAGGAGAATCATGGGGAAACATGATTGGAAGCAGTTTGAATGGAGTTTGTGAAGTTATTCATGAAATGACAGAAGTGTGCTTCTCTCAGCGAGAAAAGCTCAAAAATGAAATAACAGCTACATGCGCTTGGAGAATGGTAATGACAGGGGTTTTCTTGTTGAAAATGATAGGAGATTGAAGGAGAATCATGGGGAAACATGATTGGAAGCAGTTTGAATGGAGTTTGTGAAGTTATTCATGAAATGACAGAAGTGTGCTTCTCTCAGCGAGAAAAGCTCAAAAATCAAATAAACAGCTACTGCGCTTGGAGAATGGTAATGACACTCGGTTTTCTTGTTGAAAATGATAGGAGATTGAAGGAGAATCATGGGGAAACATGATTGGAAGCAGTTTGAATGGAGTTTGTGAAGTTATTCATGAAATGACAGAAGTGTGCTTCTCTCAGCGAGAAAAGCTCAAAAATGAAATAACAGCTACTGCGCTTGGAGAATGGTAATGACACGCGGTTTTCTTGTTGAAAATGATAGGAGATTGAAGGAGAATCATGGGGAAACATGATTGGAAGCAGTTTGAATGGAGTTTGTTAAGTTATTCATGAAATGACAGAAGTGTGCTTCTCTCAGCGAGAAAAGCTCAAAAATCAAATAAACAGCTACTGCGCTTGGAGAATGGTAATGACACTCGGTTTTCTTGTTGAAAATGATAGGAGATTGAAGGAGAATCATGGGGAAACATGATTGGAAGCAGTTTGAATGGAGTTTGGGAAGTTATTCATGAAATGACAGAAGTGTGCTTCTCTCAGCGAGAAAAGCTCAAAAATCAAATAAACAGCTACTGCGCTTGGAGAATGGTAATGACACTCGGTTTTCTTGTTGAAAATGATAGGAGATTGAAGGAGAATCATGGGGAAACATGATTGGAAGCAGTTTGAATGGAGTTTGGGAAGTTATTCATGAAATGACAGAAGTGTGCTTCTCTCAGCGAGAAAAGCTCAAAAATCAAATAAACAGCTACTGCGCTTGGAGAATGGTAATGACACTCGGTTTTCTTGTTGAAAATGATAGGAGATTGAAGGAGAATCATGGGGAAACATGATTGGAAGCAGTTTGAATGGAGTTTGTTAAGTTATTCATGAAATGACAGAAGTGTGCTTCTCTCAGCGAGAAAAGCTCAAAAATCAAATAAACAGCTACTGCGCTTGGAGAATGGTAATGACACGGGGTTTTCTTGTTGAAAATGATAGGAGATTGAAGGAGAATCATGGGGAAACATGATTGGAAGCAGTTTGAATGGAGTTTGGGAAGTTATTCATGAAATGACAGAAGTGTGCTTCTCTCAGCGAGAAAAGCTCAAAAATCAAATAACAGCTACTGCGCTTGGAGAATGGTAATGACACTCGGTTTTCTTGTTGAAAATGATAGGAGATTGAAGGAGAATCATGGGGAAACATGATTGGAAGCAGTTTGAATGGAGTTTGGGAAGTTATTCATGAAATGACAGAAGTGTGCTTCTCTCAGCGAGAAAAGCTCAAAAATCAAATAAACAGCTACTGCGCTTGGAGAATGGTAATGACACTCGGTTTTCTTGTTGAAAATGATAGGAGATTGAAGGAGAATCATGGGGAAACATGATTGGAAGCAGTTTGAATGGAGTTTGTGAAGTTATTCATGAAATGACAGAAGTGTGCTTCTCTCAGCGAGAAAAGCTCAAAAATCAAATAACAGCTACTGCGCTTGGAGAATGGTAATGACACTCGGTTTTCTTGTTGAAAATGATAGGAGATTGAAGGAGAATCATGGGGAAACATGATTGGAAGCAGTTTGAATGGAGTTTGTGAAGTTATTCATGAAATGACAGAAGTGTGCTTCTCTCAGCGAGAAAAGCTCAAAAATGAAATAACAGCTACTGCGCTTGGAGAATGGTAATGACACTCGGTTTTCTTGTTGAAAATGATAGGAGATTGAAGGAGAATCATGGGGAAACATGATTGGAAGCAGTTTGAATGGAGTTTGTGAAGTTATTCATGAAATGACAGAAGTGTGCTTCTCTCAGCGAGAAAAGCTCAAAAATCAAATAACAGCTACTGCGCTTGGAGAATGGTAATGACACGGGGCTTTCTTGTTGAAAATGATAGGAGATTGAAGGAGAATCATGGGGAAACATGATTGGAAGCAGTTTGAATGGAGTTTGTGAAGTTATTCATGAAATGACAGAAGTGTGCTTCTCTCAGCGAGAAAAGCTCAAAAATCAAATAAACAGCTACTGCGCTTGGAGAATGGTAATGACACTCGGTTTTCTTGTTGAAAATGATAGGAGATTGAAGGAGAATCATGGGGAAACATGATTGGAAGCAGTTTGAATGGAGTTTTTGAAGTTATTCATGAAATGACAGAAGTGTGCTTCTCTCAGCGAGAAAAGCTCAAAAATGAAATAACAGCTACTGCGCTTGGAGAATGGTAATGACACGCGGTTTTCTTGTTGAAAATGATAGGAGATTGAAGGAGAATCATGGGGAAACATGATTGGAAGCAGTTTGAATGGAGTTTGGGAAGTTATTCATGAAATGACAGAAGTGTGCTTCTCTCAGCGAGAAAAGCTCAAAAATCAAATAACAGCTACTGCGCTTGGAGAATGGTAATGACACTCGGGTTTTCTTGTTGAAAATGATAGGAGATTGAAGGAGAATCATGGGGAAACATGATTGGAAGCAGTTTGAATGGAGTTTGGGAAGTTATTCATGAAATGACAGAAGTGTGCTTCTCTCAGCGAGAAAAGCTCAAAAATCAAATAACAGCTACTGCGCTTGGAGAATGGTAATGACACGCGGTTTTCTTGTTGAAAATGATAGGAGATTGAAGGAGAATCATGGGGAAACATGATTGGAAGCAGTTTGAATGGAGTTTGGGAAGTTATTCATGAAATGACAGAAGTGTGCTTCTCTCAGCGAGAAAAGCTCAAAAATCAAATAAACAGCTACTGCGCTTGGAGAATGGTAATGACACTCGGTTTTCTTGTTGAAAATGATAGGAGATTGAAGGAGAATCATGGGGAAACATGATTGGAAGCAGTTTGAATGGAGTTTTGGAAGTTATTCATGAAATGACAGAAGTGTGCTTCTCTCAGCGAGAAAAGCTCAAAAATGAAATAACAGCTACTGCGCTTGGAGAATGGTAATGACACGGGGTTTTCTTGTTGAAAATGATAGGAGATTGAAGGAGAATCATGGGGAAACATGATTGGAAGCAGTTTGAATGGAGTTTGTTAAGTTATTCATGAAATGACAGAAGTGTGCTTCTCTCAGCGAGAAAAGCTCAAAAATCAAATAAACAGCTACTGCGCTTGGAGAATGGTAATGACACTGGGTTTTCTTGTTGAAAATGATAGGAGATTGAAGGAGAATCATGGGGAAACATGATTGGAAGCAGTTTGAATGGAGTTTGTGAAGTTATTCATGAAATGACAGAAGTGTGCTTCTCTCAGCGAGAAAAGCTCAAAAATCAAATAACAGCTACTGCGCTTGGAGAATGGTAATGACACGGGGTTTTCTTGTTGAAAATGATAGGAGATTGAAGGAGAATCATGGGGAAACATGATTGGAAGCAGTTTGAATGGAGTTTGTGAAGTTATTCATGAAATGACAGAAGTGTGCTTCTCTCAGCGAGAAAAGCTCAAAAATCAAATAACAGCTACTGCGCTTGGAGAATGGTAATGACACTCGGTTTTCTTGTTGAAAATGATAGGAGATTGAAGGAGAATCATGGGGAAACATGATTGGAAGCAGTTTGAATGGAGTTTGGGAAGTTATTCATGAAATGACAGAAGTGTGCTTCTCTCAGCGAGAAAAGCTCAAAAATCAAATAACAGCTACTGCGCTTGGAGAATGGTAATGACACGCGGTTTTCTTGTTGAAAATGATAGGAGATTGAAGGAGAATCATGGGGAAACATGATTGGAAGCAGTTTGAATGGAGTTTGGGAAGTTATTCATGAAATGACAGAAGTGTGCTTCTCTCAGCGAGAAAAGCTCAAAAATCAAATAAACAGCTACTGCGCTTGGAGAATGGTAATGACACGCGGTTTTCTTGTTGAAAATGATAGGAGATTGAAGGAGAATCATGGGGAAACATGATTGGAAGCAGTTTGAATGGAGTTTGGGAAGTTATTCATGAAATGACAGAAGTGTGCTTCTCTCAGCGAGAAAAGCTTAAAAATCAAATAAACAGCTACTGCGCTTGGAGAATGGTAATGACACTCGGTTTTCTTGTTGAAAATGATAGGAGATTGAAGGAGAATCATGGGGAAACATGATTGGAAGCAGTTTGAATGGAGTTTGGGAAGTTATTCATGAAATGACAGAAGTGTGCTTCTCTCAGCGAGAAAAGCTCAAAAATCAAATAACAGCTACTGCGCTTGGAGAATGGTAATGACACTCGGGTTTTCTTGTTGAAAATGATAGGAGATTGAAGGAGAATCATGGGGAAACATGATTGGAAGCAGTTTGAATGGAGTTTGGGAAGTTATTCATGAAATGACAGAAGTGTGCTTCTCTCAGCGAGAAAAGCTCAAAAATCAAATAAACAGCTACTGCGCTTGGAGAATGGTAATGACACTCGGTTTTCTTGTTGAAAATGATAGGAGATTGAAGGAGAATCATGGGGAAACATGATTGGAAGCAGTTTGAATGGAGTTTGGGAAGTTATTCATGAAATGACAGAAGTGTGCTTCTCTCAGCGAGAAAAGCTCAAAAATCAAATAACAGCTACTGCGCTTGGAGAATGGTAATGACACGGGGTTTTCTTGTTGAAAATGATAGGAGATTGAAGGAGAATCATGGGGAAACATGATTGGAAGCAGTTTGAATGGAGTTTGGGAAGTTATTCATGAAATGACAGAAGTGTGCTTCTCTCAGCGAGAAAAGCTCAAAAATCAAATAAACAGCTACTGCGCTTGGAGAATGGTAATGACACTCGGGTTTTCTTGTTGAAAATGATAGGAGATTGAAGGAGAATCATGGGGAAACATGATTGGAAGCAGTTTGAATGGAGTTTGGGAAGTTATTCATGAAATGACAGAAGTGTGCTTCTCTCAGCGAGAAAAGCTCAAAAATCAAATAAACAGCTACTGCGCTTGGAGAATGGTAATGACACGCGGTTTTCTTGTTGAAAATGATAGGAGATTGAAGGAGAATCATGGGGAAACATGATTGGAAGCAGTTTGAATGGAGTTTGTGAAGTTATTCATGAAATGACAGAAGTGTGCTTCTCTCAGCGAGAAAAGCTCAAAAATGAAATAACAGCTACTGCGCTTGGAGAATGGTAATGACACGGGGTTTTCTTGTTGAAAATGATAGGAGATTGAAGGAGAATCATGGGGAAACATGATTGGAAGCAGTTTGAATGGAGTTTTGGAAGTTATTCATGAAATGACAGAAGTGTGCTTCTCTCAGCGAGAAAAGCTCAAAAATGAAATAACAGCTACTGCGCTTGGAGAATGGTAATGACACGCGGTTTTCTTGTTGAAAATGATAGGAGATTGAAGGAGAATCATGGGGAAACATGATTGGAAGCAGTTTGAATGGAGTTTGTTAAGTTATTCATGAAATGACAGAAGTGTGCTTCTCTCAGCGAGAAAAGCTCAAAAATCAAATAAACAGCTACTGCGCTTGGAGAATGGTAATGACACTCGGTTTTCTTGTTGAAAATGATAGGAGATTGAAGGAGAATCATGGGGAAACATGATTGGAAGCAGTTTGAATGGAGTTTGTTAAGTTATTCATGAAATGACAGAAGTGTGCTTCTCTCAGCGAGAAAAGCTCAAAAATCAAATAACAGCTACTGCGCTTGGAGAATGGTAATGACACTGGGTTTTCTTGTTGAAAATGATAGGAGATTGAAGGAGAATCATGGGGAAACATGATTGGAAGCAGTTTGAATGGAGTTTTGGAAGTTATTCATGAAATGACAGAAGTGTGCTTCTCTCAGCGAGAAAAGCTCAAAAATGAAATAACAGCTACTGCGCTTGGAGAATGGTAATGACACTGGGTTTTCTTGTTGAAAATGATAGGAGATTGAAGGAGAATCATGGGGAAACATGATTGGAAGCAGTTTGAATGGAGTTTGTGAAGTTATTCATGAAATGACAGAAGTGTGCTTCTCTCAGCGAGAAAAGCTCAAAAATCAAATAAACAGCTACTGCGCTTGGAGAATGGTAATGACACTCGGTTTTCTTGTTGAAAATGATAGGAGATTGAAGGAGAATCATGGGGAAACATGATTGGAAGCAGTTTGAATGGAGTTTGGGAAGTTATTCATGAAATGACAGAAGTGTGCTTCTCTCAGCGAGAAAAGCTTAAAAAATCAAATAACAGCTACTGCGCTTGGAGAATGGTAATGACACTGGGTTTTCTTGTTGAAAATGATAGGAGATTGAAGGAGAATCATGGGGAAACATGATTGGAAGCAGTTTGAATGGAGTTTGGGAAGTTATTCATGAAATGACAGAAGTGTGCTTCTCTCAGCGAGAAAAGCTTAAAAATCAAATAAACAGCTACTGCGCTTGGAGAATGGTAATGACACTCGGTTTTCTTGTTGAAAATGATAGGAGATTGAAGGAGAATCATGGGGAAACATGATTGGAAGCAGTTTGAATGGAGTTTGTGAAGTTATTCATGAAATGACAGAAGTGTGCTTCTCTCAGCGAGAAAAGCTCAAAAATCAAATAAACAGCTACTGCGCTTGGAGAATGGTAATGACACTCGGTTTTCTTGTTGAAAATGATAGGAGATTGAAGGAGAATCATGGGGAAACATGATTGGAAGCAGTTTGAATGGAGTTTGTGAAGTTATTCATGAAATGACAGAAGTGTGCTTCTCTCAGCGAGAAAAGCTCAAAAATCAAATAACAGGTACAGCGCTTGGAGAATGGTAATGACACGGGGTTTTCTTGTTGAAAATGATAGGAGATTGAAGGAGAATCATGGGGAAACATGATTGGAAGCAGTTTGAATGGAGTTTGTTAAGTTATTCATGAAATGACAGAAGTGTGCTTCTCTCAGCGAGAAAAGCTCAAAAATCAAATAAACAGCTACTGCGCTTGGAGAATGGTAATGACACTCGGTTTTCTTGTTGAAAATGATAGGAGATTGAAGGAGAATCATGGGGAAACATGATTGGAAGCAGTTTGAATGGAGTTTTGGAAGTTATTCATGAAATGACAGAAGTGTGCTTCTCTCAGCGAGAAAAGCTCAAAAATGAAATAACAGCTACTGCGCTTGGAGAATGGTAATGACACGGGGTTTCTTGTTGAAAATGATAGGAGATTGAAGGAGAATCATGGGGAAACATGATTGGAAGCAGTTTGAATGGAGTTTGGGAAGTTATTCATGAAATGACAGAAGTGTGCTTCTCTCAGCGAGAAAAGCTTAAAAATCAAATAAACAGCTACTGCGCTTGGAGAATGGTAATGACACTCGGTTTTCTTGTTGAAAATGATAGGAGATTGAAGGAGAATCATGGGGAAACATGATTGGAAGCAGTTTGAATGGAGTTTGTGAAGTTATTCATGAAATGACAGAAGTGTGCTTCTCTCAGCGAGAAAAGCTCAAAAATCAAATAACAGCTACTGCGCTTGGAGAATGGTAATGACACTCGGTTTTCTTGTTGAAAATGATAGGAGATTGAAGGAGAATCATGGGGAAACATGATTGGAAGCAGTTTGAATGGAGTTTGGGAAGTTATTCATGAAATGACAGAAGTGTGCTTCTCTCAGCGAGAAAAGCTCAAAAATCAAATAACAGCTACTGCGCTTGGAGAATGGTAATGACACTCGGTTTTCTTGTTGAAAATGATAGGAGATTGAAGGAGAATCATGGGGAAACATGATTGGAAGCAGTTTGAATGGAGTTTGTGAAGTTATTCATGAAATGACAGAAGTGTGCTTCTCTCAGCGAGAAAAGCTCAAAAATGAAATAACAGCTACTGCGCTTGGAGAATGGTAATGACACGGGGTTTTCTTGTTGAAAATGATAGGAGATTGAAGGAGAATCATGGGGAAACATGATTGGAAGCAGTCTGAATGGAGTTTGGGAAGTTATTCATGAAATGACAGAAGTGTGCTTCTCTCAGCGAGAAAAGCTTAAAAATCAAATAAACAGCTACTGCGCTTGGAGAATGGTAATGACACTCGGTTTTCTTGTTGAAAATGATAGGAGATTGAAGGAGAATCATGGGGAAACATGATTGGAAGCAGTTTGAATGGAGTTTGTGAAGTTATTCATGAAATGACAGAAGTGTGCTTCTCTCAGCGAGAAAAGCTCAAAAATCAAATAAACAGCTACTGCGCTTGGAGAATGGTAATGACACGGGGTTTTCTTGTTGAAAATGATAGGAGATTGAAGGAGAATCATGGGGAAACATGATTGGAAGCAGTTTGAATGGAGTTTTGGAAGTTATTCATGAAATGACAGAAGTGTGCTTCTCTCAGCGAGAAAAGCTCAAAAATCAAATAACAGCTACTGCGCTTGGAGAATGGTAATGACACGGGGTTTTCTTGTTGAAAATGATAGGAGATTGAAGGAGAATCATGGGGAAACATGATTGGAAGCAGTTTGAATGGAGTTTGTGAAGTTATTCATGAAATGACAGAAGTGTGCTTCTCTCAGCGAGAAAAGCTCAAAATCAAAAGAAAAGCTTAAAAAATCAAATAAACAGCTACTGCGCTTGGAGAATGGTAATGACACTCGGTTTTCTTGTTGAAAATGATAGGAGATTGAAGGAGAATCATGGGGAAACATGATTGGAAGCAGTTTGAATGGAATTTGGGAAGTTATTCATGAAATGACAGAAGTGTGCTTCTCTCAGCGAGAAAAGCTTAAAAATCAAATAAACAGCTACTGCGCTTGGAGAATGGTAATGACACTCGGTTTTCTTGTTGAAAATGATAGGAGATTGAAGGAGAATCATGGGGAAACATGATTGGAAGCAGTTTGAATGGAGTTTGTGAAGTTATTCATGAAATGACAGAAGTGTGCTTCTCTCAGCGAGAAAAGCTCAAAAATCAAATAAACAGCTACTGCGCTTGGAGAATGGTAATGACACTCGGTTTTCTTGTTGAAAATGATAGGAGATTGAAGGAGAATCATGGGGAAACATGATTGGAAGCAGTTTGAATGGAGTTTGGGAAGTTATTCATGAAATGACAGAAGTGTGCTTCTCTCAGCGAGAAAAGCTCAAAAATGAAATAACAGCTACTGCGCTTGGAGAATGGTAATGACACTGGGTTTTCTTGTTGAAAATGATAGGAGATTGAAGGAGAATCATGGGGAAACATGATTGGAAGCAGTTTGAATGGAGTTTGGGAAGTTATTCATGAAATGACAGAAGTGTGCTTCTCTCAGCGAGAAAAGCTTAAAAATCAAATAAACAGCTACTGCGCTTGGAGAATGGTAATGACACTCGGTTTTCTTGTTGAAAATGATAGGAGATTGAAGGAGAATCATGGGGAAACATGATTGGAAGCAGTTTGAATGGAGTTTGTGAAGTTATTCATGAAATGACAGAAGTGTGCTTCTCTCAGCGAGAAAAGCTCAAAAATCAAATAACAGCTACTGCGCTTGGAGAATGGTAATGACACGCGGTTTTCTTGTTGAAAATGATAGGAGATTGAAGGAGAATCATGGGGAAACATGATTGGAAGCAGTTTGAATGGAGTTTGTGAAGTTATTCATGAAATGACAGAAGTGTGCTTCTCTCAGCGAGAAAAGCTCAAAAATGAAATAACAGCTACAGCGCTTGGAGAATGGTAATGACACGGGGTTTTCTTGTTGAAAATGATAGGAGATTGAAGGAGAATCATGGGGAAACATGATTGGAAGCAGTCTGAATGGAGTTTGGGAAGTTATTCATGAAATGACAGAAGTGTGCTTCTCTCAGCGAGAAAAGCTCAAAAATCAAATAAACAGCTACTGCGCTTGGAGAATGGTAATGACACTCGGTTTTCTTGTTGAAAATGATAGGAGATTGAAGGAGAATCATGGGGAAACATGATTGGAAGCAGTTTGAATGGAGTTTGTGAAGTTATTCATGAAATGACAGAAGTGTGCTTCTCTCAGCGAGAAAAGCTTAAAAATCAAATAAACAGCTACTGCGCTTGGAGAATGGTAATGACACGCGGTTTTCTTGTTGAAAATGATAGGAGATTGAAGGAGAATCATGGGGAAACATGATTGGAAGCAGTTTGAATGGAGTTTGTGAAGTTATTCATGAAATGACAGAAGTGTGCTTCTCTCAGCGAGAAAAGCTCAAAAATGAAATAACAGCTACTGCGCTTGGAGAATGGTAATGACACGGGGTTTTCTTGTTGAAAATGATAGGAGATTGAAGGAGAATCATGGGGAAACATGATTGGAAGCAGTCTGAATGGAGTTTGGGAAGTTATTCATGAAATGACAGAAGTGTGCTTCTCTCAGCGAGAAAACCTAAAAATCAAATAAACAGCTACTGCGCTTGGAGAATGGTAATGACACTGGGTTTTCTTGTTGAAAATGATAGGAGATTGAAGGAGAATCATGGGGAAACATGATTGGAAGCAGTTTGAATGGAGTTTGTGAAGTTATTCATGAAATGACAGAAGTGTGCTTCTCTCAGCGAGAAAAGCTCAAAAATCAAATAACAGCTACTGCGCTTGGAGAATGGTAATGACACTGGGTTTTCTTGTTGAAAATGATAGGAGATTGAAGGAGAATCATGGGGAAACATGATTGGAAGCAGTTTGAATGGAGTTTGTTAAGTTATTCATGAAATGACAGAAGTGTGCTTCTCTCAGCGAGAAAAGCTCAAAAATCAAATAAACAGCTACTGCGCTTGGAGAATGGTAATGACACTGGGTTTTCTTGTTGAAAATGATAGGAGATTGAAGGAGAATCATGGGGAAACATGATTGGAAGCAGTTTGAATGGAGTTTGGGAAGTTATTCATGAAATGACAGAAGTGTGCTTCTCTCAGCGAGAAAAGCTCAAAAATCAAATAAACAGCTACTGCGCTTGGAGAATGGTAATGACACTCGGGTTTTCTTGTTGAAAATGATAGGAGATTGAAGGAGAATCATGGGGAAACATGATTGGAAGCAGTTTGAATGGAGTTTGTGAAGTTATTCATGAAATGACAGAAGTGTGCTTCTCTCAGCGAGAAAAGCTCAAAAATCAAATAACAGCTACTGCGCTTGGAGAATGGTAATGACACGGGTTTTCTTGTTGAAAATGATAGGAGATTGAAGGAGAATCATGGGGAAACATGATTGGAAGCAGTCTGAATGGAGTTTGGGAAGTTATTCATGAAATGACAGAAGTGTGCTTCTCTCAGCGAGAAAAGCTCAAAAATCAAATAAACAGCTACTGCGCTTGGAGAATGGTAATGACACTCGGTTTTCTTGTTGAAAATGATAGGAGATTGAAGGAGAATCATGGGGAAACATGATTGGAAGCAGTTTGAATGGAGTTTGTTAAGTTATTCATGAAATGACAGAAGTGTGCTTCTCTCAGCGAGAAAAGCTCAAAAATCAAATAACAGCTACTGCGCTTGGAGAATGGTAATGACACGGGTTTTCTTGTTGAAAATGATAGGAGATTGAAGGAGAATCATGGGGAAACATGATTGGAAGCAGTTTGAATGGAGTTTGTTAAGTTATTCATGAAATGACAGAAGTGTGCTTCTCTCAGCGAGAAAAGCTCAAAAATGAAATAACAGCTACTGCGCTTGGAGAATGGTAATGACACGGGGTTTTCTTGTTGAAAATGATAGGAGATTGAAGGAGAATCATGGGGAAACATGATTGGAAGCAGTTTGAATGGAGTTTGGGAAGTTATTCATGAAATGACAGAAGTGTGCTTCTCTCAGCGAGAAAAGCTCAAAAATCAAATAACAGCTACTGCGCTTGGAGAATGGTAATGACACTCGGGTTTCTTGTTGAAAATGATAGGAGATTGAAGGAGAATCATGGGGAAACATGATTGGAAGCAGTTTGAATGGAGTTTGGGAAGTTATTCATGAAATGACAGAAGTGTGCTTCTCTCAGCGAGAAAAGCTCAAAAATCAAATAAACAGCTACTGCGCTTGGAGAATGGTAATGACACTCGGGTTTCTTGTTGAAAATGATAGGAGATTGAAGGAGAATCATGGGGAAACATGATTGGAAGCAGTTTGAATGGAGTTTGTGAAGTTATTCATGAAATGACAGAAGTGTGCTTCTCTCAGCGAGAAAAGCTCAAAAATCAAATAAACAGCTACTGCGCTTGGAGAATGGTAATGACACTCGGTTTTCTTGTTGAAAATGATAGGAGATTGAAGGAGAATCATGGGGAAACATGATTGGAAGCAGTTTGAATGGAGTTTGTGAAGTTATTCATGAAATGACAGAAGTGTGCTTCTCTCAGCGAGAAAAGCTCAAAAATGAAATAACAGCTACAGCGCTTGGAGAATGGTAATGACACGGGTTTTCTTGTTGAAAATGATAGGAGATTGAAGGAGAATCATGGGGAAACATGATTGGAAGCAGTTTGAATGGAGTTTGGGAAGTTATTCATGAAATGACAGAAGTGTGCTTCTCTCAGCGAGAAAAGCTCAAAAATCAAATAACAGCTACTGCGCTTGGAGAATGGTAATGACACTCGGTTTTCTTGTTGAAAATGATAGGAGATTGAAGGAGAATCATGGGGAAACATGATTGGAAGCAGTTTGAATGGAGTTTGTTAAGTTATTCATGAAATGACAGAAGTGTGCTTCTCTCAGCGAGAAAAGCTCAAAAATCAAATAAACAGCTACTGCGCTTGGAGAATGGTAATGACACTCGGTTTTCTTGTTGAAAATGATAGGAGATTGAAGGAGAATCATGGGGAAACATGATTGGAAGCAGTTTGAATGGAGTTTGTGAAGTTATTCATGAAATGACAGAAGTGTGCTTCTCTCAGCGAGAAAAGCTCAAAAATGAAATAACAGCTACTGCGCTTGGAGAATGGTAATGACACGGGGTTTCTTGTTGAAAATGATAGGAGATTGAAGGAGAATCATGGGGAAACATGATTGGAAGCAGTTTGAATGGAGTTTGTGAAGTTATTCATGAAATGACAGAAGTGTGCTTCTCTCAGCGAGAAAAGCTTAAAAATCAAATAAACAGCTACTGCGCTTGGAGAATGGTAATGACACTCGGTTTTCTTGTTGAAAATGATAGGAGATTGAAGGAGAATCATGGGGAAACATGATTGGAAGCAGTTTGAATGGAGTTTGTGAAGTTATTCATGAAATGACAGAAGTGTGCTTCTCTCAGCGAGAAAAGCTCAAAAATGAAATAACAGCTACTGCGCTTGGAGAATGGTAATGACACTGGGTTTTCTTGTTGAAAATGATAGGAGATTGAAGGAGAATCATGGGGAAACATGATTGGAAGCAGTTTGAATGGAGTTTGGGAAGTTATTCATGAAATGACAGAAGTGTGCTTCTCTCAGCGAGAAAAGCTCAAAAATCAAATAAACAGCTACTGCGCTTGGAGAATGGTAATGACACTGGGGTTTTCTTGTTGAAAATGATAGGAGATTGAAGGAGAATCATGGGGAAACATGATTGGAAGCAGTTTGAATGGAGTTTGGAAGTTATTCATGAAATGACAGAAGTGTGCTTCTCTCAGCGAGAAAAGCTCAAAAATGAAATAACAGCTACTGCGCTTGGAGAATGGTAATGACACGGGTTTTCTTGTTGAAAATGATAGGAGATTGAAGGAGAATCATGGGGAAACATGATTGGAAGCAGTTTGAATGGAGTTTGGGAAGTTATTCATGAAATGACAGAAGTGTGCTTCTCTCAGCGAGAAAAGCTTAAAAATCAAATAAACAGCTACTGCGCTTGGAGAATGGTAATGACACTCGGTTTTCTTGTTGAAAATGATAGGAGATTGAAGGAGAATCATGGGGAAACATGATTGGAAGCAGTTTGAATGGAGTTTGTGAAGTTATTCATGAAATGACAGAAGTGTGCTTCTCTCAGCGAGAAAAGCTCAAAAATCAAATAAACAGCTACTGCGCTTGGAGAATGGTAATGACACTGGGTTTTCTTGTTGAAAATGATAGGAGATTGAAGGAGAATCATGGGGAAACATGATTGGAAGCAGTTTGAATGGAGTTTGGGAAGTTATTCATGAAATGACAGAAGTGTGCTTCTCTCAGCGAGAAAAGCTCAAAAATGAAATAACAGCTACTGCGCTTGGAGAATGGTAATGACACGGGGTTTTCTTGTTGAAAATGATAGGAGATTGAAGGAGAATCATGGGGAAACATGATTGGAAGCAGTCTGAATGGAGTTTGGGAAGTTATTCATGAAATGACAGAAGTGTGCTTCTCTCAGCGAGAAAAGCTCAAAAATCAAATAAACAGCTACTGCGCTTGGAGAATGGTAATGACACTCGGTTTTCTTGTTGAAAATGATAGGAGATTGAAGGAGAATCATGGGGAAACATGATTGGAAGCAGTTTGAATGGAGTTTGGGAAGTTATTCATGAAATGACAGAAGTGTGCTTCTCTCAGCGAGAAAAGCTCAAAAATGAAATAACAGCTACTGCGCTTGGAGAATGGTAATGACACTCGGTTTTCTTGTTGAAAATGATAGGAGATTGAAGGAGAATCATGGGGAAACATGATTGGAAGCAGTTTGAATGGAGTTTTGGAAGTTATTCATGAAATGACAGAAGTGTGCTTCTCTCAGCGAGAAAAGCTCAAAAATCAAATAAACAGCTACTGCGCTTGGAGAATGGTAATGACACTCGGTTTTCTTGTTGAAAATGATAGGAGATTGAAGGAGAATCATGGGGAAACATGATTGGAAGCAGTTTGAATGGAGTTTGTGAAGTTATTCATGAAATGACAGAAGTGTGCTTCTCTCAGCGAGAAAAGCTCAAAAATGAAATAACAGCTACTGCGCTTGGAGAATGGTAATGACACTGGGTTTTCTTGTTGAAAATGATAGGAGATTGAAGGAGAATCATGGGGAAACATGATTGGAAGCAGTTTGAATGGAGTTTGGGAAGTTATTCATGAAATGACAGAAGTGTGCTTCTCTCAGCGAGAAAAGCTCAAAAATCAAATAAACAGCTACTGCGCTTGGAGAATGGTAATGACACGTGGTTTTCTTGTTGAAAATGATAGGAGATTGAAGGAGAATCATGGGGAAACATGATTGGAAGCAGTTTGAATGGAGTTTGTGAAGTTATTCATGAAATGACAGAAGTGTGCTTCTCTCAGCGAGAAAAGCTCAAAAATCAAATAAACAGCTACTGCGCTTGGAGAATGGTAATGACACGGGTTTTCTTGTTGAAAATGATAGGAGATTGAAGGAGAATCATGGGGAAACATGATTGGAAGCAGTTTGAATGGAGTTTGGGAAGTTATTCATGAAATGACAGAAGTGTGCTTCTCTCAGCGAGAAAAGCTCAAAAATCAAATAAACAGCTACTGCGCTTGGAGAATGGTAATGACACCGGTTTTCTTGTTGAAAATGATAGGAGATTGAAGGAGAATCATGGGGAAACATGATTGGAAGCAGTTTGAATGGAATTTGGGAAGTTATTCATGAAATGACAAAAGTGTGCTTCTCTCAGCGAGAAAAGCTCAAAAATCAAATAAACAGCTACTGCGCTTGGAGAATGGTAATGACACTCGGTTTTCTTGTTGAAAATGATAGGAGATTGAAGGAGAATCATGGGGAAACATGATTGGAAGCAGTTTGAATGGAGTTTGGGAAGTTATTCATGAAATGACAGAAGTGTGCTTCTCTCAGCGAGAAAAGCTCAAAAATGAAATAACAGCTACTGCGCTTGGAGAATGGTAATGACACGGGGTTTTCTTGTTGAAAATGATAGGAGATTGAAGGAGAATCATGGGGAAACATGATTGGAAGCAGTTTGAATGGAGTTTGGGAAGTTATTCATGAAATGACAGAAGTGTGCTTCTCTCAGCGAGAAAAGCTTAAAAATCAAATAAACAGCTACTGCGCTTGGAGAATGGTAATGACACTCGGTTTTCTTGTTGAAAATGATAGGAGATTGAAGGAGAATCATGGGGAAACATGATTGGAAGCAGTTTGAATGGAGTTTGTGAAGTTATTCATGAAATGACAGAAGTGTGCTTCTCTCAGCGAGAAAAGCTCAAAAATCAAATAACAGCTACTGCGCTTGGAGAATGGTAATGACAGGGGTTTTCTTGTTGAAAATGATAGGAGATTGAAGGAGAATCATGGGGAAACATGATTGGAAGCAGTTTGAATGGAGTTTGGGAAGTTATTCATGAAATGACAGAAGTGTGCTTCTCTCAGCGAGAAAAGCTCAAAAATCAAATAAACAGCTACTGCGCTTGGAGAATGGTAATGACACGCGGTTTTCTTGTTGAAAATGATAGGAGATTGAAGGAGAATCATGGGGAAACATGATTGGAAGCAGTTTGAATGGAGTTTGGGAAGTTATTCATGAAATGACAGAAGTGTGCTTCTCTCAGCGAGAAAAGCTCAAAAATCAAATAACAGCTACTGCGCTTGGAGAATGGTAATGACACGGCGTTTTCTTTTTGAAAATGATAGGAGATTGAAGGAGAATCATGGGGAAACATGATTGGAAGCAGTTTGAATGGAGTTTGGGAAGTTATTCATGAAATGACAGAAGTGTGCTTCTCTCAGCGAGAAAAGCTCAAAAATCAAATAAACAGCTACTGCGCTTGGAGAATGGTAATGACACTCGGTTTTCTTGTTGAAAATGATAGGAGATTGAAGGAGAATCATGGGGAAACATGATTGGAAGCAGTTTGAATGGAGTTTGGGAAGTTATTCATGAAATGACAGAAGTGTGCTTCTCTCAGCGAGAAAAGCTCAAAAATCAAATAAACAGCTACTGCGCTTGGAGAATGGTAATGACACTGGGTTTTCTTGTTGAAAATGATAGGAGATTGAAGGAGAATCATGGGGAAACATGATTGGAAGCAGTTTGAATGGAGTTTGGGAAGTTATTCATGAAATGACAGAAGTGTGCTTCTCTCAGCGAGAAAAGCTCAAAAATCAAATAACAGCTACTGCGCTTGGAGAATGGTAATGACACTCGGGTTTTCTTGTTGAAAATGATAGGAGATTGAAGGAGAATCATGGGGAAACATGATTGGAAGCAGTTTGAATGGAGTTTGTGAAGTTATTCATGAAATGACAGAAGTGTGCTTCTCTCAGCGAGAAAAGCTCAAAAATCAAATAAACAGCTACTGCGCTTGGAGAATGGTAATGACACTCGGTTTTCTTGTTGAAAATGATAGGAGATTGAAGGAGAATCATGGGGAAACATGATTGGAAGCAGTTTGAATGGAGTTTGGGAAGTTATTCATGAAATGACAGAAGTGTGCTTCTCTCAGCGAGAAAAGCTCAAAAATCAAATAAACAGCTACTGCGCTTGGAGAATGGTAATGACACTCGGTTTTATTGTTGAAAATGATAGGAGATTGAAGGAGAATCATGGGGAAACATGATTGGAAGCAGTTTGAATGGAGTTTGTGAAGTTATTCATGAAATGACAGAAGTGTGCTTCTCTCAGCGAGAAAAGCTCAAAAATCAAATAACAGGTACAGCGCTTGGAGAATGGTAATGACACGGGGTTTTATTGTTGAAAATGATAGGAGATTGAAGGAGAATCATGGGGAAACATGATTGGAAGCAGTTTGAATGGAGTTTGGGAAGTTATTCATGAAATGACAGAAGTGTGCTTCTCTCAGCGAGAAAAGCTTAAAAATCAAATAAACAGCTACTGCGCTTGGAGAATGGTAATGACACGGGGTTTTCTTGTTGAAAATGATAGGAGATTGAAGGAGAATCATGGGGAAACATGATTGGAAGCAGTTTGAATGGAGTTTGTGAAGTTATTCATGAAATGACAGAAGTGTGCTTCTCTCAGCGAGAAAAGCTCAAAAATCAAATAACAGCTACTGCGCTTGGAGAATGGTAATGACATGGGTTTTCTTGTTGAAAATGATAGGAGATTGAAGGAGAATCATGGGGAAACATGATTGGAAGCAGTTTGAATGGAGTTTGGGAAGTTATTCATGAAATGACAGAAGTGTGCTTCTCTCAGCGAGAAAAGCTCAAAAATCAAATAAACAGCTACTGCGCTTGGAGAATGGTAATGACACTCGGTTTTCTTGTTGAAAATGATAGGAGATTGAAGGAGAATCATGGGGAAACATGATTGGAAGCAGTTTGAATGGAGTTTGTGAAGTTATTCATGAAATGACAGAAGTGTGCTTCTCTCAGCGAGAAAAGCTCAAAAATCAAATAAACAGCTACTGCGCTTGGAGAATGGTAATGACACTGGGTTTTCTTGTTGAAAATGATAGGAGATTGAAGGAGAATCATGGGGAAACATGATTGGAAGCAGTTTGAATGGAGTTTGGGAAGTTATTCATGAAATGACAGAAGTGTGCTTCTCTCAGCGAGAAAAGCTCAAAAATCAAATAAACAGCTACTGCGCTTGGAGAATGGTAATGACACTCGGTTTTCTTGTTGAAAATGATAGGAGATTGAAGGAGAATCATGGGGAAACATGATTGGAAGCAGTTTGAATGGAGTTTGGGAAGTTATTCATGAAATGACAGAAGTGTGCTTCTCTCAGCGAGAAAAGCTCAAAAATCAAATAAACAGCTACTGCGCTTGGAGAATGGTAATGACACTCGGGTTTTCTTGTTGAAAATGATAGGAGATTGAAGGAGAATCATGGGGAAACATGATTGGAAGCAGTTTGAATGGAGTTTGGGAAGTTATTCATGAAATGACAGAAGTGTGCTTCTCTCAGCGAGAAAAGCTCAAAAATCAAATAACAGCTACTGCGCTTGGAGAATGGTAATGACACTGGGTTTTCTTGTTGAAAATGATAGGAGATTGAAGGAGAATCATGGGGAAACATGATTGGAAGCAGTTTGAATGGAGTTTGTGAAGTTATTCATGAAATGACAGAAGTGTGCTTCTCTCAGCGAGAAAAGCTCAAAAATCAAATAAACAGCTACTGCGCTTGGAGAATGGTAATGACACTCGGTTTTCTTGTTGAAAATGATAGGAGATTGAAGGAGAATCATGGGGAAACATGATTGGAAGCAGTTTGAATGGAGTTTGGGAAGTTATTCATGAAATGACAGAAGTGTGCTTCTCTCAGCGAGAAAAGCTTAAAAATCAAATAAACAGCTACTGCGCTTGGAGAATGGTAATGACACTCGGTTTTCTTGTTGAAAATGATAGGAGATTGAAGGAGAATCATGGGGAAACATGATTGGAAGCAGTTTGAATGGAGTTTGTGAAGTTATTCATGAAATGACAGAAGTGTGCTTCTCTCAGCGAGAAAAGCTCAAAAATCAAATAACAGCTACTGCGCTTGGAGAATGGTAATGACACTGGGTTTTCTTGTTGAAAATGATAGGAGATTGAAGGAGAATCATGGGGAAACATGATTGGAAGCAGTTTGAATGGAGTTTGTGAAGTTATTCATGAAATGACAGAAGTGTGCTTCTCTCAGCGAGAAAAGCTCAAAAATCAAATAAACAGCTACTGCGCTTGGAGAATGGTAATGACACTCGGTTTTCTTGTTGAAAATGATAGGAGATTGAAGGAGAATCATGGGGAAACATGATTGGAAGCAGTTTGAATGGATTTTGGAAGTTATTCATGAAATGACAGAAGTGTGCTTCTCTCAGCGAGAAAAGCTCAAAAATCAAATAAACAGCTACTGCGCTTGGAGAATGGTAATGACACTCGGTTTTCTTGTTGAAAATGATAGGAGATTGAAGGAGAATCATGGGGAAACATGATTGGAAGCAGTTTGAATGGAGTTTTGGAAGTTATTCATGAAATGACAGAAGTGTGCTTCTCTCAGCGAGAAAAGCTCAAAAATCAAATAACAGCTACTGCGCTTGGAGAATGGTAATGACACTGGGTTTTCTTGTTGAAAATGATAGGAGATTGAAGGAGAATCATGGGGAAACATGATTGGAAGCAGTTTGAATGGAGTTTGGGAAGTTATTCATGAAATGACAAAAGTGTGCTTCTCTCAGCGAGAAAAGCTCAAAAATCAAATAAACAGCTACTGCGCTTGGAGAATGGTAATGACACTCGGGTTTTCTTGTTGAAAATGATAGGAGATTGAAGGAGAATCATGGGGAAACATGATTGGAAGCAGTTTGAATGGAGTTTGTGAAGTTATTCATGAAATGACAGAAGTGTGCTTCTCTCAGCGAGAAAAGCTCAAAAATCAAATAAACAGCTACTGCGCTTGGAGAATGGTAATGACACTCGGGTTTTCTTGTTGAAAATGATAGGAGATTGAAGGAGAATCATGGGGAAACATGATTGGAAGCAGTTTGAATGGAGTTTGTGAAGTTATTCATGAAATGACAGAAGTGTGCTTCTCTCAGCGAGAAAAGCTCAAAAATCAAATAACAGGTACAGCGCTTGGAGAATGGTAATGACACGGGGTTTTCTTGTTGAAAATGATAGGAGATTGAAGGAGAATCATGGGGAAACATGATTGGAAGCAGTTTGAATGGAGTTTGTGAAGTTATTCATGAAATGACAGAAGTGTGCTTCTCTCAGCGAGAAAAGCTCAAAAATGAAATAACAGCTACTGCGCTTGGAGAATGGTAATGACACGGGGTTTTCTTGTTGAAAATGATAGGAGATTGAAGGAGAATCATGGGGAAACATGATTGGAAGCAGTTTGAATGGAGTTTGTGAAGTTATTCATGAAATGACAGAAGTGTGCTTCTCTCAGCGAGAAAAGCTCAAAAATGAAATAACAGCTACTGCGCTTGGAGAACGGTAATGACACGGGGCTTTCTTGTTTAAAATGATAGGAGCTTGAAGACCTGTGTCATTACCGTTTTCCAAGCGCTGTACCTGTTATTTCAGTTTTGAGCTTTTCTCGCTGAGACAAGATCACTTTTGTCATTACATGAATAACTTCAAAAACTCCATTCAAACTGCTTCCAATCATGTTTCCCCATGATTCTCCTTCAGTCTCCTATCATTTTAAACAAGAAAGACCCGTGTCATTACCGTTTTCCAAGCGCTGTACCTGTTGGTTGTGTATTGCGTTTGCTAGAGTGGGAGCCTGAGTAGTTGAGTGGGAGACTTCAAAACTTTCAGATGGAAAATTTATTTCTAAGCTGCCGCTGTGTCCACACTCTTCACTCTACAGCCATGATTTTTTGCTCAAAATGTAGAGCTGCTTCTCTACTTTCAAAAAATGTGTCTTTAAACCCTGTCAAATGTACACTTTTTAAACTGTAAGCATTCAAACAGAGAGAGTACCTTCCAACTCCTTCATTAACCGCCATAGTCATTTCTGAGAGGTGATTTTCTCCAAAGCAGAAATGAGCACCTTTTTTAAACTGCTCCCACAACCACACTTTTGAGCCCAGGAAAATAAAAATTACACCCCTGTTTAGAGCAGGTCCTTGTGGCGCTCACAGCTCAAAAATGATTTTGATAGGAGCTACGGTTTTTGATTTAGAAGCACTTATTTGACAGTTGCGCCGAGTCAAATTTGGCCACAGTGCATGCACCTCAGCAGGTAAGCAGTGTACCTCGCAGGTGGTTTCAATTGGCGCATTTGCAAGCATTCAGCTTGGGAGAGCTCTCCAATATGTATGCATGCAAACCTCACTGCTTGTGTGAGGCTCCTGTTGGCTCAGTGGTAGAAACACTGGACCATGAATACAAAAGAAGCAGAAAGAGCAGGTTCAAGTCCCACTTTACCCTAAACTTAAAAGATTTTCCATTGGGTTTTGAACTTTAAATCTCTTCATATTCAATAATATTAAACTCATTCTTTCCACAGTTTTCTGCACCTTCTTGTTAAGACAAAGTTTCAGTGTGTGTTTATTTCTTCAAGCCCTTTTTGAGGCTTTAAAACTTTTTATATTAACACTTTAGCAAATTTCAGCTGAACAAGAAATTAATCTTGGTGCTTTAATTTGCTGTGACTGCACTCACTCTAGTGGTTAACCAGAGAAACAGCAGCTTTAATAACACAATGTCAGAATAGCATGCTCAGGAAAAATGGCCCAAGGTCATCAGCTGCCATAGCCATCTCACTCATAGTGGCCCATTTTACCCATTTCAATGTCTTTTATGGTTTTTCTTCAGCTGCTGTTAAAATTTCTTCAGGCTGTTTTTCTGCCCTTTAAGCAAGTCGAGTTTAATTTAGCTACTTTCTTGACAATTTCAGCTGTTTTGCATTTAAAATTAATTTTCACCATTTGTCAGCTGCTTTAACTCTTTCAGCCAATCAGAATTCAGCTCTGAAGCATTTCCTGGCATTTCAGCTCCAATCATTCAGCAAATAAAGTTTCAGCTGTTTGAAGCATTTCTTGGCATTTCAGCTGCAATGTTTCATCATGCAGCATTCACAGTGCATTTTCTTCAGGAAATGCTTTTTTTCTAGTTTTAATTTTTTTTACAAATGCCAATTTCCTAATAGAAAGAAGAGATTAACTGTCCAGATTTGTGTACTTGTAACAACACTAATTTAATGAGTAGGCTACACTCTAATATTTCTGTCTCAGACTGATGCTGAAAAGCTAATTCATGCATTTATTACTTCTAGGGTGGACTATTGTAATTCATTATTATCAGGCTGTCCTAAAAGCTCGCTGAAAAGCCTTCAGCTGATCCAAAATGCTGCAGCTAGAGTACTGACAGGGACTAGAAAGAGAGAGCAGATTTCTCCCATATTAGCTTCTCTTCATAGGCTCATAGTTCCGTATCACCGCAACAGAGCACTTTGCTCTCAGACTGCTGGCTTACTTGCTGTTCCTAGGATACTTAAGGGTAGAATGGGAGGCAGAGCCTTCAGCTTTCAGGCCCCTCTTCTGTGGAACCAGCTTCCAGCTTGGATTCAGGAGATAGACACCCTCTCTCGATTTTTAAGATTAGGATGGCTGTTCGGCTTTCTCTGTAATTATTGTGGGGTCTTTACCTTACACTATAAAGTGCCTTGAGGCAGCTGTTTGTTGTGAGTTGGTGCTGTATAAATAAAATTGAATTGAAAAGGCTGAAACAGTAATGCATCCTAAAAAAAATTAATAATCAACTTTAACCCTCCAGCATTAATAACGATTAAGTTCAGGGGACAATGAAATGGTATTAAGGGGGCCCCTTAGGGCTTAGGGCCCCTTCAAGGCTTGGGCCGACTCTGCTGTAGGTGAAGACAGCAGCAGCATGATGAGCAATGGCGACTGATTATCAATATTTATTTACATTTGCATACTTCCCCAAATCTGGCAGCCACGGCACCTTAATCTGATAAAATAGCAAACGGTCAAGGCTGAGAAGTGTTGGATGAGCAGCAAGTGTCCATTTTAGGCTGCATCATAGCATTTTAGGTATTTAGGTTACAGTTGTGCTGAAATGCTACACAGTAGTTTAAATTTGTAGCCTCTATGCTGGTTAAACATGTTTAAAAAACACTCAAACAGGTGAAATAACAGATTTTAAAAAGCTAAATGATGCGTAAAAGCTTTGCAATTTAAGCATTACTAAATTAAGTTTTAAAAAAGTATAAAAATATTATTAGCAAAAGGTATGCCCATATTGAATAAGAGTAAGACAGTGTCAAATGCTTCTAAGACATAGTTGCGGGCCGGTCTAAGCCAAAAATGCCAGGGCCGATTTTTTGTCCCAGTCCAGCCCTGACACCCAGTTACACCAATCGGAGATCACTAAAATTAGTATTGAGTCGGTGTGTAACTTTGCAAAAACAATATTGGGTTCTGTAGTTTTCTCTGGGCCCCTTCCCAATCAGACCAGGAGCGACATGTTCAGCGACATGTTCTCCTTGACTCACTGGCTGTCTGAGTGGTGTCCAAAAAACAATGTGGGTTTCGTAGTTAATTGGCAAAGTTTCTGGGGAAAACCTAGTCTTGTTAGGAGAGACGGCATCCATCCCACTTTGGATGGAGCAGCTATCATTTCTAGAAATCTGGCCAAATTTATTAACCCTCCTCCAACCTGACTACCCAGGGTTGACACCAGGAGGCAGAGCTGCAGTCTTACACGCCTCTCTGCAGCTTCTCTCCTCCTGCCATCCCCCCAAAACCCCATCCCCATAGAGACGGTGCCTGCTCCCAGACCACCAAAAAACAAAGCTAAAATAAGCAAAAAACTATTTAAGCATAAAAATTCAAAAACAATAAATAATATAGCTTCATCAACTGCACCAAAGAATAAAACAATTAAATGTGGATTATTAAATATTAGGTCTCTCTTATCTAAGTCCCTGTTAGTAAATGATTTAATAATTGATCAACATATTGATTTATTCTGCCTTACAGAAACCTGGTTACAGTAGGATGAATATGTTAGTTTAAATGAATCAACACCCCCGAGTCACACTGACTGTCAGAATGCTCGAAGCACAGGTCGAAGAGGAGGAGTAGCCGCAATCTTCAATTCTAGCTTATTAATTAATCAAAGACCCAGACAAAGTTTTAATTCTTTTGAAAGCCTGACTCTTAGTATTGTCCATCCTAACTGGGAAAATCAAACTGCAGGATTGTCTTAAAGACAATAAGGCCTGGATGATCTCTAATTTACTGCTTCTAAATTCAGATAAAACTGAAATTCTTGTACTCGGCTCCACAAATCTCAGAAACACAGTGTCAAACCAGATACTTACTCTGGATGGCATTACTTTGGCCTCCAGTAACACTGTGAGAAATCTTGGAGTCATTTTTGACCAGGATATGTCCTTCAATGTGCATATTAAACAAATATGTAGGACCACTTTATTACATTTGCGCAATAGTTCTAAAATTAGAAACATCCTTTCTCAGACTGATGCTGAAAAGCTAATTCTTCCATTTATTACATCTAGGCTGGACTATTGTAATTCATTATTATCAGGCTGTCCTAAAAGCTCCCTGAAAAGTCTTCAGCTGATTCAAAATGCTGCAACTAGAGTACTGACAGGGACTAGAAAGAGAGAGCAGATTTCTCCCATATTGGTTTCTCTTCATTGGCTCCCTGTTAAATCTATAAAATAATTTAAAATTCTTCTCCTCACATACAAGGACTTAAATAATTAAGCCCCATTTTATATCACAGACCTCATAGTCCCATATCACCCCAACAGAGCACTTCGCTCTCAGACTGCTGGCTTACTTGCTGTTCCTAGGATACTTAAGAGTAGAATGGAAGGCAGAGCCTTCAGCTTTCAGGACCCTCTACTGTGGAACCAGCTCCCAGCTTGGATTTGAGAGAATGACACCCTCTCTCGATTTTTAAGATTAGGCTTAAAACTTTCCTTTATGATCAAGCTTGTAGTTAGGGCTGGATCAGGTGACCCTGAACCACCCCTTAGTTATTCTGCTATAGGCCTAGGCTGCTGGGGGGGTTAACAGAATGCACTGTTTCTTTTAATTCACCTTATTTACTTTGTTTATACTATACTCTGTATTTAATCATTATTATTAATCTCTGGCTCTGTTCCACAGCATGTTTTTTGTCCTGTCTCTCTCCCCTCAGCCCAACCGGTGGTGGCATATGACTGTCCCTCCCTAAGCCCGATTCTGCCGGAAGTTTCTTCCTGTTAAAAGGCAGTTTTTTCTTCCCACTGTTGCCAAATGCTTGCTCATAGGGGGTCATTTGAATGTTGGGACTTCTCTGTATTATTGTAGGGTCTTTACCCACAATACAAAGCACCTTGAGGCAACTGTTTGTCATGATTTAGCGCTACATAAATAAAATTGAATTGAATTGAACTGAATTGAATTGAACCTGCTGTATTGGAAGCACAGCAGTCAAGCTGCTGTATAGAAAACAGAGCAGTCAAGCAGTCTGTGGCTGTGTGGGCCACAGAGTACTCAAGCTGCTGTATAGGATGCAGAGCACTCAGGCTGCTGAATAGGATGCAGAGCAGTCAAGCTGTTGTATAGTAAGCAGATTAGTCAAGCTGCTGTATAGGAAGCAGCGCAGTCAAGATGCTGTTTGGAATGCAGAGCAGTCAAGCACCTGTATAGTAAGCAGAGCACTCAAGCTCCAATATAGGACTTAGAGCAGTCATGATGCTATATAGGATGCATAGCAGTCAAGCTGCTGTATAGTAAGCAGAGCAGACAAGATCCTTGTTAGGATGCAGTGCAGTCGAGCTGATGTATAGGACATAGAGCAGTCAAGCTGCTGTATAAGACGCACATCAGTCAGGCTTCTGTATAACATGCAGAGGAGTCAAGCTGCTATGTAGGATGCACAGCAGTCCACCTGCTGTATAGGATGCACAGTGGTCAAGCTGCTGTATAGGATGCAGAGCTGTCAAGCTGGTGTACACGACGCAAAGTAGTCAAGCATCAGTATAGTAAGCAGAATAGTCAAGCTGTTGTTTAGCAGGCAGAGCAGTCAAGCTGATGTATAGGACGCACAGCAGTCAGGATGCTGTATATGACGCACACCAGTCAACCTGCTGTATAGGATGCACAACAATAAAGCTTCTGTATAAGATGCTGAGCAGTCAAGCTGCCATATAGGATGCACAGCAGTCAAGCTGCTGTATAGGATGCTAAGAAGTCAAGCTGGTGTATACGAAGCAAAGGAGTCAAGCTGCTGTGTAGGATGCACAGCAGTCAAGCATCTGTATAGCAAGCAGAGTAGTCAAGCTGCTGTTTAGCAGGCAGAGCACTTAAGCTGCTGTATAGAATGCAGAGCAGTCAAGCTGCTATATAGGATGCACAGCAGTCAAGCTGCTATATAGGACACACAGCAGTCAAGCTACTGTATAGGATACAGAGCAGTTAAGCTGCTGTATAGGATGCACAGTAGAAAAGCTGTTGTATAGGATGCACAGTAGAAAAGCTGCTGCTTAGGATGCACAGTAGACAAGCTGCTGTATAGCATGCACAGCATTCAAGCTGTAATATAGTAAGCAGAGTAGTCAAGCTGCTGTATAAGATGCTGAGCATTCAAGCTGCTATATAGAATGCAGAGCAGTCAAGCTGTTGTATAGTAATCAGAGCACTCAAGCTCCAGTATAGGACTTAGAGCAGTCAAGATGCTATATAGGATGCATAGCAGTCAAGCTGCTGTAAAGGATGCACAACAGTCAAGCTGCTATATAGTAAGCAGAGCAGACAAGATGCTTATTAGGATGCAGTGCAGTCGAGCTGATGTATAGGACATAAAGCAGTCATAAAGCAGAGAGAGAGCGAGAGAGAGATTATTATATTTTTATTTATTCTTCTTAAATTCCTTGAACTGCTATAACTATTACATGGGCAACCCTGGGACAGAATTTTGTTCCACTGCATGCAGATGCGAATGACAATACACAATCCTTGAATCCTAATGCTAATTACATACATAAACAGAAAGCAACTCGGAAGCCTACATGAAAATTACAGTCCTTGTGGGCTGCTTCAACCTGACTTGTAGTAACATTTCTCAAGCAGTGCACATCAGGTCACGTTGTATGTTACAGCATAGGGTTAAGAGGGGATTTCTGGTTACATACGTAGGACGTTTAATTCAGGTCTTATTAGATAAAGTGATAATTCTTTTTGCATATAAACCAGAAGAGTTACATTTACATATCATCCATTCAACATGTCCCAGAGCAGTTTCCACTAATGGGTTTGCAGAAATCACATATACGTACACAACAAAAACATTATAATCCAGATGTTTTACTGATCCGCAGCTAACAGCACTTCTTACATTGTCAGCAGGACAAGGCCTCTCACAACTGCTAGGATTTTATGTTTAATAGGAAGGCCAAAATTGTCCTTTGAGCTCCCCTTTTCCTTTTCTTCCCCCTCGCATTGCTGGTTGCCATTTTACTTTCTCTAGCCCTGCGAAATCAAACGTGAACAGGACTGTAGCAAGCTAACACATATGCATATTGTGAAGAAAACTGGCTGTGCCCAGTGGTAGATTGAGTCTGGTATCAGCGACAGGGCAAAGTGCGGGCTTGCTTGCTATTCACAGTGATGGAAGAGTTACGATAGCAAACCGGTGAAATTCTCAGCTTGATGCAAGACAACCTCAGCATGGCGCTGCACCAGGCAATCAACTGCTGGCTAGAACCCTCTGCATCTTCACCAGGAATTTTTTTGTAGTGGAACTGGGGTCTAGATGGATAATAACATCTGCTACCCACTTATTTGAAGCCTTTTCTTTTTTGCCCATAAATAAAATGGTCTTGAAGCCTATAGCCTCAAATTTCCGCACCTGAAAAGAATTAAAAACAGATCACATAGATTAATGAAACCCACCGTATTATTAGAGCACAAGTAATTGTTTATTTCTAGCAAATTATAGATAAAATATGGTCACAAAATATAAACAAACATAGCTTCTTTGATATCTAATTGAAAAAATACTGTTAATATAACAAAAGAAATGATGAAAATTATGGAGATGTCTATGATAAGCTGCGCTTATATGCCAGCAACATCTTAACACAGCTCATCCATCATACATGGGTGAAGTCAAAGCAGGAAGACAAAGGTAGCAACAGGACTTTGCTTGTAAAGCCCAAATCATGTTGTGCTCATTCACAGCATTGATTATATGGAACAAAAGGACTTTCAGTTCACTTCATTTAATGTTAATATCTGAAACATGTTAATTTTTACTTCAGGCAATATGGGCAGAATCAATTATCCAGCCAACATTTTGTTTTCTTTGGACAGCTTTGACCCTCAACCATCCAGTGATTTCACCTTTTCTTTTAGTTTTTGTTTGGTGGAAAGACTTCTGTAGCAGACCTAGCAGGTTTTTGTGCTTTCCTGATTGGGAGCCTGGCAAGATGTGCAGGGCCTGAATTTGGGGCGTGTCACGTTGAGACAAAGAGTAATGCACACATTTGTTTTGTTAAAAATCTACTGGAGCTCCCAAGACAAGTTATTATGTGACTTACTTCTAAGTACTTCTGTTCTCCATGCTTGTCTACTGATCTCAGGGTTCCCCCACCCACCAAATCCCACTAACCGCTGTATGTAACCACAGTATCAAGGATATCTGGCCTGGAAGCAAGGTTGTTTTTGTATCCGATTTGACTGTGGTAGAAATAATGGCAACCAAATGAGACAGTTGAGGACTTTTTGCTTTTATATTTCATCCAAAACAGTCACAAAATCAAGGTTTGTACACCTTTCACAGGCCTCTCTTTAGACTATGGCTTGAAATCAAAGAATGATTTAGTGGCCTAGACTTTCCCTCTGTCTGAGTCTCATTGCCATATTGCAAATTTGGATGGGAATTTTGGGTTACAGGCAGCTTGTGAATCTCTCATTCTACTCATTCAGCTACTAGGCTTTCATCAACTGAATCACTGAAGAAGAGAAAATGGTGACCTCTCCTGATGCACTAACAGTCAGACACTGTTATAATAACTTATTTGGCACCAAGGTTTTTCTGTTGTTATAACCAACACAAAACAGTACAATTAAATGTATGTTGATTGGTGCTTCCAAATGATGTTAGATCTAATTTTTGCATTAAACAGAATTGTTTATATCAGTGTTTGACAGTGTTATCTTAACAAGAACATGATCTCTGTCTCACTATCCACTTGCCAATTATGCCTAGCCATGATTGTTGTTGAGTTTTGAAATTTTAACAAGAAAGTATCTCTGCTGCTTGCCAGTAGTAAGTTATGATGTTCCTAATAATACAAAATAATTCATTAGACACCTTTATGTCTTTCATTGCTATATTTTAAAATATTGTTGTTTTAAAGGCATCTTCTTCAGTTTACCTTGACCGCAGCCAGAAAATCTAAAGTATGCACAGCACATCTTTGCATATGAATATGGCAATTCTCTGGTTATGCTTTTGGGATCAATTTGCTTTGAGAAATTTTGGTTAGCACTGCTGAAAATAGGACTCAGAAGAGATGTGAGTCCACTGAGAAAAAAAAATTGACTCATTCAAAAAAAATTTTTAGTGCTACAACTGATTGATATATATTTAAGAGGAAACCACATAACATGTTACACTACACTGTCAGAAGAATGAGACTGAAAGAAGACAATTGATCCAAAACCTTAATATAATGGAAGTTTTTAGCGACATTTCAGTCCACACTTACAGACCAGTTGGTGGCGGTAACGCACAATTTCACTGTTTGCCAACCGCCAATAACTATTAACAAGAAGAGAAAGAAGAGGTGCAAGAAGGAACGCCTGCTTCTCGCTCGGTTCTTTCCAGAACTCCTTCCTGGAACCGCTAACTGAAAAATGATTATGCAGGTATCCACAGAGCAGCGTTTGTTGTGGACTGGGTTGTTTGTTACAGCAATTTTTTAAAGATGCAAGCCTTTCCAAAGCTGTGAAACGCTGTGAGAAAATAGGACACAGAGGAAAATCCTCGGAAACCGCTCGCATCCAACTGTTAGCCTGTTTCGGTAAGTGGTCAACCCAACTAGATTGCTAACCTTATCAGCTACTGCAAATCCGGTGTCTTAAAAATAATGTGATACGTAATTGACTGGGGTATGTTCTATAAATGGCCTGAGGAATAACTTTCGCTCTCCGGCTGGTCAGGAACGCCATAACTGATGTTAATGGCTGACCAGGCTTGGTCGTCGGTTGCAGCTGGTGTGGAGAAGATAAGCCACAAGAGCTCACTAGCTTGTTAGCTTCGTCACATAATTAAGCTTTCACCCTGACCGTTGACAAGCGAGGGCGAGTAATGGTTTGACGACAAGTAATTTAGACATAGGAAAAAGTTAACCCGTTGGGTTAGTTATAACTGTTGTTAGATATTTCTGCTTGACATCGGAACCACTGCGTAATTTGTCCTGTATGGAGAGAACTGCCGAATTCTTCGGACTTGCATTTAACCCCTTCGGTCACGATACAGGAATTTTGGTGAAAAATAAATATTTTTTGCCTACATAATCGTCTAGGTACGAAATGTCAGAAAATTAACATTACACTACTATATGTAAATATAGAAACTGAATACACAATTGTGTATACGGTGACCGAAAGGGTTAATAATGTGCTATTTATCGGAACACCACCAACCCCAAATCCTCAGATTGTGGGCAGTTCTCACTGGATCTAAAACACTTAATTGACGTCTCAATTTTTTTTCATTGTATTACTCAAGTTTTGATTGTTTGGGCTCAGAAGAGAAATCCAGTCACTTGCAGAGCTCTCTCTCGAGACCAACTTTCAGTTTCTCATGGGCAAAATCCTTTTCAACAAGTTTGTTTGCTTGAATTGACTTTTTGACTATACCCCTGTGAAGCGGTTCCCAAAGTGTGGGCCAAGGTACTCAAGGGGGCCGCAGTTAAAAAAAATATATATACTCACAAAAAAGTTACAAAAAGTTACTCACAAGTATGCAATGTTACATATTTATATGAATGTGTTTATTTATATAAAAAAAATCAATTAAAACTGGTAATAGGTGGTGGTTAGTTTGTGATATTACTCATTATTCATGACCCAAATTTACTGCTCTCATATTGAAGTTTGTACCAGTGGCAAGTGGGTCACATATTGGCATTAGCACTTTACATATGACTAAGTAGTATTAGTAATTTATAGGGGAGCATGGGATTTTTATTTTTTTTTGGTTTTTAAGTGGGCCGTGGCCCTCTTGACTTTAGAAATGCTGCTCTACATCACTTATATTAAATTTGTGCAGTTTTGCCATGATTGATCTTGTCATATCAATGCTAAAAGTTGGTCATTGAAAAATAGACAAGAGGCACTTGTGTCCTCAAAACAGTCCTGCTTTGCTGCCTCATAGCACGTTAACATGGAAACGTTTCAGAAAAGATCTCTGTTTACACGGAAATGCAAATGCTTTACAGCCTGTCCTTTTACCTTGCTTCTGCTGCCTGTATCTTCGTGGTGTGGGTCTAGCAGCAGTTAGGATTAATTCCAGGTGCTTCCGTGGGTGAATAATCCATTTCGGAAATTATTTAATGTTCGCTGAAATAAAGTTAAAGAATGTTTGCCAAGTTCTAATTGTGTGTATTTTAAAAAAGCTGCTGTGCTTAGGCGTGCCTCAGGCCGCTGCAGCTACTCGCGCCACCATCTTTTCAAAAAAGCAACTGAATATTCATTATGGGGTTTTGCACTGTATTCTTTGAATTATACACCAGCAGTCATTAAAAATCAGCTCAGCAAGTAAATCTGTAAACTAAAAGAATTTACCTTGTATGTACAGTAGAGGGAACTACGTCTTCATTGCAGGTAGACTAACTTCAATCCTGGTAATTGTCCCTATTCCCTTCTTGTCCTTTTTGTGTGCCTGTTTTCCAATAAGCTTGTCTATGTTTGTTTGTTGCAGAATGCTTTAAAAATGCCTGAGGTTCGGGACCTTTCTGAAGCTTTGCCAGAGATGCCAATGGACCCAATCACTGGAGTTGGAGTGGTAGCCTCTAGGAACAGAGCACCCACTGGATATGATGTGGTAAGCCACAGAACACAACTCAGGAAAGATGAGTTTGAGCCCAGTGGTCTCAAACTCTCAGCAGGGGGGCCACATCCAGCCTCGCCCCTATACTTCCAGCCTGCAATTTGATGTAAAAAATATAAGACAATTGAGCCCTTTAAGTTACATTTTTTAAATTTTGCTTTCCCCTTCAATTAAGAGGCGTTAGCAAAATGGAAGGTGGGCTGGAAGTAGGGCGTGGGGCCAGAAGTGACCCACAGGCTGAGAGTTTGAGACCACTGCTGTAGCACAATTCCATACACTTCCTTTGATCCCTTTGACTTATGGACAGACTCCCAACTTCACTCTCATTTGTTGTACATTTTGGTTAGATTAGCCATCCAGTTTACAAAACATCTCTAGAGATAGGGTTCATACAGGTGCTGGAAATCCTTGACAATGCCTGGATTTTAATATTGTCCTTTCAAGGTTTGAAAAGTGCTTGAATTTTGGATATAGTGCTTGAACCTGCTTGAAATTGTGATTGCTTTTTTTAAAAATAAAAAATGGGTGGGTAAATGCATGTGGGCAGGGGTGTGTGTGTGTGTGTGTGTGTGTGTGTGTGTGTGTGTGCGCCTCCCGGCTGCTTCTCGGTGGTCGCTCCTGCGTCCCCCGCTTCCCCGGTGTGTGGGTGCCTTGGGGTTCCTGGGCCGGGCTGGATGTTCTGGCGTGGGTGTCGACCTGCTCTCCTGGGGGCTGTGGGCCGGGGCGGCTTGGGCTTCTCCGGCGTGGGGGGGGGCTCTGCGGTATGTCGGGCGGTTCTTGGGCACCTGGGCACCTGGGCCCTGGGGCCCTGCCGGCGGCCTGCACGGGGGGCTGGCCTCTGGGGGGGCCGGTTTCCTGATGCCTCGAATTCCCTGGGGCCCTTGCCCCTCGACTGGGGGGGCTCCATTTGGGACCTCCCTCTCCCCTCTGCTGGGGTGGGTATGCGGTTGTCGCTGGAATGTGCGGCCGCGGGTTTTCGTGGCTCTTGATGGGCTGCGGATGGCTCGGATTTCCTGAGTCCTTCTCTGCCTGCCTCTGGCTCCTTGTGGGCGGAGCGGCGCCTTTCTGCCCTCGTTGGTAAGTGCATTCCATGACACAGACACTAACGCAATCACAGCATAACAAAATTGTTGTTCTTACAACCATGCTTCATTCCCCCAAGCCTGTCAACTGGAATTAAATGTATATGTACACAAATAAATAAAATAAAACAAACAACAAAAACACAAAATATTAACAAGAAAAGCCTATAGAGACCCTATAGAGCGTATCTTGGAAGAATAAATATGTTTGGCACAACAATGCATTCAGATCACAATTCTGCTTGCAAACAGTGCCAGACATGACAGGCTTTAAAAAAAATAAATAAATAAAAAATAACTATCTGATTAAATAGTTCACTTATCAGATGGAGAAAGAAAATGAGTCGGAAAGTCTAAATTGAAAATTTCTCCACCTGGGCCTGACTTGCAGGTCTGCATGTGACCTGTCAGTCTGTTTGTGAGCCCGCCCCTCACCTGAAGACAGAGAGTCACTGTTTTGAGTGTTGACTGAAAAACTACAAATTCCAATAATGGATTTAAAAAATACTATAGAGTGATATTTGTGGTTGGGGTTGAAATTCCATGTTTGTGGGAGCTGGGAGAGCTGTTTCATTGTTGTCGTGTGCGAAAACCAGATTGAACACTAAGTCTCCTGTCAGTATACACAGTCTATGCACCTATAGATAAACAAATTACATACATGAATACTTCTGTGTTCGGCTGGACAGTTTTGCAGAACATGTGTCTCTTGTTGTATATGGTCACTTTGACAGAAAGCACAGTATTTAAATGAATCACAGAGGAGATAAACTTTAGTTTAGTGACAGACAGGGGTGCCCAATACGTCGATTGCGATCTACTGGTCGATCGCAAGAGGAGTGCAGGTAGATCGCATGGAGCTCCCAGTGAAGTTGGGGAAAAAATGTAGATCGCACGGCACCCTACGCATGTGCATTTAACCACACTAGATTTGCTTTAACCACTTTAACAAGCTGCCGTGTCACAAAGCTAGTCTCCAGTTTGTTTTAAACAAAACTGAAGAAAAGAAAGGCTATAAAAATGAGTTCCGTAGCCGGTCCAAATAAGAAACCCAAAACTTACCACTTCCATACGGAATGGGAGGAGGATTTTTTTTTTTTTTTTTTTCTCACGATGTCATATTTGAAGTGCGTTTGCCTCATGTGTCAGAGTGCCATTGCTATTCCAAAGAAGGGAAACGTAGAGCGGCATTTTCAGACTGTCCACAAAAACTATGACATTGACTTTCCTCATTGGACTAAGGTAACAAAAATGAATGTACACAGTTGAATTGTGCAATGTGGGTTAATGCAGTTATGCAAGACAAACTAATATGTGTTATAGATGAAATTTAAAATATACTTTATCCTAAAAGTACAAAATATGCAATAATAATAATTTAAATAATATAAAATAAATATGCGTTTTGCATTTTTATTGTGGGTAGATCCTTTTGGCTTGGTCATCTTTCAAGTAGCTCGCAAGCTGAAAAAGTGTGGGCACCCCTGCCTTAGTGTATCGAGTAATGCCGAAATTAAGTATGCATAACTTAGATCATTGCCGCTGTTAATTTTTGGAAAGCCTTCATCCTAAATGTTTTGAACAGAGCTCTACTTATTTCTGCCATATTTCTTTAGAGCAGAGTGAACACGCACATCAGTAGTGCTGCTCGTTTATGGAAGAATTCATAATCACATTTATTTTTGGTCAATATTGAAATCATGATTATTTAACATGATTAGTCATTGACTTTGTAAACAGACTGCATTTACTGCATTTGAAGAAGAGTCAATACCTCGAAATCTAGTGCACTTCTACAATCTCTTGAAAATAAATACTAAATTGAAAATAAAATACAGAATGCACAAATAAAATATAGAAATATATAAATAAATTGCAACATAGAGATTATAAATCAAACAAAAAAATTAATAGAAAGATAATGCCAGTTATCACACCTAATAATACTAGGAAGAAATAGAACCAAGTTAATCAGACCAGATAAATGTGCTCAAATTTTTGTGACTGCCATAACATACTAACAGATCCTGTACATGTATTCAAACGGTTTGGTATTAACACTGGTGGGAACGGGAGTCCGGGCTTTTTGGTCATGACTTGGGGTGCGGTGCTAATTATATCCGTGGAGCAAATATTGGTAGGGACCTCTCCCTTCAGTCCCTTGCTGATCATGCCTTGTGAATGGTAGTGAGATGTTATTTGATATTTTTTAGGTGTGTGTCCTTACTGTCCCTGCCTAATTCTACACCCCAAATCCAGTCAGGCTGGCCCATTACAGCCCAGAAAACCACTTCAAACTAACTCAAAAACATTTAGGCCAACATAGCAGATACTAGTTATAGTGGCAACGCTGCAGTGTTTGTGTTGCAGGTGGTGCAGGTCCCACCATGCAGCAAAGCTGTGTTAATTATCTTGCTGTTGTGTTTTTGTGTTTTATATGCAGTATGGCAGACAGAAACAAATAAAATGCTGGGACTCTTTTCCCTCCTGGGTCATTTTTTTTCTCTTTTCAAGTGTGAACATATTTTTCCCTCTAGTTTTTCCAGTTCTTTGTTCATTCCCTCATGTCCATTCTGATAGTTTCAATGATCTCCTTACAGGAATTTGCTCGCATTTGTTGAATCCTTATATCGATGCTCTGATTATTATTCCTTATACCAGTGATTCTCAAAATCAAGGCCTCGTGGCCCAGTGTCCTGCTGATGTTAGATGTGTCCCTGATCCAACACACCTGAATCAAATGGCTGAATTACCTCCTCAGTATGCACTGAAGTTGTCCAGAGTCCTGGTAATGACTTCTATATTTGATTCAGGTATGTTGGATCAGGGACATATCTTAAACCTGCAGGACACTGGGCCATGGGGCCTGGATTTGAGAATCACTGCCTTATATTGAGGTAATGATTGTTATTCTCTCACTAATAAATTCAAAATCTCTGGGGAAAAGTACGGAAATGCACAAGAGGAATCTGCGGTGCTGAACGGGCAAATCAAAATCGTTGCAGGCTGCACCAACCTGACATGTTACATGCTACGCCAGGGCTCTTCAACTCCTGGCCTCGAGAGCCCCTTTCCCGCATGTTTTAGATGTGTCCCTGATCCAACACACCTTAATCAAATGGTTGAATTACCTCCTCAGTATGCAATCAAGAGCTGTGTCCAAATTCAGGGGTCGCATCCTTCGAAGGCCGCATTTGTAGGCAGATTACGTCACAGCGAGGCGACGAAGACTGTCCAAATTTGAAGACTCCTCCAAATGTGGTCGACGAATGCGTCCTTCTTTTCTCTAATTTGAAGAATGGGTCCGGTGTATCCTTCGTGGCCTACCATATCCCATGATTCATTGTGCATCAACACTCAAACACAAAAATGGCGGAGGATATTGGCCAAAAAGTTTGAAAAATGACTGTATCTGTGATACAAAATAAAATTTTAAGATGTTTTCAGGTGAGAATGTAAATGTGTAAACCTCAAATATCAGTTTGTTTTATCACTATATAGCTTAATTGCAAAAAGTGTGCCGCCATTTTTGGAGCTGTCCATTGCCACTACTCTACCAGCAGCTCATCTCGCTAGCTGTCAGCTGACCAGGCTATCGAGGCTCGTTTTAGCCGGAGAGAACATCCGACTGCCAGCACGTCCTTTTCAAACCCCCGCTGGCTTTCGCCACTGAGTGGAAGTTAAGCACAGTTATAATTCACTCAGATGATCTCTAACAGCTGTCTGGTTTATTTCAGTGTTTCATTTGTTCCTCAGCAAATCGGTTTGCCTGAAATTAAATTTATGCATCATAACTGGATAGTTTTATTCAACATTAATGTCTCAATATAGTTGGAAATTAATCATTCACTCAGCTGTATTCCTTGATGTTGAAATGTGTTATGCTTCTTTTAACAGCTTCTTTTGAATTAAAGACTTAAAATTAAACCACAAAACAGAGCAAAAGTCCGCTCTCCGTTTAACCAGCTGCTTTTTCACAGCTGAGCTTCACACTGTCACGGTTACTAGGCAACATGAACTATGCTGAGGTGGGGGCGGGCGACGCTGATATGAAGACTAGAACGTCCAATTTCACAGCCACTCACTTCCGGCCTTTGCGGTCTTCGTGGGCCGTGAAGGACCCGGTCTACGTAGGACGGGTCCTTCGAAGGATGCGGCCCCTGAATTTGGACACAGCTATGTTCTCCAGAGTCCTGCTAATGACTTCTATATTTGATTCAGGTGTGTTGAAGCAGAGACACATCTAAAACCTGCAGGACAGGGGCTCTCGAGGCCTGGAGTTGAAGAGCCCTGGGCTACGCTGTAGGTTACTGTGTCGGATTCAGAGGGGTTTCTGGTTTACGGCATAAGCCCCACAAATACCTGATGCAGAAGCCTATTTTCAGCCTAAGAGTATACTTGCAGAGTGTAATGTGACATCATCATTTTAATAATATTTGTTGATTATATTGTTTATGTGATTGTTTGGAGCCAAAATTAAAATTCAATTAATTGGACAGCCCTAACATACAGCCTTGTTGAGCAATCCTGCTGCTTTTTTGTATCACATCTTAATGCGCCGTTCACTAACAGAATCCAGCAATAATCAATTCGCATTAAAATTTTGAATTTATTTTTTGTTTAAAACCATTAGCAGTGTGGTTAAATAATTGTTCTATGCCGTTCTATATTGGGGCTAATCCTTATTAGCAAGCTAATGCTAACCGCTAAATGCTGCTTGCGCTTGTTAATTGAGTGATGGTATCTACGTATGTAACTGGAAAGCACCTCTGAAGCCTAGGCAGTAATCAGTCTTTGTGGATGTGTAGTTACATTTCTTGAGGTGCATGTCAGGTTAGGTTCAGAGAGGATTTTTGGTTATGTACGTAGGACCTATGCAGAACTCTAAATCAGGCCTTATTAGATCAATAGTGATACTTTTTGCACATAACCCAGAAGAGTTACACATCATGTATTTAATGACTCCCAGAGTGCCGTTTCCGTCCACTAATGGGGTTGCAGAAATCACTTAAAAGGCATACACAACAAAAACATAATCTAGATGTTTTATTGATCAGCTGCTAAAAGCATTTTCTACGTTCAAATATCAGTCTCCATGTTGTGAGCATAAATTATCATGTTTTTAATGCAACAATAGGAAGTGATATCATCTTGCTGGGAACTGTAGTTTTTTTTCCTTGAAGGCCTTTCATAGCCCCACTGGTGCTGAAAAATTAGTTTGACTATGGCTTTCTGAATACAAGTAGGACTGCAACTATCGATTATTTTAGAAATCGAGCATTATATTGATTACTCCATTAGTTAATCAAGTAACTAGATGAGAAATATTTTTTCCCTATTAACTTTCATCTGCATATTTTAAATTCCGTACTGCAGATTTTTACCGGTGTGAAACAAACAGCGGTGGATGGAGCAGCTACAGAGTTCTCTTTTCTTCATGTTAAAATGAAACATCGATGCAACAAATTTGTGTCGCGAATTTTTAATAATCACATTATTTGAGTTACTGGAGGAATCATTGCAGCCCGATCTTTGCATTAAATTTTAAATTTGTGTATCAAAGTACATGAAGTTGGTATTTACCTTTCATGCTGGGATTTTTTTTTCTTAAACTGGAAACGTGAAATATTCATTTGAGCTTCATTTTTCCTCTTAGTTCTTGCGTTCATGCCGGTTGTCATTTCGATTTCCATAGCCTGTGAAATCAAGCACGCGCACAACAAGTGATTCTGAGATCAAACATGCACATTGTGAATAAAATGGCCAATGCTCTGTTGTAGATTGCAAATTGAGGTGAAATGATACAGGTGCTAGCAGCGATAATGGTACCAACCTAGCTGAGGTGGAGTCTATGGGGTGCACGCATGTTTGATAAATGCAGTCACAGCAGAGTTCTGAAATTGAAGCAATGAAATCCTCAGCCCGGTGCAAGGGCAACTCAGCAAGGCGCAGCGCCTGGCGCTCAACCACTAGCTAGAACACTGACACTGCTCCTCCTGGTGAATACACATGACATTACCACCAGTTTTGCTAAATGCTGCTTAGGGTTTTTAAACTTAATGGTCGCATTGCCCACGTCATAAGAGGGGGATCTCATTTGGGCCCCCAAGGTCCTGTCGAGGATCGGCTGACAATTTTAAGTACCTGTATCTGTACCAGGGTGGCCCACCCAAGAAAATGTATATGTGGTGAAACATGCAAAACATGGTTTAGTCATGTATCTTGAAATATTTTAAACTAATCATTCTCACTACAATGACATTTTAACTGAATGAATTGCTAGTTAACCCTGGCAAAATGATCTAAAATCCTGTTCTCTACCTGATGAGGTATTAGACTGTTATGTTACTAAAAATGTTACTACAAATGCAGTGAAAGTAATTTTTTTTTTAATTCTCAAATGGGGCTTAAATACACACTGCCAGTGTGGAATCATATTATTTTGGAGACTGTATATTTCAGGTATATTAGTAGCCATTAGGGCTAGGGATGTGCCGATCCGATATTCAGTATCGGTATCGGTCCGATACTGGCCTAAATTACTGAATCGGATATCGGAAAGAAATAAAAAATGTAATCTGATACATTAAATAACGTTTTGCTTACATTAGCTGCATTACAGTGCTCCGTCGTCGTCGTCTTCTTGTGGGTTTGCGGTTGACCAAACCAGCTTAGAGCTGCATTACCACCACCTACTGGAACGGAGTGGGGGATCAGGAGTTAGAAAAAACCCTCAGATTCTCTAAAGTTCTCCGTCACTGCGACGGATTCCCTTTGACACTGAGCGATCATACTCGGGTAATACTCGGGTAATCAAAGGAATAACTGATAGAATACTCGATTGCTTAAAAAAAAAAAAAACAATAGTTGCAGCCCTAATGAAATTTGCAACATACCATAAGTCAATACATCACCTTCTCACATAGGAGCAATGGGATTCAGGTGATAGAGCAACTGTTCTAAGTAAAGTTTATTTATATAGTGCTTTACACAGACAAAGTCATAAAGCACTGTACAATAATTAAAACGCAATATCAAAAACACAAAACAAAAAAAAACAGATAAAACACCATGCTAAAACATAACATGACCATATTAAAAGAAAAAGTATAAAAATAAAGTCAACAGAAAGTCTGGTTAAACAGAAAGGTTTTCAGCTGTTTTTTAAAAGACACCACAGAGTCAGCTAAATGGAGTTGGAGTGGTAAAGAGTTCCAGAGCTTTGGTGCCACTGCCTGAAAAGCTCTGCCCCCCGGTCCTTAGTCTTGTATGTGGGACAACTAAAAGATTTCAATTTTATTGTGTGAGACTCTTGACTTACGTGAAATTGATCCAGGCATTTAAAAACAATTTTTAAATAATAATAATACAAAAGAGATTGGATTTGTATCGGTATCTGTGATATTCAAATGTAAAATATCGATATCTGACATAAAAATGTGGTATCGTGCCCTAATTAGGGATGGCACGATACCACTTTTTTATGTCCAATACCGATATTTTACATTTGGATATCGGCTGATACCGATATAAATCCGATTTTTAAAATTGATCCAAGCTTTTAAAAAAATTAAAAAAAAAAAAAAAAAAGAAAAAGTCAACAGTCTCTCACACAACAAAATCAAAGTCTTTTAGTTGTCCCATGTACGAGACTAAGGACCTGGGCGGACAGAGCTTTTTAGGCAGTGGCACCAAAGCTCTTGAAGCGTTTACCACTCCAACTCCATTTAGCTGACTCTGTGGCGTCATTTAAAAAATAGTTGAAAACTTTTCTGTTTAACCAGGCTTTCTGGTTTCTGACTTTATTTTTATTCTTTTTCTTTTAATATGGTAATGTTATTATGTTTTTAACATAGTGTTTTCTGGGGGGGGGGGGGGTGATATTGTGTTTTAATTGTCTTTCTGTCAGTGAAAAAACTATATAAATAAACTTACTTACAACAATAACTATTACCTGAATCCTGTTGCTTCTGTGTGAGAAGGTGATGTATTGGCTTATGGCATGTTGCAAATTTCATTAGGGCTGCAACTATCAATTATTTTAGCAATTGCGTATTCTATTTATATTGATTACCTAAGTAACTGGATAAGAAATACTTTTTTCATATTAACAGTTCATCTGCATATTTTAACTTCCATACTGCAGTTTTTCCCTGTGTGAAACAAACAGGGTGGATGGAGCAGCTACAAAGTTCTCTTTTCTTCACTTACTGATCAGGTGGTTGATGAAGGACCTCCAGCAGTTTCACAGTAAAGGTTTAATGGAGGTTACAGGGACGAAAAGGCTTCTTTTGGACACTAGAAAAACATTTCGTCCGCTCCATCTGAGCTGACCGGCTCCGCCTCTTTCCACTTGTGCAGACAGACTGCACGTAAAACAGCTGACTGCTGCTGTTGCATTATCAATGTTTATGTTAAAAAACTAGGGGCTGCGTGAGCGTAATCTTGTAATGCTTTATATTCACAAGCATTCTCCTAAATACGTTTCTACTGCAGGTCTATATTTAGTCACAAATCAGGGATTAAAGTATCAAAAGTATTTTGACAGGGAAGGGGTCCTTCCGGTACTGGACGGTCACCAGTGCTAATAGCTGCGCTCGCTAGCAGTATGTCCAGGAGCTGAAGTAGAGAAAAAAATAACAGCTGATTCTCAGCACAGCGAGCACAACACACAAACAAGGCAGAGAGCGGTGGAGGCGTGGAAAAACATGTCAGCGATGATCACTCAGTGTCAAAGGGAATCCGTCGCAGCAATGGAGAACTTGAGGAGGGGTTTTTTTCTAACTCCTGATCCCCACTCCATTCCAGTAGGTGGTGGTAATGCAGCTCTAAGCTGGTTCGGTCAGCCGCAGACCCACAAGAAGAAGACGACGACCGAAAACTGTAATGCAGCTAATGTGGGTCAGCTGCAGACAATGTATTTGAATTGCTGTTAGTTACCAGGAATTTTGCCTGATAACAGCAATTCATGAAAAACATTTTTGGCAGTTTAATAAAGGAAGGAACTGAGGCATGTTAAAAGAATCCACAGATATAGTCTCAGTTTGGTTCTCCCATCCCATTTATAGGTCTCAACAACAACAGATGGCCTGGATGCTGACCTATGGAAAGATGGCCTTTTCAAATCCAAGGTGACCCGTTACCTTTGCTTTACCAGAGTCTTCTCTAAAGAAAATGTAAGTTTGCTCACCTCATCAGCCAGTTATGAATAAAGTAATACTTTAAACAGATAACATGTTTTGGTGGTTGTATCTGTTTTTCCAGTAACCCTGTCCTTTCTTACCACACCACTCTTGGGCTCAATTCTTTCCTCTCCAGAGCCATTTAGGTAATGTTCTTGTGGATATGAAGCTGATTGATATAAAGGACACTTTGCCTGTGGGTTTCATCCCGATCCAGGAAACTGTTGATACTCGTAAGTTATCATCTTACCTGGAAAGGCACTCAGATCAGAGCATTACTGTTTGGGAAGTATGTGTGAAAATAATTCCTCTTTTTAACCCCTCAAATTGCCATTCATAAACCTCATTCAGTTTCTTTCTTCCACAGAGGAGCAGGCCTTCAGGAAGAGGAGACTCTGCATCAAATTTATTCCACGGGACTCCACAGAAGCAGCCATCTGTGATATTCGCATTCTGGGGCGCTCCAAGCAAGCCCCTCCTCAGTACACTTTCATAGGGTGAGCACCACAGCTTTAAATCAAAATTCACTTTTTGGTGTAAAAGCTAAAGAAAATGGTTTATAAAAGAAAGT